>NW_013530969.1:4546091-4606452 GCF_000836235.2 Papilio xuthus
TGGAACGATTCTTTTCACATTAATTAAAATTGTAAGAATTATTGAATTATATTAACTGTATAACCTAATTATGTTCCTGTATTTTCTTCCAGGCTATGTTCTACATATATACCAAATTTCAGAGAGATACATGCAGCCGTTCTGGAGATACCTTCTCACAAACATCCATCTATTCATCCCTCCAAACATTCGTTATTATAATATTTTTACTTCTTGTAAGATATAAAACTTTGTCTCTATTGTAAAGCATCATCATCATCAGCTCACTATACGTCCCCATTAGGGTGATTAGGCCATAGTCAACCACGCTGGCCAAGTGCGGGTTGGTTGTCTTCACACATATCTTTGAATTTCTTCTCAGATATGTGCAGGTTGCATCACGATGTTTTCCTTCACCGTAAGAACATCGGATAAATGTACATATGTAAATCGGAAATCGAAAAACACATTGGTACATGTGCGGGATTCGAACCCAGGACCTGCAGATTGCAAGTCTAGTGCTTGACCCCTGAGCCACCGACGCTCAGGGGTCAAGCACTCGACTTGTAAAACATATTCGAATCCAATTCGTAATAGTTTAAATATTCAAAAAGTATTGAGAACTTTTAAAAGACTTGCTTTTATTATTTGCACTGGATAAATAAACTTGCTAACATTTATTCCGATTGGCGAATGAACGTTGATACGTGATGCTATTGATTGATATATAAGCGAATGTATAAAAGATTAAATAAATTTACATCGACATAGTAGCTGCTTTCACACCGGACTTCTATTGTAAGATAGTCGAGTCAATTCGGTAGTACAATGGGACTCCGACAACTTGGTGGCCCAACGCAATCATAGAGTAGTTTACATTTTATATTTTGCCTAACATTGTTTTACTCTGAGAGATAAAAATATGAAGTTATAACGACTAATATGAGCAATTGCTGTAAACTATTTGACGAATAATAAAGTGGCTTGAAAGACAACTACATAACTACTAAAATCTTCTTAAGAATCACAAAGAAATAGGCAAATAATTTTCAGCATTTTTTTTATCTACTTAAAGTTTTTATCATGTTAAAAGGTAATAAAATATGTTAAATTGGTCTGTCCGTGGAGCAGTTGGTCTATGCGTTGTGCGTTAGAGAGTCAAACGCGCCGCGTCACGACCCATCGAATTATGGCCACAAAGCGCCGTTGATACCGAATATTCCATATAAATATTGAGCTAATCGCCCTTTCAATGAAGCGGCCCGCTTTTTATTAATAATTGATATCGGAGCAGCCAGTCATGCGCCGTATTGTGCCGGCGAACACATTTTTTGCTCCGGCCCAACTCATTAATGCGCTCGGAGTTCGAAGCCAGCACATGACGGACGGAGGCGTGGCCGAAGAAAACTTTGCCCAAACTAATTTTCGATGAGTTCCCATCGTGTTAAATAATGCAGAACAAATGTTTGTTTATTTGTGTAGCGATTAGTTTCTATCGAAGTCATGAGTTGTAGTCTCACAGTGTTGCCATCTAATCTGAAAATTATTTTTGCTAGTTCTTAAGCCATTAGTAGATATTTATCTACTATGATGGTTCCTTCAAGTTGCTTTGAAGTCCTAATTGGATTTGGACTGTCTTTTAAATATTGAAGGTTTTTGATGCCACAATACGAACTAATGCGAAATAGATTAAATCTTACTAATATTATAAATGCGAATTTTTGAAAGGTATGATTGTTGTTCAAAGATTGTTAATATAGCGCAGACGCAGTCGCAGGCGACAGTTAGTTGATAAATAAAATATTAAAGTAGAAGACTAATAACTAGTAATGTTAATAAATAAGAAACTATAGTGCATCGTCACTTTCTATATAAACGCTGCTTTGGTTCCGTTTAGCCCACTTATCTAATTAAACATTCTCATACATTTCGTACAACAATAACTTTTAATTTTTAAGTGTTATGAGTGCAGCGCTTACACGCAGTTAGGTTAACAGTATAACAGCATGAGAAATCCGCTAAAAGCATACGGATACCTTGCTTTAAGCAAATACATGGACAAACTTAAAATATAAATGTTACAAATATTATAAATGCGAAAGTTTGGAGGATGGATGTTTGTTTGAAGGTGTCTACGGAATGTGTCAACGGATCTCGATGAAATTTATCACAGATGTAGAGAATAGTCTGGAAGAACACATAGGCTACTTATTAAGTTTGTTTTTAATTCCGCGCGGACGGAGTAGCTGGCGACCGCTCGTTGTTAATTAAACATACAAATTAAACAAACATAAATGTCTCTTCTTTTTAATTTGGTTCTTAAGTATGTATGATTAATCATACAATTTTTGTAAAATGGAGAGATTAGTATTTTTTTTTGTATGAAACGAATAAATTCAAAAACTACTGGACCGATTTAAAAAAACTTTTGCCACTAGTAAGCTACATTATCACTGAGTAACATCGATTATATTTATGACTAGAATTTTCTTTTTAATTCCGAACTAAGTCGCGGGCAAAAGCTAGTCTATGACACGTTAATTATGTGTAATGTATAAAACATTTGATTTTATGTGTATTTTTTAATTTTTCTTTGTGTCCAAATTTTTCGTTAATCATGGTCACCGTGTGAGGTGTATTTTCATTGTTCGCGAGATGTTTCTATCAGATAGTTGTTATTGTTTCAAAACGGGAAACAGCTAACGTTCACTCAATTTGATATAATTGAGTGAATGAGAAACGTTTTCAATTATAAAATCATACGAGGCGGCTAATTCGACGCGTTACTCTCCCACCTTATTTGTTATTTTTTTATTATTTTTTTTACAATGCGAAAGCTCTCATTTTAAGTTAAGTGCTGTTATTGTTTATAATACCAAAGCGAAGGGGAACTATCACGGCTGTAAAAATTCTGATACCAGCACAATTATGACAGTTTGATAAATTATTATTTCAGTGTTTAACGTTATTTCACAATTTTAACACGAATTAAAAATATAACCTTAAAATTCACTCTACTTCCGCCTATCCTCTTTCAAACGATCCATTCATGCTTTTTCGGTCTTGCTGTATCTTTCTAGTCATTCATATTTAATCTTATTTCTTTCTTGTTTATAAATTCAACATATCTTAGCATAATATGACAAATGAAGTCTCAAATAAAAAAGTACAAATAGGTATAAAAAATCGACTCTTATTCCGCTATCTACAATCAGTTCATTAAGCTAATACAATTACGAGAGTTATAACAATCGGGAATAAAGAAAATCGTCTTTCAATTATAGCTTTCTCAAAAGCCCTCGCGCCGGAGCTTAATGACGCGGAAAGTTCTACTAT
Source organism: Papilio xuthus (assembly GCF_000836235.2). Lineage (NCBI taxonomy): Eukaryota > Metazoa > Arthropoda > Insecta > Lepidoptera > Papilionidae > Papilio > Papilio xuthus. Next base: position 4,549,407 of record NW_013530969.1, read on the forward strand.
GAAAAACTAACGAAGTTCCCTCGCTTTGTTAGAAAGAGACGGAAACATTTCACGCGAAGTAATCGTAGTGTGGATTGCAAAAACATGAACTACGAGCAACTCGCGAGCGTCCCTGCTTAACTATTCATGAGAAAATTAACGGCAAATATCCCACACTTCACGCTACAAACATACGCCAATGTAACGATACATCGAAGCTACAACATTGTTGATTTCTAAATAGAATTATTAAAACTCTACAAACTATAGTCTGGACTTATAAAATGCAACAGTTATTTATCTGTGAAAAAATAGAAATCGGATAATTATTATTACCGATGTATTAAGTACATTGATATCGGCGGCCACTTTCCTCGCAGAAGCCTAAAGTTCTATTAATAAAACGATTTCACTGCGCTGTAACCTGAGCGGGCTATCGGCTGAGCGGACTCTGCGGTCAGCGTGACACACTACACTAAGAAATTGCGCGTGCGCACAACCTATAAAACTCACGGCGCACCGCAACCGCACCGAGGGTAGCCAGAGCCGTCGCTTCACTTTTTAGCTGCCTTTTTAGGCACGTAATCGTTGGCCTGTGTACTTAACTTCACTTATTATCCGACCAAATGACGATGGAGAATTCAAATGTCAATGAAATGGCAAACGTGTTTTTTCCCTGTGCCTCGTTAGAATTTAACGGACCATTTAACTATAGTTATTGATGCAGTTGCGGTGAAATGCTATTTTTTATAATGATTTGATTATGACTAAAGACACCAGACTTATGCCGTGGCGCCGCAACGCTTTAAATTTTATTCGCTTCGAAGCGATTCCATAGCGAACTTCAAAATTGTATGGAATTGACGCGCGACAATCACGTGACTTATCTAAAGTTATTGTCAGTTCAATACATTTTTGTAGTTGGTTATGGAATCGCTTAGGAGCGAATACACTTTGTCTAACCCCCCTGAACGAAGTGGTAACATTGTAAAACATTGACTGGTCAAAAATAATTTAACATTTCTTTAAAAGGAAGCTAATACCATGGTCTATATAAAGTCTTAAGTTATAATAATTAGACGTAGCAAAGCGAATAATTTCTTGAAGTTCATCCATGAAGTATATGAAGCGTAAAAACTTGGCTGTATCGTTTATGCATTGTCTACATCGAGAACTATGAATATTCATTAGATTTAACATACATTATCTGCAATAGCCGGACTTGTTCATTAGTTTTTTCACAGCGCAGTGAGGTTGTAGTGCAACATACAGTTTACTGGTTATAATTATTATCGATGACAGTATCACATTAAGGTACTTTTAAACACCGAACGAACAAAGCTTTATTAATAATTTTTAAATATAGTCGTCGTATGTTAAACCTTTTGTTTGTATTACATAATCTTATATTGTTTTTTAGATATTTTCTATGGATGGACCGTAGTTGGTAGAAGCGAATCGTATACTCCAGAATTAATCCTGATGCTGACCACATGAGGCATGAGACACCGACTTTAAATATTTTATTGATTTCTAGGTTGACTAGGACTTAATGCTTTTATTTTTTCACTAAACATCAAGTATCAATACAAATTAAAAGTTAAATATTAATTTGAAACATGAAACATCGAGTAGTAAAGATTCGAAGCGAATTCTGTTCGTACGTTCGCTTGGTGCAACGGTCTTTTTGAGGTAAAGTATTGCCATGTGTGAGTTAGTAGCCGCTAGCCGCATGCTATCTCGTCTTACCCGTCACCGATACATTAACCAATAGTTTAACTTGATAATATCGATTTACAATTGCCCTGTTAATATGTAACTTAACTTACAACTGGTCCTTATATTGAAATTTAATTCTAACGATTATACCTTAGCGGTCGACATAACTGCGCGTCTACGTTTTTTCTAATGAGGTACACTTAATGCAATAGCAAAATAATTTGTCAATAATTCAATGCTGTTGAAACGATGTGAGTTATGTTAGACATTTTGTAGTTTTTTTTCTACTTTAATTATCTTCGGTATTACAAAGTTGTGTCATATACGTGATCTAAATTATTATGACATAATTTTTTTAGTTAGTTTTTATAAATGTATGGAGATAAGAAGTGTCCAATACGTCCTCTACGAAATCAAGGAAAAGTCACTTGATTCCAGAAGAGCTACAGATTGATGTCATTCTTCAAATTCCGACGAATTATAGCAATGGTTCCCAACCATTTCGTTTAATAGGAATTAAAAATTAGTTGACTTAATATCGAACGTCGACCAAAGTCCACTTATTGCGGTATATTTCAAGAAACCCCAGTGTATGCGAGCAGTTGATCAGTGTTTAGTTGATATTATTGTCCGTTTACCCACCGAGCCGCGGCGACCGCAGCCCGCACAGATAGACGGGCCCACATATCGGCAGCGACATATTGCCACATCATAGCTTGTGGACACACCATTTAAGAACAAAATTTAATATTATTTCATAAAACTGTTAGAAAAAGTATTTAGGGCATAGACCTATTTTAAATTTTATATCATCGCTTATGTAAGTTTTTAAGCTTCTGAGTTTGTATGCGTTCTATTGTGATTTCTGAGAAGAAAATCGCTGTTTAAAAGATATTGTTACATCTGTTTTGTCAAAGATGAAAGACGGGGATGACAATATGTTTCCCGAAATGTTAGTCTCAGAGACCAACGCTGACATGCAAGGTGTCATTCGGTTCGTATTTTCACCCACATTGTTATAGTGTCGAGTTATTTTTTTTTAATTTATTTCGTTATTTTCCTTTAAAGTTCTATGTTATAACTATGAAATGTTAATAATTACTAATTATGCGGATCTTTGCAATATAAACATGTTAACCTAATTAAATTCGCTTGCGGATCTTAGAAATTAACGTCGGTATCCGCGTGTTAATTGAGGTTTAATTGAAAGTGACTGTTCAGTTCGAATGTGTTACAACGAATATTGAGCGCTGCTTCTTCACGCACCATTGACCTAAAATTGTCAATTTTCCATTTATATTAGCTGTCGCCTGCAACTCCGTCCGTGCGGAATTAAAAAAAACTAGTAGCTTATGAGTTTTTCCAGATTATATTCTATAGGTATGCCAAATTTCAGCAAGATCTATGCAGCCGTTCTGGTGATACCTTCTAACAGACATCCAATCATTTATCTATCTAAACTTTCGCATTTATAATATTAGTAAGACGTAAGATAGTAAGATAGTAAGATAAAGCTCGTTTATTGCTTTATGTAATATGTAAGCAATATCTTGCTAGTATTATTTAGTTAGAAAACATGAGATATTCGAACAGTTATAAAATCGAGTTACGTTAGTTTATGAACACACGAAGTTGTCAGTATTTTCTTAGTTGTGTACAGTTTAGTTTGTCGGTTTGTAAAATCTTACTAATATTATAAATGCGAATGTTTAGATGGATGGATGTTTGTTTGAATGTATCTACAGAACGGCTGAATGGATCTTAATGAAATTTGGCAAAGATGTAGAACATTGTATGGAATAACACATAGACTACTAATTAAGGTTTTCTTTTAATGAATCGCTGGCGACAGCTAATAAATCATGAAGTGAAATAACACTTGTATCTAGTGGTTAATAAATTAAATAGCAATTTGAGAATTACTTAAGTAAAGATTTCTCTAATAAGCTCGATCAATATATGCTTTAAAAATGGATTTGAAGACCAACAAGTTTTGTTGAATAAATATTGCCTTTGTTACGTACACCACCAGTACGACAAATAGTCACACTGAAGTAGACTTTCGCTGTCATTTTAAATATTTGTATTTACTTACACTGTACGATCAAACATATATCAATTTTAGAATGAACATAGTGTTTGAACATTGCTTTAAACTGTAATTCATATTGGATTTAGTCTACTTTTAAGGTTATGTAAATTGATAGCTTTGTAATCACATCACACATTTTTGGGTGGTCTTTAGCTGGTAGGTATGTTTAGTACGGTTAGAAAAGGAGGCAAACTAGCAGTGAGAACACTGAGGTTCATTGACGCCCATGGATGCAATACCTGAGGAATCGCAGATGCGTTACCGACCTTTGAGATGATACGTTCGCTTCTGGAAGGACCCTAAGTCGTAGTGGTTTGGAAATATTGTCGAGGACCGTTTCACAACGTTATGCGTGGTAGGAAGTTTCGCTAAAACCGCACGGCTGTGAATTGGTTGTTGACCGTTATGTTAATTCATAATCTGCATAATTAATTCAGTAATTGCATACAACCGTTAGACAATTATAAAGATTTGCTTTGTTCAGTAAATATGCAGAAATATAAATTAAATTCAAAAATAGCTTCATCATAATTTTAATTTTTAATTACTTAAAAGTAATTCATGATTTTAGCAAGTATAAAGGCAAATAACTTTTAAACATTTACTTTAAAATACTTAGTTTTTATTTAAATATGCAAATAGTTTTTCTTGATGAATTGCTAAGTATAGAAATTGCCTGAAATTCAATTTACACAATTAGATTCCGTAGCTCGCGATGTATACCTCAATTGATATTAATTCTTACGCGTTCTTACAGTTTGTATTAGTTGTTTGCATGTGATCGGTTCAAATTAACTGTAATGTAAAGGCGTGATGAATAAGTTTTGTTTTCTCTTAATTTCACTTATGTTCAACATACTTGACTTTATTTCTATAATTACATATAGTCTTAAATCTATGATATAAAATAAAATATTAAAAAAAAAAACGAATAATTCACTAAAATATGTTATTAAAAGGAGTCCCTTTAGGCAACATACTTAGCTACACAGAGATCGATTTATTAATCAACAATTTTATTAATATTATAAATGCGAATATTTGTATGGATGGGTAGATGGATGGATGTTTGTTTTAAAGTATATCCAGAACGGCTGCATGCATCTCGCTAAAATTTGGCATAGATGTAGAGCAGATTCTGGAAGAACACAAAGGCTACTAATTAAGTCTTATTTTCATTCCGAGCGGATGAAGTCGCGGGCGACAGCTAGTTCATTTAATGAGATGAAAAAGAGAGTTTTAGTTAATTGTTGTTTTCTATGATGATGATATTACGAAATTTAAATTCAATAAAAACAGTGTGTTTATACTATAACTTTCTTTACAGAAATAAAAACTAATTTTCTTTGTTACATGTGGTCAAATATTCTTATTATTAGGTTTTTCGATTACTGCCTGTGGTTAACTGAATGCATTCACTTGTTAAGTAATGTTTAACAGTGTATGTAAACATGATATCTGTTGACTGCTGGATAGAAGTGGGCAGGCAGAAGCCGTGTGCGTTCGTCTCATTGCTCGATACAATACTTTGATGGCAATTAGATGAGACAACGACTTGCTCTGCGGTCGAAAACTATCATACGATGCTTCTTTAACTTGACGTGTTGAAATCAGTGATTGAAAAAATTCTCACGTGTCATTAATATAAAAAGAAAAATTTATTAAACACGTTTAATACTTTCGAGATGACAATATAGTAGTGATCAATAAAGTTATACTAAATTGATAACGTTATTTCAAACCAACCGCAAACAAAATATGAATGTAATTGATACATGCGCCGATATATCGTAATATTTATAGGTACTAGCTGTCGCCCGCGACTCCGTCCGCGCGGGATATAGATGTTGGCCGATTCTCAGACCTAATCAATATGTTCACAAAATTTCATGAGAACCGGTCAAGCCGTTTCGGAGGAGTATGGGAATGAAAATTGTGATACGAGAATTTTATGTATAAAACTAGCTGTCGCAAGCGACTCCGTACGCGCTGAATTAAAAAAAATAATGAATAGCCTATGTGTTCCTTCAGACTATTTTCTACATTTGTGCTAAATTTCATCAAGATCCGTTGAGCCGCTCTGGAGATATCTTCAAAAAAACATCCATCCAGCTAAACATTCGCATTTATGATATTAGTATTAACTACGATTTCAGTTGGTGCATTGATCTATTGTGTAACAAGGTGTTAAGCGAGATCATGATTTGGTCGATCTCCGTTTACGGGGTAAGCTGAGAACTAGGAAGAGCTTGTCGGTTGAGCGGTTCCGCGGCCAACTCTCACAGGATTGGGTTACCGCGCTCCGACTGCGTTCAGCTTAGCTCGCCACGACTACTATCTAATGCTGAATTGTGGTCGATTTGTGAGAACCTTTTATAAATCATTTTACATACGATCGCTTAGACTTTCTCTTATTCTATTATATTGGTGTTGGTTACTAAGTTTTTACTTATAAAATATGCGAAGATATGCGAACTAAATTGTATAATAAGTAGGTTGTGGTCTAAATTATCAAGTATAATAATTAAAATAATTACTGTGTAATTCTTCTCTAAATATAGTAGGATTCATAATATTAATATGATAATTTTAAATAACACTGGTTGTTCGGTGTTGAGTGCAGAATTAACATTCTGCCAAAGACGTGGCATACTGGCCAGAAACTTTGCCTTTTTAATTATAAAAAAGATAGGTGCAGAGAAAGGAGAATGGCGCGGGAAGTGTGACCAATAAGACGTAGTCGCGAATAGTGTTCGATGAATAATATTGTAAATACGTACATTGTTTTATTATAAGGATGTTAACAACGAATAAACGCATTTTGGCTGCAGAGCTGCTGTTTGCAATTCATAAATTCGGTACAAATGCACTGAGGTTCGTTGTCTTTAATGACTAACAATATTTTTAAATTTCGCGCTTCGGTATACGCGGTTGATGTAGATAGCTCAACTCGTTTTCATTTTCCCCGCACAAGTGGGTAGTTTGAAATCTTTCACCGCTTCGGACTGCGCGGGGTGTGTGGGGGCTTGGGCGGGGAAGGCGGTGAGTTGAAGTTTGACGGAAAGTGACGTCACATCGGACGTGTTTACTAGCGTAAAGAGTCGCTAAGTTTACGGTTCGGTTCGGATACAATGCGTCTACAGCGCGCCTACGGGAAGCGGTGCATCGCGTGCATCAAGAGTGCAGCATTACTAAACTGACACCGACAGAGTGACCAGGCCCCTGCAGGCGGTGAACGGGGCATCGAGTTGGTTTGTACCACTTCATCTACTTACAATACTACGCCAACTCTAAAAACGCGTAGTCTAAGGGTGGTTGTGTACCGGGACTTGAACCCGTCGTGTACCCTGGTGTTAACGCGATTGAAGTCGTTGATTAGTTTAAAATGCGACTGAAGTTATGCAAAAATCATCGGCACTATGTTCACAGCTAATGTCAATGAAACGAAAGCTTTCATTTACAACATTTGAAAACATAAAAGGGTAAATTTACATTTTGATATTCGCAAGTGCTTCGGGGACTAAAGTGGCATTCGCTCCCTAAAATTTTAAAACATCTATTTGCATATGCTTTGAGTACATAAACGACACTTTCTAGAGCACTTTTCGCTTGCGGGTCGTTGAAGGGGAAGGAGAGGAGGAGGGGGTGTTTGACACTTTATATACTTACAGCTTGTGCATCTGTAGAAGGAATATTAAATATTTAATTAATAGTTTATTTTTAGGTTAATCTTTTTTATATTTTTAAAAATTTTGGATTCACAATTAAGGATTTTGTTACCGATAAGACACCCCACTAATTTGCCGTTTTAATTCATATAATTTTATCATACTAATATTATAAATGCGAATGTTTAGATGGATGGATGAATGGATAGATGTTTGTTTGAAGGTATATCCGGCTGAAGGCTGAACAGATCTTGATGAAATTTGGCACAAATATAGAACATAGTCGGGTAGAACACATTAGCTACTTATATTTTTTCTTTTTAATTCCGCGCAAACTGAGTCGCGGACGACAGCTAGTGGAAAATACATTGTATTATAAATGTTATAACAGATTAAATCTGACGTAACACATGTGTGTAACAAATGAAATTAATTTTCTCTTTAGAATAAACGATAATTTGGCCGCGTTTATACAATATTTGGAAGTAGACAGAGATGATAAATTGGCTAAGGGTGGGGCGTAATCAGAGTAATGGCAATCATGCAAATGCCGAGATCCGGCTGAAAGCCTCAACTGGCTTGTTTCAGGAGTTAAAATGGAGATCCACTTAGCAGCCTACGCAGTACACATACGTAATTGATGGTACAACCAATGATTATGCTCTTTTGTAGACACGACAATCTGTTCAAATGAATCGAAAAATATTATTGTGATTTCAGATTTAACATATTATTGAATGCACATGTATTTGTCATACTTCGAGTTTATCTTTTTTTTTTTAAATATTCTTTGTCAAATAAGAATATTTTAGTTATATAAGACCTCATATCAACTGTTAATAAAAAAGTTACTCTTCAGTTATATTTTACACTAATTTATTTCATCTTTGAATTAAAATACATATTTTAAATATTTTTCTTCAAAATTAATATAATCATGCGATTAGCAAATTTTATAATTTTTAAGCATATACCATTCTGTTTACTTAATCTTTGACGAGTACAGTGAACAGAAGCAACATTTCCCGCTGCTAACGAATTTAAACGCCGGCATAAACTGGGCGCGCTACTAATTGTGGATTTGTAACACGAACTCAATGCTTTGCTTTTAACAGCTTTTATATTAAAAAGTATCTAAATAGCTATGTTTGTTAACGTTACTTTAACACAGAGTTTCCACTGCTCCGATAGTAACTGTATAGAAACATAGTCTATCTTTGTTATCCTCAAAAGAATGAAAGGGATGACAATGTTTTAAATATTTGTCGTCTAAGAAATCTGGCGAGGGACAATTAAATTCAAAATCAAGATTTTTTAATAACCTTTTTCTTTTATAAATTCTTCTGTTAGCATTCATTGGTAAAAAAAGAACTAATCGATGCTTAAAGTTATTTTTTAAAATTTTTAATTAATAAGCATTATTTCTAAAACATTCAAATTGATGTTTCTATTTCAAAGCGTTTGAACGACTTTACTTCATTTACACTTTAATGAGTCCGTTTTATTTTATCCTTCGATATCCATTAAAGGGTGCTAAAAGCAACATGGCCGCCTTTTCGTTCTCTTCCCATTCTGATTTCGTATTCAAAACATGGAAACGTTGAATAGCGAGCTCCGCTTTAATGTTGACACTTTTAAATATTAAAATTAGATTGTATCATCAAACAAATGATACATTTCTAAATCGTACGTTATCTTTGGTATTTTAATTTCTCAAATGAGACTTCAAAAAGAAGGAGGTTATCAATTCGTCCGTATTTTTTTTCTATGTTGTTATCGCGTAACTCCGACCTTAGTTCTCCGATTTTGAATTTTTTTTGATGATAATTTGGTTTTGCTTGCAGATGGGTCCCATTTGTTTATTAATTTTTAACCTGACTAGAAGTTTGTAAATATGTAACAACGTATTTAATTTCTTTCCAATAAAATTTTTGCCTACACTACTACTAGTGTCGTAATCTTACTTCTTCCTAATATTACTAATGCAAAAGTTTGGATGAATGTTTCTTAAAAAGTATAGCCGGAAAGGCTCAACGGATCTCTATGAAATTTGCCACAGATGAAGAACATAGTCTGGAACAACACATAGACTACTTATTAATTTTTTTTAATTCTGCCCGACTAGTAATTGTATAAAATAACATTGTTGTCATCTCTGCATTCAAAGGGAATACGAGGGATGCAATATAGTATGGAGGTTACTATACTGAAAATTCACAGTAACTTCACAAAGAAAAGGCTGCGACAGATTTTCAGAGCAGCGAAAAAGCTAGGAATTATACAAATTATCATATCAAACGGTTTAGAAATTCATACTACGACCGTTAGAATTTGATACTTTAGCATTTAATTACTCGGACCAAATTGAAATAATTTAGATTTAGGCTTTATTTTCTTTCTAGTTTGAAATTATGGAAACAAATAACATTTTTTTAAGTACATAAAGAGGTATTTTTCTTCAAGTAAGAGCATTTTTTACTGGCATAGAATCTTTTGTAGGTAGGGAAAACGGCTTAGAAGCTCGCCCTCATGGGTGTGTCCTGAATCACCTCGGGGCTTTCGTTAAACGTTTGTTAAACGTTTGGGCGGCCCGCCCTACGGACTTAGATGCCACTTCAATATATTCACAACACAAAATGAACTCTATCAGCGTTACAATTAAATTGTTTTTTGTTTAAATCTTTTTGGTTATATAGAACTTTGTCGATACAACATAAGGTTATGTCTATATGTATAAGTTAAACGGTTTGGGTATTATAAAAAGGGCGTAACTTTTATTTATACCTACTTTGATTCATAGTGAAAGTAAATGTAGTCTGTACGTAACAAACCATTATAGATTCAAAGAACATTTTAATGACTACCACTTTTCTTACTATAATACATAAGTTGTTTAAATTCAGACACATTAAATAAATGATGTAAAACTGGTCTGTAAACTGAATACTAAAGATATATTATAGAGGTTTAAATATAAACATAGTTATGAGAGCTTGCTCCGGTCTACGCTTCCCCACCTCGCGACATCCCTTCGCTAGATACTTTTTGCATTTGTCAGAAGCTCGCAACATTTTCCCTTCGACTTTCATTTGTTTGTAGTCTATTTCTTATATTATTGTTTTTTTTAATGATGAATATTTTAATTGCATTAATAAGTTATATAATAGTCAAATCTATATACTAAAATTGGGATTTTTTTTATTTCAATGCAAAAATTTTATTTATAGCGTAAAGATTTGGTAAAAATGCTGTTTAAAAATTTATGATTTCATTACTTTCCGCTATATTGGAGGTCTTAAAATAAATAAATTATTCTTTGCTTATAAGGTAAAGTTTAAAAACCTTTTTACCTGCGTATCACAATGTATTGATATTGATTAATTAATTGATATTAAATAAGTTTGTTAACACGATGTCATTCTTCACCTGTCTCTCGCGGATAATAAGTTCCACCGATCAATACCCGATAACTCTACCAAAATGTTAACACAGGTTGTACCGTCGTGAAAGCGAAACGAAAGCGAAGCGAAACAAAACACAATTAAATCAGTGAATCAGCGAAGTTGTGGTTGATGTCAGTGGTGAGATGAAGCTGCCTTGGTGTCGGAACAAGTGATATAATCTTAACAAAAGTATATGCTTCCCACTGATCCAGTTGATAGTGGTAGACGCCAGCACAACAATTGTAGCACGAATTGATCGGCACGCACGGTGCAATACAATGACCATACAGAAGACGTGAATTGGAAGCAATTCCGCGTTACGTGTTTCGATTCTGGTGCTAGAGGCCTAATTTAAGTTTAGTTTAAAGGAAAGAATGGGAAGAGGAAGAAGGGAAGATTTAATACAGGAGAGAACGTATAGGAAACAGAAATATTTTCTTTCTGTGTGTTCCCTCCTCTGTCGATTAAAGGTAGGTAAGTAATTTGCAATTGCGGATGTTTAGGCAACGTTAGCGTCGCTATTTCGGCGATTATATTATGTTTTCGCTTAACTTTCGTATGTTTGTGTACTCGGGTGTTAAAGCAATCATTCTTACAGATATATGAGGTGCGTACGATTAAGCCAGTTCGTTGAGTAGTGGGGAGGAATTAAGTCATGAATTCAAATGTGCCTGATATCTCGACGAGATATAAAATTAATGTATTGTCACTGTACTAAATAAAATAAATTAACGTTTTGTTTTTCGAAAGACTCGGGTTAAGTGTATGTAAATTAGTTACATGTGTATAATTTACATCGTATAATATATAACAAAGGGTATATTAATTTAGAATCGATTGGAGGAAACGGAAAAAATCGATTCTTGTATTTTTCTTGATGTGGAAATTGATGTGGGTAGAACTTAAAGGTTAAAAGAAACTTTATAATGAAAAAATTAGTAATCCTCAAAACATGCCAGTTTGAATATACTAATTCGTAGTGTCTATATACTTTCTAAGAATTTTTTAAGGTTAATATTTTTCTCACTTATTAATCAAGCAATCAATTCCTTACTAATGCTTCTAGAATCCTAATTTCAGTAGTATTGTAATGATATTATATCGAAGTATCGAATAGAATAAAAATATTTTCTTATTTTTCCTACAGGGTATAAAATATTTTCATATCGTGTGTTCTTGTTGCGCGCATCTGCGGTGTAGATTTTTTGCACAGCTAGTTAATAAGCGTCTACTGGAACGTGAAATATTACAAATTGCGTCGCCGCTTCCCCCCTTCCTCCCTAACCCCTCGCCCGCCCGGCCCCCACCACTTTTTACGACGCCTTTTTCATGCCACTCCATCAAGTGCACTCGATCAGTAACGTGTTAAGTGAAGGTCTCTGCTCTACGCCCGCTTTTAACTCTTGTCTATTTTAAATTTCTATGTAATAAGATAAAAGGAGAGTCATCTGTATTAAATTACGAATTTGTTTGGATGTGGTGTTGGCTTTTCTTACACTTTTGTTAGCTTACAAAAACAGATGTTTTTCTTTTTTTTTCCTTTCCATTTATTCCACTTTACTACATATAGGTAAAAACAGAATTCATATAATTGAACCAGAAGAACTAATAGTAAACTGATATAAAAACGGCTAAACACTCACGTATATTCGAGTTTCGAGCCCATCGGGGGCCCTTCATCAGGATGAGTACGGGTATTATTTCACGGATGCGGCCCGTCGCTCAGTGTGCGACGAAGACTAACGAATATACGTCAGTGTTAAGCCGTTTATATCAGTTTAGTTGATGTCTCACGAAAGTTGGAATAATTTAAGAACTAATAGTAAAACAAATCCATATACAATTGCAAAAAGCAATAATTAGAAGACATATACGAATTCCGCTTACCAAACGTTTGTGCAATAATTTACTATATCTATATAAGGTCTACTAAGCATCATTTTGAAACCTCCAATTTCATATATTCGTCACGGTATAGTGTGAACACTTCAAGTAATATCTTGCGCAATTAACAATTATACTTAGAGAACATCATTCGGTGTTATATCTTACTAATATTATAAATGCGAATGTTTGGATGGATGGATGTTTCTTTAAAGGTATCTCCGGAACGGCTCAACGGATTTTAATGAAATTTGGCATACACATAGAACATAGTCTGAAAGAACACATAGGCTACTGATCATGTTGTCTTTTTATTCCGCACGGACGAAGTCGCGGGCGACCGCTCGTTGTTGAATAAAACATACAAATTAAACAAACATAAATGTCTCTACTTTTTAATTCGGTTCTTAACTATGTATTTTTAATCATACAATTTTTGTAAAGTGGAGAGATTAGTATTTTTTTTGTATGAAACAAATAAATTCAAAAACCACTGGACCTATTTAAAAAAAATCTTTTGCCACAAGTAAGCTACAGAATAAGCTACATACTAGATGTTATAAAATAACATTAAGAATGGTTTTAAATTCAGGTTGTTATTAACGCTTCCTCGGTCACAACAGTGAACGGTGCGGAGTTATAATTGAATGATTACGAAATCAGTTAGGTAATATAACCAATCAATTTCCTAAAGGATATAACTTTATAAAAGCGTCTTATGCCTTAGAAATTGGGAAAGTGAATTAAGCACCCCGCAAACTGGTTATATCAATCATAAACTTATTCGATTAATTACGTTTTGCGGAGTTAATAGCGACATCTAATATCTGATGTAGTGATGTTACTTTAGTTAGAGCATATCGATGTTTTAATTAAGAAATAATTTAGTTATATGTAATTTATTTATTTGCGTTCTTTGATCTAAACAAGCAAAGACAAATAGAAACAAAGATGTTTCACAAGAAGTTGAAGCTTTTATAGTAACCGAATAGAAAAAGAAGAAACGTAAAGTCTAGATTTAGTTATCTTTATAATTACAGAAAAAAGTAAACCTAATATGTATTATTAAGGCCGATCATTGTCAATACTTTTAAGACATCCTGGTGCGATTTGTCTGATTATCAATTTATGTTAAACTAAATAAAATTATACTAAAAAGTTCTTTGTACATTACACCAGATGGATGGATTAAAGTACTTACAACGGTATCATCGATAATCTGTGGTCACATCACTATTGCATCCCATTTCGGCGGTGTCATTAAGCGGGCTGCGTTAATGATTAATGCGGCGCCGCACACGTCCCCCTTCCCCTCCCACTCCCCTGGCCCTAACCCTTCCCCCGCCGGCGAATAAAACTGGAACTAACACTTAATCGAGCTACCCCTTTTGATGGAGCGCTCTGTCCTATGCGTAGTTTTTATTTGCCAACGGCCATCGTTCGTGACTCGATATCCACCGCTAGCAATCCTATTACCAGATTGCCCTACTATTTCTTCAAGCACGACTTGGGATGAATTATAAATGTGTATGTTTTTATGAACCTTTAAGTTTTGTTTACATCGTTTTGCATTCTAATTTCAAAACAGATTTGACTTTTGAAAGAAATATCTTTATTAAATATAATTTTTTAAACAGACAATTTTAATTATAACCTAAAGGCAAAGCACATAAAGGAAAAGTATTTCTAGTTACTAAGGTATGTAATTATTATAAGTAATCTGCTTACATTTGTGAAAAGTTAAAAGCAAATCTAGCGCATGAGAAGCAAACGAAATGGAGACAAAACCCACACCTTTCTGTCCCATGACCAAGATAAAAACAAGATGTTTAATTGTCTTAAACGTTAGTTTAAAATTGTAATAGCATTAGGTAGCGTTATAAAACACAATTTGCCAACCGCAAGGATTACCTTGAGATTAAATCGCGATATACAGACAACGCGGTTCGCTTTTTGTTCGCATTTGAGTGGTAAAGCCATGCTGAGGTATCGTAAGCAATTATACGTAGCGGCTCACCTCGCCGTCATATAGGTCGAGGGAGGACGAATTAAAAGGATAAGAGAGGTGCATCCGAAGCGAGGTAGCCGGCAATTAGGCGCGTCGGATGATGGATGACGCCCTTCTCCAATACCTCGTGACGGACACAAAACGAGCACCTGAATCGTCCCACAACTCATTATACGCCGATGATAACGCGTCATATGAAGCTGTAGTTAGATACGCACCGTTCGCGTTCGCGTTCGATGATTACGCCGCGCTTTGACGCGGCCAGATTACATTTTTTAAATGAGCTTAGCTTCTCTCTTCGTTTATCCTTTCATGTTAACTTTTTTAAATTACGCTTCGATTTAACGATTACTTTTGCTCTTATGATTCGCGAACTGATGTTTTATTTTATCTATAGCTAATTTATACTTAATAACATGGCTACATTAGTGATTGTTAATAATTGTCTATATTGTAACTATCAGTGACAATGATTGCTCATGCTACATACTTTTTTCTTTAACGGTAAGATCGGATAAATGTAATATATGAATCGAAATTCGTAAAACTCATTGGTACATGGCGAGGTTCGAACCCACGAATTGCAGGTTACAAGTCAAGCGCTTAACCACTGAGACACCGACGCCTTACTTGAACAACAAGCTACTAATTTGTGCTAAAATGTTGTTATCAATTTTAATATTTTATCTTTAATTACCATAATAACGAAGTTAGATATAAAATGAAAGAATTTTAATATTATTCAACTCTTTGCTAATGGAAGATAAGTACAAAATCATATTAAAAGTAAAACAAATAATCGTACCTTCAGTCATATCTCTGTTTGATTGGTCAAATGGGACGTCAGATGAGCGCCGGTCATTATAAGCGAATAAAATTGTTACGGATTTAATTACATGCCATTAAACTGACACGTATTGATTTCGTATCTGTTAATTGACCAATAAAACCTATAGCGAGGTACACCTTTGTATGTTTTATAGCTTTTAAAGGACGACTTTGATTACAAGTTGCGTACATTTACATCTTACCGGTGGGCTTTGAACCTTTGTAAAACTCTATGTATAAATTTAAATTTCAACTAAGTACTCTCTTAATTGTGTTTAATATTTCTTAATTATATGATACTAGCTGTCGGGCGGAACTCCGTACACGCGGAACTAAAAAAACTTAATTAGTTTCCTATGTGTTCTATTTTTTTGCCAAATCTCTAAAAGATCCGTTCAGCCATTCTGAAGATATCTTCAAACATGCATTTAAACATTCGCATTTATAAGATTAGTAAGATTATTGCATAGCAATAACTATTGCCTTGTTATCCAAAATTGCCGACAGATTTATAAACTATAATTGCTTCTGGGATTGTCATGTTTATGTAAAAACTAGCTGCCGCTCGCGACTCTGTCAGCACGGAATACAAAAAGCAGACTATGTTCTACATGTATGCCAAATTTCATCAAGATCCGTTGAGCCGGTCCTGATATACATTCTTACATACATCCATCCATCTAAACTTTCGCATTTATTATATTTACTATAATTCTACTTACAAATAAATCTAATTTTTTCTTTCATCAGCTTTACGTGTGAATGCATCTACAGTGGTTCTTTAGTTATAACGATGACAACTTAACATTAAAGGGGACCGATGTTCGTTTACCCACAGTAAGCGTAATCATTTTAATATTTGTTCGTACCTTTAAAAAGGTTAGATCAAAATTTGATGTTCCAGCATTAAGTGAGACAATTTGAACTGGCAATAACGCGGTTAACAAAGGGCGGGAGTAACTCGTAATTTGACCGTTGAATTCGATTCTTGTAGGACATATACAAATTACAATATTTGTCTCTCTTTTGTAAAAGATAATGAAAGAGACGACGATATGTATTAATACGTATGTCGCGACAGTGGGAACCAACTGTATGACGGAGTCTGCGCTGCGACTCATTACGGGCCATTAGAGCGACGGGCGCAGGTGTTGTGTTAGACACGCTACTGCATTGGACCAACTACTGTTAATATAAGAACAGTCCACTGCGGTAACTACGTCCGAGGTTTTTATTTGGAGGAAAAGTTAATCAGAAAAGTAGAGGCATTTTTTCTCATCAGCAGTTTCGTTTGTCTTGATGGACTGTCTGATTTGTAGTTGCCGGTATACTCTGTTTTAGAGTTTCGCCTAATAATATGAAAATATAATATGTATTTAATATTTAAAATACTGCGTATAATACTTAAAAATAATATTTCGTATAAAGGTTAAATGAATTGTATAAAATATTAAACTTGTAACGAAAGATTTAATACTAAAATTTCTTTCAAAAAAAATTGTTAAAAGTGAAACTAATTACGAAACTGAACGTTTTTAACGTTATTGTTTCCTTCATTACAATGAAGGCGCCTCGACAGTTCCGTTTTCTTGTAAGATGCCGTAACAGATTATGTTTAGTCGTTGGATTGCACTATAATTTAGTTTTTATAAAACAAGTTGACAAGCGGAATGGCGTTTTGGTGCCGTAATGCGTACAGACACGCACACTAGTAATGAAACTTTTGACATGCGAATCACAATGGCCACCATTTGATTCCGACTCATTACGACCGGCAGATATTACGGCAATTTGTCATATGGACGAATATTAGCGTCACACTTTCACCCAATTTTGTGGTAGTTTTGTGAGTCAATGCTTAGATTATAGTGTTGTTGACATCGTCTAATTTTTTTGACATTAGGGTCCAATGTCACGATAATATAAATTATTGGATAAACAGACTATGTATACATGATTACTATTAAGTTATAGATGGGCTTTGGATTACGTGAAACATTTATGAAGGCAAAGCGAGTTGCTAGTTTCTTATAAACTGATGTAAGCTCTTCCAGTATCGCACTAGAGGTTGAAGATGCGCAGACTATAAAGTAAACTGGGATATGTTAGATTTACCATAATTTACACAGGCTATCTGCCGGTGTTGAGTGCGCGAGGCGGTAGGGTTGCGATACTGCGCGATACTACGCGATACGGTACGATACAGTGCGATACTGTAGACACGTAGCCAGCCGCGAGCCACGCCGCGCTGCGCCAGATTGCGTTCTGCGGTAAAGCGATAATTCAGCTCAATCTACGTCGTGAGCGCGCGCGCTTTGTTTCATCCGCTGGCTCCTGTGCGCCTTTATTTAGAAAATTGATGAGAAATGGTTTCCATTACGAGGGACCGCCTTATAAAAGATATTGCCATACCGGATTCACTGTAACAACGTTTGTTACGTCGAAAAGGAAATGAAGGCAAATTTGTTTTTGTGATTGCAAGCTTCAGTGGGAATATCAACTCGAATGGAATTGTTATCGATGAAATTCTTTGAGACTATAAATTTTATTACATCTTAGAAGTACCCATTTTATTGAATTCTCTGTAACGGTAGTTTTGTATTCAAATAATTTAAATATTCTTTGCTAATATATAAAGCTTGTTAACAACATTAACGTGATTAAAGCATGCGATGTAATATTTCTTAGGCACAAGATCTTATAGTTATGCTTTTGTTTGTGGTCTGATACTGCCGCGATGTTCTAGAAGTAATGAATTATAGCTAGAAGTTGATTTCTTATTTAATTCATTAATAACAAGAACAATGTATAACATAGTCTTAATGGTTTAGATTGGAGCGTGAGTAGTTGTGTACCAATTTGCGCGGCGCGTCTCGCCACGGACAATCAGTCGCAAATTGCCCGACCGCTGATTGCGAGCCGACGTTTATGAATATTCTAGTTAGAAACATTTCCAGTACACACACATAGGCATGGTATTGTGCGAGTAATTTGATTTGCAGAGATTTGTTAGACACTCTGTAAATCGGACGCGGGAATTTAAGAGATAAGATGTGACAGAAGTGACCAAGGCCATAACAATATGGAAGCGTCAATAGCGTAATGGTTAAGGGTACCGATTTTCGACCACGAGGTCGGGGGTTCGAATCTTGCCATTCGATTATTGTCGTAAACCATATCCTAGCACAAGCCTAGAGCTTAGTTGGAATGGTTTAAGTAATATTAGTAAATTTACAAAAAAATCTAAAATTTTTTACATAAAAAAATTGTATGAATGAAATAACGTGTCGTTATTGGTAACACAATATAAATTGCAATTTCCATTTATAAGGGAACGATTAAAATATGCGAGAGCTTACATCATATGATAGCAAATATTAATTTATTTGAGGAAGATGAATTTCAAGCATAAAATTACATTCTAAAATGTAATTTGTCTCCATCAAGGATAATTTTCACCGGGGACTTTGCATCATTAATTAAAATCGATATAATAAAAGTTATATCTAGCGATAACCGTGACCTCGTAATCAATAATTACAAAACTATATTATATAGAGCCGGAACTAATAGGTCGGGAGCTACTTACGTGATAATACGGCAGTCGCCGCGGGTTGCCTCACTGACAATACAAGGGTCATCCCACACAATACCGTGACGTTTATCGACGTGTCGAAATCGTGTATTCATACTCTATACCGAAAAAAAATATCGATTTCCGTAAATAAGTGAGTGTGGCACATTTATAATAATGATGAATGGTAGCTGAGTTTCGACTCGATTCCGATACCGTATCGAATCACACGACCGCTCTATCGTAACACTATGATATTCATTGATCGCTAATTGAAAAGGAATTATGTTGCGTCCTGTTATAAATCTAACTTAAACTAGGGCGTACTCGATCTTCTCGCTTTGCTAATGTTCAAGATTTGTGTGCGCTCGTAAATTATGCCATACTATTACTTTTTGCTACAAATTCTTGCATTAAAAGAATTATGTCTTACAGATAGATAATTTATAGTTTATTCATACTTTTTCATGTTTTCTTTTTTGTAATGTAACAGTTATATTCAGATTGTTTCCGGACATGCAGGACAAGTACATTTTATGAAATTTTTATTATTTTAATAATATTTTAATAATTTTATTATTTTAAAAATGGGTTAATCAACTAAACTGAATGACCTGCAGATCAGCTCACGGTTCAAATCTGTCAAGCAAATCAGTGAACCGGAAACGGAACTATTAATAAGTAAAATTACAACTGTATGCACATAAAAAAAATCTAGAATTTTCCTTCCTTTAATAACATGTTAAATAAATTAGGAAATATTTTTTTGTGTTTTCAAATTAAGAACTGCACGTTTTTTTT
The DNA here is from genome assembly GCF_000836235.2 of Papilio xuthus. NCBI lineage: Eukaryota > Metazoa > Arthropoda > Insecta > Lepidoptera > Papilionidae > Papilio > Papilio xuthus. The sequence continues at coordinate 4,569,403 of NW_013530969.1, forward strand.
TATTTATCCCCAATCCATTGCGATCATACATCATCAATGAGTATATATATTTATTTAAATGACAAAATGTCACTGAACTCTGTCATCAAATGATCGTATACACTATAACGGTCGATGTAACACTTAGGTGTAATCAATTAGCTATTAACATTAGGAGAGTAAATTGTGTGCGACCGCAGACCCTGCGCCAAATGCCGTACGCAGCCCTTGCATCGAGCGTGGAGCGTGACCAAAAGTTATAGTGTATTGTGATGTTCACTTTATCTAAAGCAATCGATGACCATCATGGGTTGATCATCTTACTACTAATATTATTTATCTTATTTTCAACCGAAAATACATGTTTAGAAAGGAAGGAAGACGTTTTTAATTCTTTAATTTTTGTCTATGTTTGTTTATAAATACGATATATTCAATTTGCAATTAAAAAGTTATAATCATGTTTAAATGTTAAATTTAATTGTTCGGTAATGGAAAGTTACAAATTAAACAGCTGTTGTGGGGTATTAAACGAAAAGTGTCGGGCACAGGCGCAGGCTGGCGCGGGCGCGGACAAAAGGACCCACTGCACAAATGCACTTCCAATTCATCGACACTAATTACGTAATTATGGGGGAGTGAGGAAAAAAAATAAAATGGCGAGCATTCCTGGCGCCGACTCGACACATTAGCTCACGACATTTCTTGATCGTATAACAATTTTTTTATTGTCTGCAAATTGAAAGTCATGCATTGGAGTTTTAATGTGTTTTCCATGACTTTTAACGATTTATAGCAATATTAATTGTTTACTTCTTGGTACTTTTGAACTTTAACATGTAATATTAATAAGTTTAAGCGATAGAAAAAGGTCATTATCCTAAATTAACAATTTATATTAAAAAAAAAATGCGAATAAAAAAATTAAATACAGTAATTGGATCGGAAGGTCGAAAGATTTTTTTTATTTTTAATTATTTTATTAAACCTACGATTATTCAGTCATAATTCCTTAATCAATTCTCAATACATAGGCTACTAAATACTTTTTTTAATTAGGCACGTATGTAGTCGCTGACAACAACTAGTACTGTTATAAAATTATTTAATTAAATATCGATAATGGTTACATTTTAAACTTAGTCAAACATTAAGCAGCTGTAACATATGTTAATTATGTAAATTATAAATATTTAACCGACTAATTAGTTATAACACGTCCTGCGCATGTTAAAGTTACTATTTGAACTGTTAATTTTCATTAAAGAGTAACTAAACTCTTATCTCGGGTATTTCCGTTTCGCTTAACAATTTAACCGTTTCACTGCCAGCGTGTACAGGTTTGTTGATATTTTATGGATTTAAAAAGAATATAATTTCAATATTTCCTGTTTAATAACATGGTACTTGAAAATTAATAATTACTTTTATATTAATACTAGCTGTCGCCCGCGAATCCGTCCGAGTCGTGTCGAAAAAAAAATTATAACCTATGTGTTTTTCTAAACTATGTATTGTTAGGAAAAAAATCCGAAAATGAGTCAGTGTATTGACTCAACACTAGCCTTAAAATGTCGACGTTTATGTCCCCTATTCATTCATTCTGACACGGGACTTTGTTCCGAAAGCACGTCATTCGTGCCAAATAATTATAACTAATAATGTCAAAAAGTATATACAGACGCTCTAGAGATACCAACCAACCAACAAACATCCATTCATCCATCCAAAGTTCACATTTATAGGTATACCAGTAAGATTTCTTCTGTATTATTTGTTTACTTAATTGGACTATTCAATTGACTGGTAAGTTTTAAAGCTAGTAGTAGTTTCAAAAGCTAAATACTATTTTAATAAAAGTACTTTGACTGTACATCAGTCCTTATGCTTGGGGTATATTTTAAAGTCATTAAGGGCAACTATATGACTTGAGACGGAACTAGCTTTACTATTGCGGTTATGATTTCTCATTAGCAATTGTAAAATGATTGTTTTTCCTTATAACGTATACACTAATTTTGATATTGCCATTAATAATTTTTATCTTATAGTTTATAATTACGTAAACAACGCAAAAAGTTTGGATATTAGGTGCCAACGTCATTTGTACAAATGTTTGCAGACAATTCGTTGGTACTATACGTGCACACAAAGTTTGATAGTCGCACAGGTGGGCAGCGTCACCTGACACCAGCCTCGGGACCGGCCACTTCCGCCGGACGCGGCAATTAGTGACACACACACATACAAACATTGTACACATCACGCACACACCCATTTAACATAACAGTGGTTATACACAGAATGTAGACCATTTTATCGTTTGTTTATTAGTTTTAATTCTCTTTTGAATATTTATAAAAGCTATTCAATGTATAATTTTAGCATTTAAAAAATATAAACAGTTATATTTAATAGTTTACTTTTGTTTATAATTAACGGTACTAGTTATGTTATTCGTTTAGGATTGAAAGGTCAAGAGTACAGAAATGTGTTTCTTTACAAAAGTTTACTGGATTATTTTAGTAATTATAAATGCGAAAGTTTACATGAATGGATGTTTGTTAAAGGGTATCTTCAAAACGGTTGCATGACTGTTGTTGAAATTTAACATAGATGTAAAACATTGAAGAACGTATAGACTTCTAATTGTTTTTTATTATTCCGCGCTGAAGGAGACGCGGTCGATAGTTACTTGTATACGAGTATAAATGCTATACTTGAACTTTGATTTGGCTCAAATGTTTTAACTAATGTTGATAAACACTGCTTTAAATTACTTTAGCAACATAAATATAACTTTATTGTATGTTATTAAGACTTATAAAAACTAAAAAAAACTTGATGTTTAATATTTAAATTCACCTAAGTTTATACGGCAATAATGGCGATGTTTTAATTTTTCTAACTTTATTAAAGATACCATCAAGACAGATTGCTAAAGCAATTAAAAACTAATTATTATATCTAAGCAGGTTACTTGATTTTATTTATGATGCTTATTCAATTCGCGATAACACGAGAACTTTATAAATTTCAGTCATAACATAGATAGATAAGCTACATTTTTGTATATAAGATTTTATTATGAATTATAATTTTATTGTTTTTCATTTTACGCTGGGTTTTTGTGTCCGGTAGTGTTTTGTTTATAAATATCAGTGCTGTGTGTCTTTTTAAAATTCAATGTAAAATATTTTTCAAGTTATACCGGATTTCGTAGTCATTTGCAATTGATATACAGAAATAATTTTAGCCATACACGAATCGTGGTTAACACTTCTTGAGATGAAGCTGTAGTTATAATGACTGCATAGTCCGTCTATGGCTGCTTTATGCTGAAATTAATTCATTTAAAGAATGCATTTGTATTCAAGTTCAATGAAATATAAAAAGCACAAGTCTATGCGGTAATTGATTACATGGTAACTTAATTAATAACCAATAATAATAATTAATAACTTAATTATTATGCAAGTGCATATAATCAGTTAAAACCTTTTTCTTTCGTAATAAAAGCTCACTAAACTGACAAGATGTAACGAAGCTTAACATCCAACCTCATTATTCATAAAGAATTTTGATGTGTTCGGACTTAGAAGAGAAAAACCAGTTTATATGGTAATTAAGTAACATAACTTGAATTAGTAGGGAGGCGATTGTTCTTTTTTAATTAGGATTATTTTTAGTGACACCGCGCTTTTGTGGCCACACAAATAGGAGCGTGGTAAACTCACTAAACATGCAATGTACCGTTTACAAGTTAAATTTACTTTTTAAGAATTATCTCTGTAATATAAAAAAAAAACAATGACATTTTTTTTACAAAGGTAAGAGATTTTTAAGTCGGTACTATCTTGATGTTAATACCAATTCACTCATCATAACTTGCTTGCTTGCGTCGGTGGCTCAGGGGTTAAGCACTTGACTTGCAAACTGTAGGTCCTGGGTTCGAATCCCGCCATGTACTATTGTGTTTCTCGATTTTAGATTTACATATGTACCGTATCCGACGTTCTTACGGTGAAGGAAAACATCGTGATGCAAATTTAAAGACATGTGTGACGTCAACCATCTTGCATTAGGCCAGCTCGGTTGACTATGGCCTAATCACCCCTAATTTAGGGTAGGTAGGTTGTTTTTAACCTGAAATGATAGCCTGTTATTAAATTCGCCAATACTATAAACATTTTGGAAAGTTAAGCTCTAAATCTTAAAATACTATTACGATACGATACGATAATTGTTCAACGCATGGTATGTTCGGAGCTATCTTTAAGATAATTTAAATAGTTAAGGTTTATGGAAATCACAAATCATATCGTAGGGTGCCGTAAATTGTAAATTTCCGAAGACAGCTTTTACAATAATCTTACGACGTGAATTTGATCTCTAGGTGTCTTCAAGTTCATCTAGTGCTTCTCTTCTTTTGAGGGTTGGCCGTCAGCCCAGCGAATTCTTTATACTACGCCAGGAAAATAAGGTCTTTTATGATGGCAATATTGATCCAAGATCAAAGGTGAATACTGTACAACATAAGGGCGAAATAATTATCGTGGAAGCTTTTTAGCTGGTGAGTTATCAAAGTTAGTTAATGATTTTAATTTCCCATTCTGTTTTACAAATGGGGTGTAAGTTTTATATCGAGTACGGTCAGTTTGAGCATTGGTATTAACTTGCGCTGGTTACGGTCCGGTGCGGCGGGACGGGGGGCGCCGCAGGTTGCGACGATAAAATCACGATTACCCGCTACAAAACGGCCGATATCGTGCCCTCATTACCGACACAACTTGGCCGCATAATGGATATTTACGAGTGTAGTTTTTGTACCCCAACCAAGCACTGCCAGTACGAGTAAGAAATTACAGAAATGCTTCTGATTGTTGTTTATTGTCTTTGGTAGAACTAACGTTGTCGTAAACAATTGTAGGTGAAGATGAAGTGTTTTGTAAATGAATTCGGTAGAATATTAAAATTAAAATCGATTAAAGTATTGATAAGTACTCGTTACTAGAATAGGATAAAGTTAAAAAATAACTCAATTGCAATTTAATTAAGCAAAGAATAAGATACCAAGATGTCTGTTAATAAACGAATAATAAACAATTTAAACGTTAAGTATAACGTAGGAAAGGAAAGTATAATAACAATTACTAAAGGCCCAACAATAAAATGACACGAATCGCGCCACAAATACCGCCATTTCGGTACAGGTGGAGGTAGCTAACCGCGAAACGTCCATTTCATTTCCATAATTTTACAAAATGGCGGATTAAAATTGGAAAATAGCGCTGACAATAAAGTGACAGAACAATGGCTTCGTTTCCCGGCCATTATCCAATTTGTCCGTCAAAAATGTAGCGCGCGCGCACAATATAACTCAAATAATAAGAACTTGAAATTAAATAAATTACAAAGTTAATTAGTCATTTAAAAAATATTTTAGATAAAAATGTCGTATATTACCTCCATGTATACACAATGTGTATAAAATTAAGATAAATAGAAAAAATAATGAGTAAATCTTTCCATTACCTACATACATACAACAGTGTAGATTTTTCTATACGATTTTATACCGCTATGAAATATGATCCTAAACATTCACTGCTACAGAATAAGCAATAACGGTTAGTTTCTAAGACCAAAATCACTGTATAGAATATATCCTTGACAAAATAGAGATAATAGGAGATTGTGGTTTCGGAAATTCACGGTTAATTGATTAAATGTTATAGTTATTACAACTACTTAGTATTTTAGATTTCATCTACATGTTTTGAAGAACATAATACCTCAGTTGTTTTTAGGAAATAGCCATCTATTTGCTTTTTGCCTAGCCTAGTCTTTTAACCATGGGTTTCGGATACCAAAATTTCCGCTTTAAACATATTTTTTCTCTGTTTTATCAAAGATAACAGACAGGGATGACACATTTTATACTTGGTTAATATCTCAGATGACCAATGGTATGTTAATAAAATCGCATTGCAATAGTTTATTATACAAACTGTTACGACATCAATCTTACTATAATTATAAATGCGAATGTTAGGATGTTTGTTAAAATATATCTCCAGAATGGGTCAATAGATCTAGATGAAATTTGACATAGATGTAGAGCATAACCTGGAAGAACACATATGCTACTAATTAAGTTTTTTTTTTTAAATTCTGCACGAACGGAATCGCGGGCGACAACTAGTAAAATACCAACCACAAACATATGTCAGGCGTGCTATAAGCTATTATTTCTAAAATAGACATAAAGCATGCATTCCAATGATAGCGGCATATCTAAAATGAAACGACTAATTACGCTTAGTTGATACGATCGCTTCACGCTACTATATCGACACATGCAATGTATTATAATTGAAATTTTATTACTTATTTGCAAACTTAAAAAGAAGCGTCGGTGGCTCAGGGGTCAAGTACTTGACTTGCAATCTGCACGCCCTGTGTTCGAATCCCGCCATGTACCAATGTGTTTTTCGATTCGATTTACATATGTACATTTATCCGACGATCTTACGGTGAAAGAAAACATCGTGATGCATGCACAAATCTGAGAAGAAATTCAAAATGTGTGAAGTAAACCAACCCGCACTTGGCCAGCGAGGTTGACTGGCCTAATTTCCCTTAACTTAGGGTAGGCTCCGAGTCCCTCGGTGGGGACGTATAGTGAGCTGGCGATGAAGCTTAAAAACATCCCTTGTTTTTTTATTAATCAAGATATAAAACCTTGATATGTGGAATATCTAATTGTCTATTCAATCGTTTCTTCAGTACAATCATATAACATATCTGAATAAACTTGGGAAACATACCATGTCTGTTGACCGTTACATTAAACTACATAAAAAAAAGGATTATTTAAATTGTTACACTATTAAATATGCATTGATGGTATAAAAACAGCTAATGGTAATTATTTTAATCACTAAGCAAGCAGTAAGTATTGTCATACAATGTTACATTGCCAATAAAAACTATTATAAATGATTGCTCGGGGTGCATGTACTGGGCAATAAATTGCTGACTGTAATGCCTTCTCTATAGATAACAATCTAATGATTGTTTTAACGTATAACATAACTCTTTATTAAATTTTCCATCTTTCAATCATATTTATGATATTATTATTCCTCAAGACTACCTTCACACTATTCATCGATCTACAAGACACTTAAAAATGTGTTTTAATCAGTCCTTTAGGGAGTCACTAGCTCTTGACCGCGACTTCATTCTGGCGGATTAAAAAAACAATTAATAAATAATCTATGTTTGATGAAATTTTATTATATTTCAAAGCAACGCCAACTTGTGTTGCCGACCGTACTCGCTGTGGGATCGTTTAAGCGGCAACTAAACGGCACTGTTAATTATTCTGACGATACTATCGCGTTCGTGTAAAATAAAAATTGCTCCGCTTTGCTATTCAAATCGGGTTGCCTGCTTAATTACGTGTCGGTAGCGACTAACTTTGATAAACAATTGTTACCATGATATACCATAATAATTCAATATCTATTGTCTATCGAACCCATTGTAAAATATTAAGAATGAATGCAACTTTGTACTTGGCTTTTTGTGACGACTGTTGCGAGTAATTTCTTTTTTATCTTATCATTAATATTCAATGAAAAAAGACAATGTAAAAGAAAACTATGTAAACTTCAAGGTAAAAATGTTATACTAGAATGTTACATTACAGTTTTTACTGCGTTTAAATTTGATATAGAATTAAATATCAAAGTTTAATAAAATAAAAAAAAAATAAAAAGAAACCGAATAATTAACTAAAATATGTTAATAAAAGGAGTCCCTTTAGGCAAGGTCCCGAAGATACTGGCAGCGTTCCCCCTCTGTACAGCTAAACTAATTCTTTGACCGAGGTAGCTGCCAGCTCTTCGGTCCCCTGTGATGTCGATTAATTTTTTGGAAATGTCCTTAAAAAGTCTTAAAACGCTAGGACCCCACGGACCAAGGGTCTCGACGCCGAATGGGACAAAGTTTAATTATATTTCATACAAGATTTATCATCAGCTAACTATACCACTGAGGGGCTCGGAGCCTACCCAAAGTCACAGTTGACTAGGCCATAATCAACCACGCTGGCCCAGTGCGGGTTGGTTGACTTCACATATATCATTGAATTTCTTCTCAAATATGTGCAAGTTACATCACGATGTTTTCCTTCGAAGAACATCGGAGGAATGCACATATGTAAATTGGAAATCGAAAAACACATTTGTACATTGCGAGATTCGAACCCAAGACCTGCAGATTGCCAGTCAAGTGCTTGACTCCTGAGCCATCGACCAAAGAATTAATTAGCCATGGATGTAAAGCGTAAAAATTTGTTATAATTTATTATTGAACTAATTTTGATAGTTTTTAAAACGGGACAGGTGGTATGTTAATTATAATTATAAACATTAATATGCACAGCGGTGGAAATTATATTAATTGATACGGTCACTTCTTAACTTTGAAGTGTTGAATTAGAAAATTAGGTTGTGGGTACCATAGACTTAAATATATTTTGGCTATTAATTTCTTTTCTGTTCAAGTAATTTTAAGGCAAATGATTTAAAAATATTTATTTATTTAAACATTTTCGTGGCTACTGTTTTTTTTCTAAGTGATACACAATTTATGAAAAATAATAAATCCTGAGAACTTCGGAGGCGCAAGGGTTAAGGACTTGACTTGCAATCTACAGGTCCTGGATTCGAATCCCGCTATGTACCAATGTGTTTTTCGATTTCCGTTTTACATATGTACATTTATCCGACGTTCTTACGGTGAAGGAAAAAATACCTGCACATATCTGAGAAGAAATTCAAAGATATGTGTGAAGTTAATCAACCCGCACTGTACCAGCGTGATTGACTATGACTTAATCACTCCTAACTTAGGGTAGGCACCGAACCCCTCAGTGGGGACCTATAGGGAGCTGATGATGAATTAATCCTGATTTCCTTACATTTATCTATAAATACTATTATATTACCTAAAGGTATGAAATAGACAAAAAGTTCAATAACAAAGACGGCATAGATGGTCGGCGCCAAGTGTGCTTAAATTAAACTTAATTCCAAATGTCCCGGAATAATTATTTCGGTCCGTTATTCTAAGTTTACCGCAATAATGAAAAACGTATGTAGATTATCATGTTAATTAAATATAAGCAGCTTGTTTATTTGTTTATTAAGAGTGTTGGAGTGTGTACGTGTTTGTAAAATGTGTGCTGGAAGGTCTATGTGCTTTAATAACTCCACATAATGTCGAGACAGGAGTTCTCTAGTGTATTAAAAACTACGTAGGTACTGTAGCTTGAGTATCCTTATATTTTAGTATCTATAGGCATTTCATTTGAATTCAAATGTCATTCCTTAGTACGAACAGTGAAAATAAGAATTGCGTATTGGAACTTACAACTTAAAATTCTGTGTAGAACCTAAACCCGTTGAGCTATTAGGGCTTAAATTTGTAGAGGTGCATGCTTTATCGATAGCGGTGTACAAAAGGTCCTAAAACCGCTAGTAATGAGTAATTAGTCGGCGGGCTGCGCGGGGTGCGGGGTGTGCGGGCGGCGGTGCGGACGGAAGTTGATACAAATCTACAACGCAAGGGGACCGCCGGTGCCCGCCGTCGATCCGGCTGCCCATTGATTTTAAACAGAACACTCGTTATTTTATACCACATTTAGATAATAAAAGTTGGAAATTTAAAGTAAACTAACATTGATTTAATAGATAATTACATTTTTTATTCCTTTTTTTTACTAAACGATAAAATTATTGTTATTGACGGTTTCCTTTTGACTTTTTGTACATATGTACGGGTCACCGTTGGTTTCGGAGAGCAAAATCCAAAAGAGATGGTTTTTTTTTCAAGTTAATGACACAGATGATATGTTTTATATAGAGATTTAAGTGTCAGAAACTCACGGTTAATCAATTTGGAAGAAGTGTGTTTCAAGTCACATTATTCCGCGAGTGCAGTCGATCAGGGCTTCTTGTTGTTCAGTTGACCTTATTTAATGATTAATTAGAATTATAAATGTTTATTTAAATTATACTACCATCATTTAAAGTAAAACAATGCTTTTTTTTCAAATAAATATAAATATCTAAATCAGTTAAACGATTTTCCAAGTCTTTGTATGTATATAGGATAAGGTTGCGATCAATGGAGTTTAAAAAATCATGATTATAAAAGAGCAGTAAATGAAAATAATGTTCACTAACTAGAATTGTTGCGCTATGATCTTTTGTGTCGTTTATTTTAATGATAATAATTTTAATATCTCTAGGAATTTCTAATCACAAGTAATAAAAACATTACCTATCTTAGCACACCTAAATAATTGCCGTAAAGAAAAGTAATAAGATTAGTTTAGGTTATATTTTAATTTTAGGACTAGGAAATCTATATACGGATGTGGTCTGTCGTTGTTTATAATTGCTTATTTAATTTAAAATAGATAATATCAACGTAATTTGAACTGACTAACATATTTCAAACAAATTGTGGATAAAATGAAGTTACTATATCTTTCATAAATCATTTTCTAACTTATCGTACACACCAGGAATGCGTTACGCATTTAAATGGCTATTTGGTTGCTTTAATAATGTTAAATATTTTTTAATTAATGGGCAATATTAAATATTATACAAGAAGGAAAGTTAATTGCTCCGATAAACAGTCTAGTTATATGCAGGAAACATTAGCTCGACACACTTAATAAAATATTATGCAAAATTAAAGGAAATAAGAACTCAAATAAATAATACGTGTAATAAAGCATGTATCAATGAAGTTTCTTTGTGGATGATAGTTTCTTTGAGATAAAAAAAAAATACTGTACTTACCATGGGTTTCTGACACCTATCACTGTATAAAACATATCGCCATTACTGTCTTTCATCTTTGACAAAACAGATAAAGTAATATGTTTTAAACGGAGATTTTGGATTCAGAAACCCACAGTTAACTAAAATATACAATAACTTCTACAACTATTATATAATTCCAAAAACTTTTTCTTTCGTAGTTAAAAAAGTAAAATTTAAATTGAATCCAATATTTTCGAATGTGTGTACTAAAATATTTTAAAGAATGGCTTTTTATTTCTTTTCGTTTATATTTTAAATGATTTAATGGCATACCGTGAATGAATAACTAAATCAGATCTCCATCATCATCATTAAACAAAGTCGTTTTTCAGTTTGATTTGATTTTCCTGCAATCTTATGTCCGAACATTTGATACGTCGATCTTTACATATGGTTAAGGAAACTCTACGTTATCAGACGACCGTTCTAAGACGCCCTGCTAATTGCCATTCTCACAATTCTACACAACTTACCGTATATTTATAATAACTATACACATGTTTTCCAAGAATTTTAGAAGAGTTCGATACAAACAAGGCAAAAATGTTGTATGTCCATAAAAAGCATACATGTTGATCGTGATTAAAGAACGTTTAAATAACATTAATATTCATTTGGCAGCGGTGTCTCGCGTGTTAACCGCTTGTTTTGCTTTTTACGTATAATAGTACCAAGTAATAGGTGCAATCACCTTTTATTGTCTTACTTAAGGCACATCGCACATCGGAAACCTGACTATAGATCTTCATGTTTAAGGAACATTTCACGTTTGCGATATTACTTATTAATTCTGAAGTGTCGTGCAATTAAATGATAAACGACAACGGTCGATTGTAATTAAGTTTTAACACTTTTATTTCAATTCTTAGAAAATAAAACAATGTAAAGCCAAAGTGGATATAATTAATTAGTAGATATTAGGAAAATGTAAAATACAAAAGTTACTTACTGTGCATGCAGTTGATTTGGTCCTCCAATTTTCAGGTCGTCAAAAATCGTTTCCCCAACGATAACTGTGGTGCCCCAGCGTGATAAAACACGCAATAGTTTGTGTAAAGGCGATTCTAGAAAACGGACGTTTTGCGATTAGATCAGCGGCGTGGGCATTGTGGAAGGGGAGTAGAACTGCAGGAGGGCGCGGGAGGAGAGACGCGAGGGGTGGGTGTTGTTAATTGCTCCGTTTTGTGAACACGGCCGCGACCGGTGGCGTGCCTCGCGAGCAATCAGCGACCGCTGACTGATTACTTTTTAAATAGGTTTTATGCACAATAAAAACCTTCAAAAGGAAATCCAAGAAAAGCCCTCGAATATAACTTTCGTTAGTAACGATTGTGGAAATATGAAAACGAGGTGAATTTGTTTCAACGAATCCAAAATGGTGACCATGACTGTTGGAAACGTAATGACTGTTGTTTTGTGCTAGTTTTACACAACAAAAGAAGTTAAAGAACTATTTAAGAATGTGATGATTGATTTATTTAACAAGAATATCTTTTGAATTTGTAAGCTACTTTCTAAGAATATGATGGGAATTTGATATTAAATTATTAAAACTTTCGTGAGACATTACACTAAACTGATATATAAACACGGCTAAACACTCACGTATATTCGTCCGGTGGCGGCACCTACTAGTTTCAGGATCAGGATGAGTGGTACTGGTAATTTGATAGTTGAGAATGTAATGAGAGTTTATATAATTGAAATATTATGTGACTGCCCATCGCGCGATCTGCGGTGCAACTCTATATGCACAAGACTACAACTATCCAATGCAGTTTCCTATTGGATAATCATATTGCTTATAGAAATGAAAGCCGCGACCAAAGTAGCTGTAGTCGGGCTAGTGAAAAAGGAGTCTTACATGTAAATATTAGTCTTAAAGAGAGCTGTTTGCATCGGATACATGCACAATTATAAAAGAGTATGCAAATTGCAATCGCAAATCAATCGTGAGATCGTATTCCCAGTAATAACAGTTCCGTGCGCGCTCAGTAGACAGCGTTAGCGGGGCCGGCGCGAGTAGATCTCCCGACACGATTGAGCAACAAAGTTATACTCGTAATGTACACTTGATGTAAAAAAAAACCGTCACTTTTAAGACGTTATTTGCTTGCATACTGACCATTAAAAAAACTTTGAGCACTAAGGGAACTCCAAGTGTAATATTAGTGTAGAGTTAGTGCATGCATCAATTTGTTATAATATCGATTAAGTATTTAATATAATTTTTATGTACGCATGAATGTACTACAAAATAGTGCTTAGGTTTTAAAATTTTAAAGTAATGAATTTGAAAAGTAACCAATATTTTTTACGGAAAGTGTACAGTAGCCCCCGGCTAGCTAACCATCGTAGCGCGGTCTTCGCAAATGTAGATAGCTCACACAATTTAACACGGTCCTATTCCGTTGGCGTGACTTAGCGAAGTTAGTCGCAGAGCTCCGGCTACTTTCAGGTATTTGTTACAGCTGTTAACCGCCCAAATGGATAGCTTATACGCATATTTATACATGTTTAATGATCCAACAATTAATGGCTTTGTTGGCTAACACATTTGTTTGTTCTCGTTACTCAACATTTATACGTTATGTGAATGTACAGTAGTACCTCAAGAGCTCGACAATAAGCAATGTTGTTATAGTAAACTTTTGTGATTGTTGAAATAATGCTTGATTAAAAATCTTGATTTTTAGCACATATTATAGTACGATTCGTGCAAATTCTTATTTGAATCGTACTATAAAGTTGTGTTTAGCCTAATAATAGATGTCTTAAGGCAAAATGAAATTAAAGTAATATTTTAATTGACAACATTTTAATTATAAAACACCACAAAATCTATGGACATGAAATGCCACATTTCGGTTTGCTTAAGTACATACATCGCCGTATAACTATAGTAGCTTTAGGTACATCGTTATATACCAACATTACGGTTGTGTATTTAATACTAACAGTACATATATAATGTAATAGTTATATATTTATATTATAATACATAGCTTCTTCGCACAAATGCCAAATTTTATAATTTTATTAAGTTCTTACACAAATTTATATTTTCTTTTAACTATTAATTCAATAAAAAAAGTAGAACATTAGTTTTATTTCTGAATTGATTTGTTATGAAAGTTAAAAAGAAACAGAATAAGCGCTATGACGGAAGAAGGTAAAAAACATGGAGACTATGAAAATATTTAATTGTTTATATGGTACAGTAAAATATGGACATAATGTGTCCATTATTTTACAACATTACAATCAACGTTCACGGATTTTTGTGTCAAATTTACTAATTTAATTTGATAAATATTTTCCATATGAAAATTTTAATTTCTTTGTGCTCAAAGCGTAGAAATAAATAATATTTGGCTTATTAATTATATATATTCTAAAAACCAGTTAATTTTCTTTAGTAAAACATTGCGCGATTTTTTTTCAATGATGAAAGTAATTTGTTGTGTCGCACGAAGTCTACAAAGCGTTATTTTAATAGTTACACGACATCAATTTTATTATATTTATATTACACATTACTTACGTCTACTTAATACGAGTCTCGGCTTATAATATCACATAATAATGGACCTGCGTCCACACTTCACAATCTGGGTGACGTGACGTAGTGACCATGAGGAATCATTTCAAATACGTTTTGCGCGTTTCGAAATTTTCAGTGCAAATGCAACATGTGTGTCTCTATAAACCATAACCAGTTCACATATTTTACCGAACCACGAATATAACAAGGAAATCCTTGTTCCATTATCCATTCACTTTATTTCACTTTACATTATTATTCGTGTCTATATCACAATCATTTCCATTTTTAAACATTTATTAACTTGAGATTTCTAAGTCTGTATTCACTGGTATTAGACGTGAATAGGTTCATCATCATCTTCATCATCGGAGCGTCTCTCCAATGAAGGTTCTCGTGGTGAGCGCGGCGGGGGCGCAGGGCTACCGGGGTCCAGGTCGGGGGAGGGCGAGCGTCGGGCCTGCGCGTAGTAACCCAGAGCACCTAGCCCCGGCGCCCCCAGAGAGCCCAGATGAGCCGAAGGTCCTGGTAAACCAAGACCCAGAGGCGGTACACCACCAAGAGGCGCACCAGGGTATAACCTGGAAAGAAAAGAGTTCTGTAAATTTGTTTTTTTACAACGTAGTAGCGAAATATCGTCGTTATTATATTGTTATATTGAAATTGATAAAGTTCTGTGGTCTGTGTTCTTCTATTCGTAACTCTTGAACGTTGAAAAAATAGGAAACTATGTATTGTAGAGTTAGAACAGTGATGGAAGTTTACCTGTAGGGTAGCGGCTTCTGCAGCGTGTTTGCTGTGGCGGAGGCTGCGGCTGCGGCGGTCGCAGCGGCCTGCCTATAGTACAGGTCAGCGGCTGCGGCAGGCGCAGGCTGTGCAGCGTGCGCTGGATACGCCGGCACACCCGCCCAGTATCCACCGTATAGCCGCTGGAACGCCGCATAATTTCCTGCCTCCGCTAGCAGCTCTAAACCCACCGCCGTCTGTCGCTTCCATTTTGTCCTGTTGAAGAAACATCTATTAATATAACTAGTTTTAAACATATTGTACGTAGCTAAAAAATCTACAAGGTTAAAGTTAAAGATGCCGTAAGTAATTATTGCATTGAACTTATATCGTAGATGGTAGTTTTAAAAAAATGTTCACAAATAATAATGTTAGGCCGTTGAAAAAGAAATAAATCGTTGTCGTAGCAAAACGCACACAAAAACTTTACAAAACCACATTGCAAATTGAAATGTTCACTAAAATACTCTAAACTATCGTTTACGGACCCCGAGACCATAGATCACTCGCCCCGCAGCTTGTGACCCCCGATCGTCATCAAATTTGTCACAGGCCACTCGTGAGCACAATATAGATAACCACAATGGGATGACTAATAAAAAAATAAATAAATAAAATAATAAATTTGACAAAACGTCTTGGGCACTCGTGTGTTCATCGGAGCGTTGTCGAGTACTTTAATTTGATTTATTTGATTCACTTCGAAAGGGTGAATCGAAATGTATACGAGATATTGCTTCGGGATGTCGTTGATTTTTTTAAATGATCTATTTAGTCGTTTCAGAGAAACGATTTAACCGAAAGTTTGATGATTTCGCAAGCAAAGTATTAAAAGCAGCATTTATCATTATTCATAGAGCATTGAGATTTTTTTCTTCAAAAATATTACCGCCTACCACAAGAAGCGCACGTAGAATTCAGTTATGCAACATAACTTTAACAAAGTCCAACAGTATTTGAATTATTGAACTTACAATAGTTTGAGCTTTTTATCATAGGATGTTTCTATATTAAAAGGTTTCAATGCTTATGAACAAACAACGCAAGTATTTTACTCTGATTTATGCAGGCTTTTTGAAACTTTAAAAAATTCACATCGATAACTTATATTTGAAGCCTTTTTCTGTTAAATGAGTAATCAAGAGACATGATATTAAAATATTATATAATAAAATTGTAAACATAAAGCTTAAAAACAGCCACGTATTTCAAAATTAAATGTGCACTCATTTTAATTTAGTTTCTACAAGTGGACTGTTATTGTCATTGAAGGTTTTTATTAATTCTAAGGGAGTTATTTCGAGGCGTATTATCATTGCTGTTATTGTTACGCGGGAGCTATTGTCGGAGTCGTATTGGGGTTGCCGCTGTACGGCTGTAAGCAGACGCTTCACTGGTTACCTCGTTAATTAATTTCTGTAAATGGATCATTTAATTTTATTAAATGTAAATGAGGGGGAGTTCGGGGACTGTTTTGTTATTCATCTGATGCGGTATTATTAGATCTATCATTGCTATCTTACTTAATACAATTTACAACACCCCTTGTATCATAATTGCTTTTATATTACGAGTACGTTTGTATTGTAAAGATTTATTGTAAAATTGTCCCTATATATTTGAAGTACTATAGTTTAAAATGTTATTTATATACAAAGTATTTATATATAATATTTCATGTAATCGGTGATAATAATGATGATGACATAAGATGAAGTTATCTAAGGATGTTATTTCGACATATATGTTATGTCAATCAATGAAATTCTCATTCGATTTGACCTTTTCTTATCTGACATAATAACTGGCCAACAAGACCGACGGGAATCTATGGTTTGAAGGTAACTAAGATTTAGTTATATTGTTTATCCGATAATCCTATTTGAATATAGCTACGCTTCTAATGAAGGCTTATTCACAAAATGTAATGTAATTACATTAAAAGACTGTTAAAAGTCAAGTGTTAATATTTTATTTTAATAGGATCGGCTCTATAATTATCAGTAGCTGACAATTGATCGATGGAAAGCGGCGGTACGCATTAATCTTGTATTATGACGGCTCATTCCGAGCGGCGAACATTCGACACCACTTATTTAATTGTCGAGTACTGAATGAGAGGCAATCTGCTCAGTGACACTATTCTTTTTATTAACGCCGTGGGGCACGGACAAAAAGCTCTCGGATAACACTCGAATGCTAGCCGCCGCTGGCTGCCGTCTCGAGCCGTCCCCTGCCCCAGCTGCGGCCGTCTCGAGGCGTCTCGCTACCTTCCTCTCGTTCCGACGTCGGCGGCGCATCGTGAAAGCTGGTTTCGTCCGTCTCTGTCCCGCGTCCCCCGCGACCCCGTGCCCCCCGCGCCCCGGCGGAGTCTGCGCTCGCTCCGCCCAGTGGTTTAGTGATTTGATGCTGCGTGAACTGATTCAATTGTATTTTGAAACGGCTCAACCGAAAACGAGCCTTAACGGCTCTCGGTAAAGACTAAAACGGTACGCTAAAACGTCGCCGCTTACGACCTCTCCGAGGGGGAGGTTGTTTATCTCGATTTGTGTTTTTCGGCTACGTGATGCGAATTCGGCTTGTATAGACGACGAACAAAGAGAGCGCCGGTACACTCATCGATCCGAACAGTATGCGGCGTCGCGGACGCTTGCGACCTTTTACATCCGACGAATTCGGCCCAAATTGAGCTTCGTGGAACATTATTTATACGGCGCTTAAAAAGTTTCAGGACGACGAGTATTTTATAGTAGAAGTTTGAACATCTTTATTTAGCAGGTTGGCATTTTTATACAATAGCTCAAAGTAATTATCTCAACATCTTACAGATTACATCGGAATCTAAAAGGCAAAAAAATCTTAGTCATCTTTGATGTCATATAATCAAATCAACAAAGTAGTATTTTTATTTTGACATTTAGGACGTACATATATGGTTTGTCTGGCGCCTAATGCTAAGTCGTTGAATTCTCAAACATTAAACTTCGTCATAATCCGAACTTGGCGCGGTCAAATCACTGGTTGTGAATTAAGCGGCCGCACAGTCTGCTATTAAACTCGTCCGAATCAGAAATGGCATTTCCAGCATTATGATTAGCGCGTAAATGATAAGCCAGGCGACCTGCGCGACCTTGCTTCGATTCCCGTGTCTTTGCGGAGGTGTAATTTGGAAGGGTTCTCGGGGTCGATTAGTCCGTTTCTCGGTAGTTTATTGCGAAACCCCTGCATTATATCATTAGTGTGTAGTCACACTTAGTGAATTCTAAGTTACAAGAATAGATATAAAAAATGTCCTATAAGAGAACAATAAATTTAAAAATAAATTTATTGTTATTAAAAAGGTCACCTTCGTATAACTTTGAATGCCAACAATTGTATACGTTCTCAAATAAAATAGAGATATAACTTTTAATTAAGCGATTATGTAACTAGTATGGTTTATGTTATGTATTATAGCTAATGTAAAAATAGTAATGTAGCAGGTTAGTTCGTAATCATTTTAAGTTTTACTATTTGTTCACTTATTTAATGAATATTTATGATACTAATTTTAATTTTTAAAATGAAAAATTATGTGTGTTTGCAAAAACATATAGAATAATTAAAAATAAATGAGGTCTAAATCTCGTTATAAAGATTAAAAAATACTGTCCACTTATAGACATGTGAAGCTACAGGTGCCCTTAGTACCGACTTAAAAAGAAAGTTATTATTAAGGCAAATGAATGAGCCATTACATTGGACAGAGATTAATGTGATTTCATTGAAGCTATTAAGAGCGGGGTTCATGTCGAATCGGTGTGCATTAGGCCGAGCATTTTGCTTTAACATGATTGCTACTAGCGAAATAGGTGAACTTACGTGCTTCTTACGGGATGAAAACATTTCATTACCATAGGGTTGGCACATATCTGACTAACGGGCTAGATTCGTGTGATGTTATAAATATTTTACGTATGGAAAACATGGCGTATATATAAATATAATTCTCTATTTATCTCTTGAAAGAACTTATTACAATTGAACAAATGTTCGTAATGAATCGAAGAAGATAATTCCGTTGGGAATTGTAATCGATTGTTATCGATCATGTGGTACAACACTAGTGGCGTGATATCCGAGGCGTCCGGCCGTGTGTCATTACAGGATGCGTCATTAGGTAATGGTCGCGGATTGCACGTCGCCGACTAAACGGCGATAAACGGCGCGCCGACAGCCCCCGGCCTATTACGAATTTATGGCTGAACACAGTCGCCACACAACGTCGGCCGTGCAGGACTTAATGTCTGACCAAATTGCATGGAAGCGTTCCGTAGAAACTCAATCGTGTCTTTGTAAATGAAATTATGGCGTTATAAGATTGCTTTTTAAGTATTCGTTCATTGTTGTCTACAATTACCTTGAAATGTTTCACTTTGAGTAGACATTTTTAAGTCAAAAACCACTAATTTTGAAAGTGATACAAATTATAATTGAAAGTATTTTTAATTAAAAACGGAAGAAACCTCACTGACACTTGATCCATGTTGCATTTGCATTTTTTCCGTGATGTAAATCAGTAACTTCACAGATATACGAACACAAAAAGTAGGTACGAAAGCTTCGTTCAAAATCAGTCGGTCGGCGGTGTCCGGAAATTAGTACGTTGGGAAACAATTAAGTAAACATATAGGGCAGATAAGTCGTAAAAACTATTAAATTTAGTCGGCGGTGTGCGTAATGAATGGGCGGGCGCGGCGCCGCGCAGGCAGTGACTTGCAGACTGGTGACTGCCGGCTGAGAACTGTGGACCCGGCGGCTGTGGCGGCAGCCATTTCACACGAACACTTAGTCTCACAGATTTTTTTTAATATATTAACAGGTGGCAAAACAACATGCAATAGCGAAACCACCTCTACCTATAGACATCCGCAATTGTAGATGAGTTGTTTATCTTTAATCGACACAGGAGTGTGCTAACAGTCAGAGAATATTGCCCCTTTCTATTCGTCTCCTCCTTCGTCAAATCTACTGCCCCTTCCCAAAGGGTGGAAAGGAAATTAAGACTAAAATTAGGCTACTCTATACTTGCAAAACTTTTTGATGTTAGAAACTTAAAATTATTTATGTTTAATAACATATAGACTAGTAAACTAGATGGTTAGCCATATATTAGAATATGACCGCAGTTCTATCAGATTGTACGTTTCTTCCAGATACGTCTACCTATGCATATGCTTGTCGGTAACGGTCTCTTGTCACTTATGATCCTCGTAATTTTTTAGTGGAAGTTTTAACACTGCCACATACTTTAAGTCAATTTCAAGTTAGATTATTTACTTAAATCGCCTTTGTATATGTTTTCAGTCTATTATTATAAGTAAAAAAATGCCTTCTATGAGGATTAAAATCTGTTCTGTATAACCATCAAGTATTTTTTTTATCAACCGCAACTGTTTCTTAAATTAGCTGATGTTAATTTAAGTCGTAAACACTAAAACGATTTCGAAAATTTAAATTGTTCAAAGAGAAACATAACATAACCAATTAAAAGAAGCTACGTACGTACATAATTATTTTTCTTTATAATAACTCAAAAGGCAAATGGCGTGACTGTAATTATTACAAATTATCTCCGTCCAATTAAAAACAAAATAGTTTTTGACGTTAGTATGGAAAAACCTTTTTTTTTTGTTAAACACCATTTATATAATCGGCACCAAGCATTTCCATTGGGATAACATACAAACGAAAGTTCACCGAAAGATAAAAGTCGTTGCTTCGTTCAATTAACTACGATTTCACAGTCTTTCACGAACCGAAAAATCGAAGTACAAACATTAGTTTAACCGAAATTATAGAAAACCAACAAAAAGTCGGGCAAAAAGTGTCTACGTGAAAAAAAGGAGCCATTGGTCGGGCGGGGGCGAGAGGCGCGTAGAACGTGAGGCGTCGTGTGCGGCTTGCATTGCCGTTGATGGGAAATTAATTTCTTGACACGCTTATATCCGCAATGTAATCACTATAATATTTATAAGTCAATGATAGTTCATAACATCAACTAATAAGCACACGGTCTCATATGTTTATAAAATGGACAAATTTTACACAGTACAAAATGTGTCAAATATCGGCCTCAAAAACCGCGATCAACAATTCAGTTATGTCGTTATAAAAACCTTTTTGGCCAAAGAACTAATCTGACCAAAATGTTGGATAAACGAATAGCGAGAGCTTTGTGGAAAAGCTGAGTTGGATTAAATACATTAAATGTCTGTTGTCATTCTGATACTCCGGTTTATTCAAAGTAAATATCAATAAACCTCTAAATGATCAAACGAATCGATTAAAAGTAATACGGGGAAATAAAAAGGCGTGGAATTGGTACGAAATTACTAAAGGTAGTCGTTTTTTTTCTGGACTACCGTAGTTTTTTATAACGTTTAAAGGTGAGGCGAGTCGGCGGCAAGCAGAGGCCTAATTATGAACGTTTGTTTTTGAAATCACCGCCAGGTACAGTCGCCGACACAAGATTTTAACAAGGACCTTAAAAGTAAACAATCTAATATTATAAGATAGTGTAGAGTAGACAACAACTCGCGTCATGTAAATTTATTATGCACGATGATTTGATCGCATAGAGTAGGTACAGATATTTTTTTTTGTCAATTATTAAATTAAAAGAACGCTAAATGTTTGCATACTCGCTACCTTCCTAGAAACCATATCTTTCTTGATTTGATTGCTTTATTAACTATGAAAATAATTTGCTTAATATTCGATATTACGTACATAAAATGTAAGTATTTATTTATTCGACAGCTACAAACACTAGAATTGTACAAGTGCACAATAATCAATAAGCAGTAAGATCGCGCCGCGCTGACTCAGCACACTCTATGTGCCACGCCGACTATCTCACGCAGCCCCGCTACTGTAACAATTCATAAGCTTACAGCGATTTAGAAAAATATATAAAACTCGGAAATAAATTATTTTATTTCCTATGTATATGTTACAAATAGCCTTATAGTTTGTACTTGATAATTTCTATGCTATAAAACTGAGTTATTCTTCCACACAAATGTAATTCTTTTCTTTTTATCTCATGGTTAGTTTTTGATATGAAAGAAGCAAATCTTGTCGACGAAATATGATTCTTTTTCTATATAACGTTTCTTTGTATGTGAAAAGATCGTAATAGACATTTAGGGCAGAACCTTCAGTGCGAGGTCAAAGAACGTCAGCGAACGCAATCGCAAGAAAGAGAATTACGAGAGAACAATATTTCAAAAATTAAATGAATTCGTTAAAGCTTTCTTTTGCTAATTAAACCTTCTAAGGTATGTAAAATGTTCAGAAGTCTGTAATAATAATTATACTTATTTCAAAACGTATTCATAACATTTCCATTCGGCCGTTAATAACTTGAATCGTGTTTGAAAAGCGCTCTGTAATTGCTTTGTACAGTACGGTGTGCTAGTGGTAGTTCACTTTTAAAACTATAATCGTTTGAACGTCTTATTGGATATTTACTTAATATCTGGTCTCGGTTATGTCAAAGAGAATGAAAGGAATGACAATATGCAAATATTTCACGACAGTTTAAACTCATTGTAAAATTACGAGGTAAAAGACGTTTTTCTGTAACTATAATACCGACAACGAAGTCGACTGTACCTTGATGTTGGCGCTTTCTTAGACACGTATCGACTTTTATAATTCCATTACTGCGTGGGAGGTGGCTTTAACTCGAAACTGAGCAATTTTTCCATTAAAAAACCAACGTTTTTCCCACAAATCATTGTGTGCTATTATAAATTAAAGTGAAGCAAAGTTATTTACTTTTTTACGTTGAACTAACGTCTATTTAGCATGTTCAGTTTATGTATAAATTATTATAAAATTCAAGTACATCATAGCCACTTTGACAATAATACGTACACTGATCTGATTGCTTGGAAACGACAGATTTTGCTTTGTTCCGACAGTTAATTCTATATCTATTCGAATCCTCGCCATCGTTGCCGTCAACGCCAAAATGGCGAAGATTAAATTGGCACAAAATACCAAGACTTATAGCCTATCCAAAGATGCCAGTCAGTATGTATAAATACATTTTAACTCCCGGGCATACTAGTTTGTGCTAGTTATCCCGTGTAAACCAAAGACTATGTGTATATTATAATGTTACTTGAATGCTACTAAAATAACTCACCGTCTATTCTGATACCAGGTCTTGACTTGTGTGTCGGTGAGACCTAATTTAGCAGCAAGCTCCATTCGGTCCTGCACGCTGAGGTATTTCTGCCTTTCGAAGGACTTTTCCAGCGTCTGCAGCTGGTGGTCGGTGAACGCCGTGCGCGCCTTCCGCTGCTTCTTGGCCAGACCTGACGCGTCACCACCGCAACTCTTACTTGATACGTCGTCTGAATCATCTTTAACACCTAAAAAGAACAAAGAATGTTTTAACATTTGGATACTTTTGTTGCTTTAAATAAAAAATAGTATCAAGTTGTTTCAGGCGTAAATTGTTGTCATGAATGTCACCGGTGTTGTAAAAATCTTTAGTTTTCAAAACAAAAAAAAAAATATGAATACGCTTTTAAAGTGATCTTGTTCGTGTAACTACATATAACATTAAAAAATCGTTGATCATTTTATTTTATTTTGATGTAGAGTTAAAAAGCTGTATCACAGAACGTCGGCCTCGAACTTGGGAAGCCGTGCTTTAGTAAGGCTTCTTGCGGTTGACCACCGCACTTACTTCCTTCAAGATTTTACTTTTATTTTGATTACTGATTATATTGTATACTTAATTCTTGTTAAATTAATTACACAACATTTTTTTAATTTTTTTCTTCACTTTTATCGTTCTATTTCTGATATAAGTATTTTAAATAAAAGTGACTCAACATCAGCCTTTAATAATGTTATAATTAGAATATCATCGTAGATCATAGATAGAATTTTGGGAGTGCAAAAATTAAAAAAATGTGTATTCTTTTAGCTTTTCGCTGAGCTTAATTAAGACAAAATTAGTTCTTAAATTAAACAGAAATTATAATACTATTAATCAAACTTAGGATTTCCCCTAACCTAAACCATTGAAATTTTTCTAACACTTCCCTCAAAATATGTTTGGAAGCCATGTTGTAATGTTTGTCAATATTTAAACACGAAGTAAGTTAATCAAGCAACAAACCTGGCTTCTTGGGCAAAGGTTCGCGCAACGATTCAAGGATTATAAACATAATGAGTGGGGTATTAGGGCATTCGAGTGTAGGCAGGCTTGCGGTAAGCCACACACCCACGTCGACGTTCCGACGTGCCCGCTGCCCGCTGCCTGTGCACTTTATATGGACTTGACGCAGGGATCTCGAATAAATTTATGTTTTAAAACCATTTTGTAGTACCTTGACATATTTGATGATAATAAATTTTATATTGCACGTTTAACATGCTAAACTGAGATGGCATCATCGTTTTCTGTCCTATGCAGAAAATGTCATTGGTACGAATATATATTTGACTTTTATATGTTTACTTTATTTTCGATAAATTTAAACTTACTTGTTGATTGTATTTATTTTAATTAAAAAATAAACAATGTAAGATTTTTTTAAATCAGTGCAGTAGTTTTTGAGCTTATTTAATGCAAACAAACGATCAAATCTTTTCTCTTTATAATATAACTATAGATAAATGTAAAATAAAAAAAAAACAATCGTATACGTATTTGTTTTAACACATCTTACAGACAGTAACATCCTCTATATAACTTAATATTACTTTAAATGAATACAATCGTAATGTAGCGAGTTACGAACAACCTTGAGTGCAAATTGCTGAGGCAACGCGACTTGGTGATTTTTTTAACGTCCCTTTAGCAGTTTGTTACATCGAGTATAATTACGTACGAGGCCCATTAGGGCGCTGCCGTTAATTTATTATAATAAGGTCCAACCGCCGACCGTGCTCGCCCGACCGTGAAAATTATTATCATTAGTGGGCAATAATGTACCTACGTGTGCAAACGTTGTTAACTACTGCAACCCTTAAATGAATTTGCTTTACACTTTTGTAAGCGATTGTACTACACATTTTAAAGTTTACTTTTATATAGCAAGTTATATATGATAGTTATAGAATGAGCTTAATTATTTTTAAATTTAGCTTCTTTTAAAATGATGGCCTTCTAACGAAGCTAAATCTTCTATAATATTTAAAGGAAAAAATGAATCTGGGCAAGGCTAACTTTCTCGCTGAGGTCTATTAAAGATCCTGGACCCTTGCAGTTGCAATTCAGGTTTTGGCCTTGACCATTGTGGGGATTTTAGTGAAAAGGAATCTCATATAACTCTATCTATTACCCAAAATCTTACCAAGATTTCTTTCAAATCCAAAAAAAAGGGTAACCTAGTCAAAGATCAAGGACTGGTGATTAATTCGATTTTAATATTACATATAATCAAGTCAATCAATGTTTTAACAACGGTATTTGCAACATGTTCATAAAACATTCAACGTAACACTGACCATTCTAACGAACGGTCGGCTAAATAAATATACAAGTTGTATACTTATTAGCGATATAAATTACATAGTTGTCTGTCTGACCGCGGAATAACCAACGTTTGATACAATCTTACGTAACGTTACTTAACCTCACCTTGTTCCTTTAAACAGGAAAATATCTTGATTCGTACTATGTAAGCGATTCGATTAAATGTTATTTATTTGAAAAAAATCGCATTATGTAATTTGATGCTATATAGGAATAACTTTTAATTTGACCAATTGAGCTATTAAAAAAGCTGTAATGAATAAACAAAATATCCAACTTAATTGGACTTAATCCAAGTTAACAATGTTAAGTTAAATTCGTGAACGTCAATTTACTCTTCTACTTTTCGTCTAAGAGTGCTTTCTTATACTTTGCTTATCCCTTCTTTGACTACATCCAGCTCAATTTGAGTAATAATTACTAAAAACTGTTAAGAAGAAAATACGGAAATGAGCCAGTGTATTGACTCAACACTAGCCTTTTTAAAATGTCGACGTTTATTTCCCCTCACAATCATTGTCAGCACTGAATTTTGCAACGAAAACACGTCATTCGCGCCAAAGGATTCTAAACAATAATGTCTAAAAATGCTAGTAGTTAATACACAAATTAATTGAATTTAGTGCCTTATTTTGTTTAATTAACATAAAATATATATTTCAGTAGCTCATGTTTAAAAGTACTATAAAATATAAACACACACACACATGATAACAAATATATTTATAATTAAAATCACACGCAATCGGCCTCAGCCGTCCGCAACCAGCCGGGCTCAGAAGGACGCTCGCCTCACTGATAAGTTAATCCGTTAATTGAATATTAAGTTACTTTATACGACCGCATGATTGATTCTAAGAATATTTAATTGATCAATAAACACTCCAATCTATACAAGAATTAATCTGTTCCGATTATATACATACTTAGAACGGTTTAAAAAATTACCTTAACGCTACTCTGCGATGTAACGGGATATTAGAAATTATGCCTTTATTAATTGCTCAATGATTTTAATACGTCCCTTATTACGTAAGTTTTTCCTTAATATCACATTTAAAAAAAATATTTTGTACAACAAAATATATTTTACTGTACCTAATTAATAATTAAATGGTTTAACTTTAGCCGTTTGTGTTTGTAAAAAAAGTGTTTTATGGAAATAAAAAAAAATTAATTGGTTGCCAGTGTTAAATAAAAACATCATAAAAATAGAATATAAGAAGTAACCTGATATACGTAAAAACTTAATTGTTATCAAATAAATGATACCAAAAATTTTTACATTTTTAAATTCGAAAGGAAAATTTGATTTCGTAGCGTTTTATTATAAAATTACAATAAGAAATTGTGATGCGATTCATATAATTTATTTAATAATATTTTAAAAGTAAATTTGTCAAATTCAGTAGCATTTTACATAATTATGATATCGTATAACATTGTTAAACACGATGTTGTACAAACGTATATTAAATACGTAATTAGGCCGCAGATTTACCTTGAAGCTAATAACACTAAGAGAAAGAACATTAATAAAGCGCAAGGTGATATCGGAAATGATTTAATTTGATACGAATAGGAATTTGAAATGCACACAGACATCGTTCGTTTCATTCTTAATTGCATAGAATTTTTTTTTTTAGTTTATCATGACCTTGTATTTTATCGGTTAGAGACAAATCTATTATTCTTTTCGTCCTATACTAAAAGTAAATATTACTAAATTAGCATTCATAATGAATGATAATTTATAAAATGCTTTGAAAATCACAAGACACGCGTGACCCAAATCCATATGTCACCGATCGATTGCACTCCCCTTTGTTAATTTGTCTAGGCATTTATGGTGACTTCTTCTACTTATTCTTAAAGTACCATGACACCGCGACTCTAAAAAGTGAGCGGGTGTTCTTTCCAAACTAGTAAAGTAGGCTACACTTCGATTTCCCTTGATCTCTTCTTTTACGAAGACTATTTTCTTAAAAATCTTAACCAACAATGTGTATAAAAATAAAGTCCATATACTAGAGATGTACCAAATGAATATAGTTGAGGCGCCACCGCCATGAGCCGCCGCGTCGCCATTACGCATTAATTAATTAAATCCCGGCCCCCGCTGTGTAAAGCTAGCGTTACAATAATTAGGCAAATCATATAAACGCCATTATACTGTTTCTCGACAACTTGGAGCCGTTACTTCATTGAATACATTCCATATTTTACATATCATTATGTACGTAATTACATATCATTGTTACTGTGGCGCTAAAGAGTTCAAAAGAGATAGACAAACTCTTTATAAATAGGTAAAGAAAAATCGCAATCCCTGAACATATACGATTTAATATAGACAACGTTTTTCTTTGCAAAATTATGCAATAGTTTCTTAGATTGAATAATTATGAAGTAATATCTATTTTTGGCACATTTTATATCAGGTACAGAAAAATGAATTGCGAAATATTAAGCTTTTAGTTGTAATAATCTAATACGAGCTGGCGCCCACAACTCCGTCCGCGTCGAATGAAAAAAATATAATACTTAATTAGAAGTCTATGTGTTCTTCCAGACAATGTCCTACATCTATGCCAAATTTCAGCAAGATCCGTGCAGCTGTTCTGGAGATACCTTCAAACAAACATCCATCCACCCATACAAACATTCGCATTTATAATATTAGTATGATTAATTTGTACTTCATTCACTTTAAAGCGGAACCTCCGCTAGTTTTGAATACTAAATTCATAAAAACAGCCAACCGTGTAATAAAAGTAATTAGACTACCGTAGCCATTTATTCTAAAGTCTACAATTTATTTCACGATTTACATACTTCTTTATGTAATTTAGCAATAAGCATATCTCTAGGCTTCGTTCAATTATACTGGACGCTTGTTTTCCTTTCCGTTCGTGGTTAAATGCACTTTAAATCGTTAAAAAGAAAAAAAATAAACGGCTCTTTAAATTTATTGGCGTCTCGCATGGCTGCCCTTCTATTAAGCATATTTTTTAGAGTGAGCATCGACGCGATGCCCTGTCTCCTTCTAGCCTTAAAAATTGTTTCCTAGCAATTAATGATAATGTTCGTTAACACTGGACCTAGCACGAATATTAGTGTCAAGCGCCATCGTATCTTCATAGACAAAATTTGTATTAAAAT
Source organism: Papilio xuthus (assembly GCF_000836235.2). NCBI lineage: Eukaryota > Metazoa > Arthropoda > Insecta > Lepidoptera > Papilionidae > Papilio > Papilio xuthus. Next base: position 4,598,330 of record NW_013530969.1, read on the forward strand.
TAAACAGTTCAAAGAGTTGTAGTCGCTAAAAATGCCTGTATTTGCCAGGATCTTTACGCATCATAGCATAAAATAAAGACAGGATTTTCTAAGTAGTTTTAGACATTATTAATTAGAATCTTTTGGCTTGAATGTCGCGCTTTCGTTAACAAGTCAAGTATCAGAATGGTTAGTAAGGGGACATAAACGTCGACATTTTAGTAAGGCTAGTGTTGCGCCAGTACACCGGCACAGTGTCGGATTTTCTTACTAATAGTAGAGACGATATATTCTTTAATATTTTAACTATATTTATTTTATAACAAGATTTTGCTTTTCCTACTACTATTACAAATTGACTTTTAAATTAACAGTGATTTTAATATCATTAAGAAAATTAACTTTCTCGTTTCTAAATAGAACAGATATAAGAAAATGAAGTACTTTCTCTATACATTACATATCTCGCTTTGAAATGATCCTAATATATGTACACTAATGTAATAGAAATAAGCTATGATGTCTCAGTGGTTAATCAACGACGATTAATTTTCAATCATATTATTTCAAACTAAAAAAAAAAACAAATATAGGAGTAACAAATTCTTGTTCATTTTTAACTATATATAATTAACCTATGATAGAGAAATATTACAAGATTTGATATAGATAAGGTTACACACAGACAAATTTAAGTGCCGTATTGTATTGTTAGAAATTCTAAGATATGTGAAGTCAACTAACCCGCACTGGGCCAGCGTGGTTGACAAGGGCTAGTCACCCCAGTGGAGACACGTATAGTAAGCTGATGATGATGATGATGATTGTATTGTTAAATTCGATAATTAATTTAAGAGAATAACATTAAAACCAAGATTAAATATGACTGTATACTTTATAAGTGCAATAGGTCAATAAAAATAGATTTAAATTATTCTGACTCTTTTATCATATTACCAGAAGTTGCTGGCGATGTCCGCTCTGAATTAAAAAAATTAGCAACAAACATAGTCATAGCATAACGTAGAAGTAATGTTTCAAATCGTTTTAGTATTTTTGGTGCATATTCAATACAAACAATCAAATCTTAAAGTACTATTGTAGACTATCTATACTTTAATTTTACTGATCTAAATGCGAAAGTTTAGATAGATGGATGTTTGTTAGCAGGTAACTACAAAATGGGTAAACAGATCTGGATGAAATTTAGCAGAATAACGTTTTAAATAGCGAATAGGGAACTTACTAAATTTATCTATTAAACATATCGTATTATCTTTGACAACGCAGAGATAGCAATGTGTTTTAAACGGAGATTTTGTACTCAAAAGCTTACGTTAGGTTTCTTAATTCAAATACAACTTTTGTTATAATATTTGAAATCAAATAGTAAATGTAAAAAATGCAAAATGTATACCAATTCATACTCAATAAACTGGATAACGCGAAGTTAATCGATAGAAAAAAAATAACATTCACGGTTGTATATCTGTATCGATGTGTAATCGGATGAAAAATTATGCGTTTTCCGATACTTTCCTAGTTTCCGATCAAATGGACACCTGGAAGCTATTACACGGCTTATTCCCATGACGATATCGAAGCAGTGCTTTGAAATGTCATCTATTTCTGTGTGAGCTATAATCGACTTTATAAATATTTAATTTCTAATCTTAAGAAACAGAAATTGACGTAGCTATAGATTTTAATATAACTTATAAACTACTAGCTTTCGCTCGTGACTCCGTCCGCGCGGAGATAAAATAAAAACTTAATTAATAGCCTACGTGTTCTTCCGGAGTATGTTCTGCGTCTATGCCAAATTTCAGATGTTCGGGATGTGTTCAGTCGTTCTGGAGATACCTTTGAAACAAACACCCATCCATCCATCCATTTGCATTTATAATATTAGTAAGATATTTGATAACGTGAGCGGGATTGACAAAGATGAAAATGACGAATGACACTGTAATATATTCGTAAATGTAAGTTTCTATAGCCGCGAAGACACATTTTTATCTCGCTTTGTTTAAGTGAAGTGAGAGAGATAAAAGTATGTTTTTAGAAAAGTTTGGTTAATGTAGATTCTCAGTACATATATCGTTTATCTTATTAGTTTTCTATAATACTATTTATTTGCTTGTATTATTATTTATATTTGTTTCCATTTAGTTTTAATCGAATTTACATTAATTGCTTTGTCATAATTTGTTAAATCTTCTGACAAAGATTGTTTAATTTGGCGTAAGAATTTCCATTACATTTCCAACACAAAATCACTATAAAAAATACGCCGGATTATAAAATGTCCGCTTCTCAAGATTCGGTGAGACAGCTTAAGGCTATTGTATACAAAAATAAAATGTTATTTGTGTTATGTTGGAAATAATTTTAGACTTTATATCAACACTATCTGTCGCCCGAGACTCCATCGCCTGGAATTAAAAAAAACAAGTAGCCTATGTGTTCTTCCAGACTATGTTCTACATCTATGCCAAATTTCTTCGAGATCCATGCAGTCGTTCTGGAGTTACCGTCAAACATCCAACCTTCCTTCCTTCTAAACCTTTGCATTTATTATATTAGTAAGATAATTAAGATGATTGGTTGGAACAACCTAAAATATGCAGATACGCCTAAAATAATGAGAAAATAAAATAAAGATTATTCTTATAAAAATGGTGAAGTACAACATTAGTTCACATTGATTTAGTTAATATTTTCAAAAGGAAACAAATACTTTACAATCAAAAAACTAATTCTTTTAAAGACTTGATATAAACTACTTTCATCAACATAACAAATAATGCTAGAACCGAATTTAAAAAACGAAAAACTGTTGTCTAGTTGTCATCAATTAATTTCTTACATAGGGCTAGAGTGCATACTACCGCTTAACTTGATAGATGCGGTAACGGTCAAATGACGTGCAATTTAAATAACGATCGTCATTTTTAAAAACATTTAAAATTCTTAATTCAAATAGAAGTAGCGGCAACTCTTAATTTTATTGAATTAACGTCTTTTATTGCCCCAACTTTTATTACTGAAATTAATTAACCCGTTGATGATTTTACAACCGCAAAATGCCGGCTAGTTTTATTAGCTAAATTGATAAGCGTTAAATTTAATTTTGATAAAAATTGGATGCATTAATAAACAAATATTTTTATCTATTTATTTAGTAGTATCATAGTATATTTGGATGTTTCTCTCTTTGATTTTTCTATCATATATTACTATTAATCTTTACTATGCTACAAAAATATTGTTACTGTTATAACTTAGTTTACCAATAACAAATGTAGCCACATATTTCCGTACTCTTGTTTCGACAACGTCAAAATTAGAACTACAAATAGAGTATAAATAATCCCCTTAAGTAAAAAATTACACAAAAGTCTTGAGACGTACCTTTATACTTTAAATCGAACCCAATTTCACAGCTCACATCGCCTGTCAAATGCGACATAAAGCCGAGAATGTGATCCGTATTATGATGAGAATTCAAACTCGCCCTATTTATATCAATGATAATTTATTTATTGTCACACTAAAAAGTTTTGATTTTATCTACCGATGATGCGATGAAAGAATTGTCACCTACCTCTCGTCTTTATCGTGATGCCAAAAGTCACGGAGATATTCTTGGTGATGCAATATAAGCTTTATATGTCAAGAAATTAAGTGTATTTTTCAATAAATGACAATGAGCTTCGTGCAAGATGATAAGCAGCTTATTGAAGCGATCGCACGTTCGCACGTTTTGAGGTTAGAGTCGAGGTTTCGAGTTACGAGACGGTGGCAGCTCTTAACGGGGTAATACAGCCGATCAACTAACTCTGTGAAGAATGTTTATAAATAAGAAGATTAATGGAATTTTACCCAGTTTTATGTGTTCAAAATAATTAAAGATAAAAGTTTTTACTAAAGGGTATTGACAGGATAATAATAATCCTGTCTACAAAGAAAACTATGTAATTCGCGTTACTTAGCAATAATATTAATTTATTTTTAGTAAAAAAAAGAAGATACACGAATAAAACATTCATATAACCTTAAAAATACCGAAAGGTAAAGTATTTTTTACAAGAATTTCATATTTTTAACCGTTGTCACTTAAGGTACAATGTTCCGTCGACACGTCAAGACGTAGGTTGCGATATCGGCGTTAAAACTTGCTTATCAGAACAATCTTTGATTAGGTATTTAAAACACGATGCGACTGGTTGATAGTAGATATTTTGACCCGATGTATTTTAAAGATCAAAAAGTTATCTTCCCTCGGACTTGTTATACCGATAAGACGGAATACTTCTCATATATTTTTAACTGTTATATAAATCATAGTTTACAAAAATTATAGGCTTAACTTAGATGGAAATGCAACCGAAAAAGTTATAGATTTATCATTCGCAATAAACTTAACTGCATTTAAGTCCTAGTTACATTTTAAAAACATATTAAGCTCAAATCAGAGCTGTCAATTTTTACATTTCAGGGTCCAAGTGTCCATATTGTAACTTTTAAATTAAACTCAGTTAATCGATTCGAACGTACAATCGCCGCGACGTCATTACTCGCAGATTAATTACATTGTTAAATTGTAAGCGAGGAGGTTTTGTATGACGTTTAATTGCTATAAATGTTGTATTTTTCACATTCCCAGTAAGTGGGTTTTTTTTTTCAAATTACAAAGCGATGAGGTCCGCATTTACGGTTGCATGTAGACGGTTAATTGCCGACAGCGGATGTACAAACTAGTAATTGGGAGGTTAAATCATAAGATAAGGTGTACGGTTAAGAAAGATTATAACAAAGCGTCTTTTGTTTGATTTATTCTGTCTACGAATTAATGTTTAAACAAAATTTGTGCCTATATCTTGAACTTGTCTTAGTATCAGATTTATATCGGTGTAAACAGATCGCTTTAAGCCAAACCCAGCTTATAATAATCTACCAAGATACAAGCTTATAAAGAAGGTAATAGCATTATTTTTACCATCTCATCATCATCTATACGTTATAATATAAAAAAATGTTAATATCGTTTACATCTATTTTATATAAGCTACAGGATGTCACAAAACATTTAGACATATACTATTATTTATAAAATAGTGCGCTCATAAACTACAAAAGGCATTTTAAAATCGTTAACTTATTAAAAATTAAAATCAACCTAACTTGACAATTGACAAAAAGCTGATTATGACGTCAGTTTTTTTCTTCTCTCCCTCGGGCATACCTTTCAGCGAGGATTAATTTGGCCCGTTTTATAAAGGCTTACTTATCTCGGGCCAGAGTGTTAGAACGGGTTGTATTTATCGCGTCCATTATACGTTTTATTATTTAATTTATTTAACGCCACGGATTTATCGGCTTGTCTATTAATTCGAGACGGGGAAACGAGATCAGAATTCAAACACTGCCTCTTAAATATGTTTTTAAAATGTTCATTTAAATTTAGAATAATTTATTAAGCTTCGTACACATTATAGCTATTGTAAATTAGTAAAAAAAATGTAAAATGACTTTGTTTTTAAATTGTTTTTAAGTTCATTAATCTTTTGATCGCAGCTCTTTAGTTGTATACGGAATTGATATATTTAAAATAAAACATACATTTTCATAATACTTTTAAAAATAAATCAAGACTAACACGTGATAAAGCGCAATATTGCTAAACCTTTCAGAAATTTTTCAAAATATTTGTGTATGAATTAAACGCATCCTTAAGCATACTAAACATGTATCATGTAAATTAAATCATGATAAGAGCATTTGTCTAAGATATTATAATTAGTTCCCAGCGTGAATTAATTTAGGAAAAGAATGAATTATAATTACCCTGACTACGTTGGGCAACACAAAAATTAATAAATTAAAATTATATGCCTTGCTTTTTACCACGGCCATAGATTAATGAGTCGACGTCGTCGTCCGACATTTTTTTTAAACGCTAAGCAAACTTGTTTTCTTAAAGTGGCGTTGCGCTTCTTATCTCTTGAATAATAACATTTATTCACTTATCTGTACGCTGGTATAATTCAGGTAAATATAATATATAGAGGCTTTTTGTTGAATATAACTGAAATTATCTTGTAATCCGGCCATTGTTTAAATTTATAAGTTACATTAAATATTATTTATATTTCATATCATATATAAAATGCCTTATAGATTTATTTATAGCGACAAAATCTTTATTATTAAGTGTAACGATATCAGAGTGGCTGAAGATTCGAAACCGGCCATTCAAACATAGTCAAGAAACATATCCTAGTTCTACTTGTATTTCCTGTTCCATTCCCACTAATCTTCTTCTTTATAATAAACAATAAATATTACTAAATTAACTAAAATCTATTACATCTTTTACATTATTTAAGAAAAGAAATAAAAAGAAACATTTTGGATCAGTTAAATGTAATATTTTTATTACTAAATCAATTTATTCGGCAATATTTTAATGAACATAAAGAATTAAATCCATTTTCGGACACTTAACAACGGACATACAAATTATATAAAAAATATTTAAAAAAAAAATCAAAAGATATCAAAGGTAATAATCATATTAAAGTCGATTTGAAACAATCTTTATATGTTGACAAAAGTCATTCATGCTTGACCTAAACAAGGTCAAAATTTACAATATGTTTTTATACAAACAGGTTTGGAGAATGCATTATCATTCGCATTTAATAAACTTATAAATATAAATGCAACTAATATTTGTTTTATTATGTTATAATCATATAATTTGTGCAGAACTACAATCTTACTAATATTATATATGTGAAAGTTTGGATGTTTGTTGGAAGCTACCTCTAAAACGAATAAACTTTTGGAATAGATGTAAGAATAAGAGAATAAGAATTCACGAGGACGGAGTCGCGGACGACAGCTAGTATTTCATATTTCACTGAATGTAATAAAAAACATAATAACATCTATTATAGGAGTAGTCCTTTGAGGAAAGATTACGCGCTTTTCCCGTAAACCTTTCATATTTCATAGTGTGGAAATACCCAAATTTTCCTAGTGATTGGAATGAATTTAACTAAATTAATTTGTGTTTTTAAATTTATTACTGCAATACTTTGTTATCATATAAATATTTTACTATTAACATTATTTGATAATTAAACCACATTCTGTTACTTTATGTAGGTAATATAATAATATAATTATTTAGTTAATAATTCTATAACAACATTTTAACACGTTTAGGTGAGCGATATGTGTTAAAACATTTAACAAGGACATCCTTGTCGTACATGTCAGATGTCGTTGTGCATCGTTGAAGTCTTTTCTAAGAAAGCGGCACACACCAACAAAAGATCTTTGTTTCATTAATAGAAATTCACTTTTTAATGCAATGTAATACAACGAGAGTTTAATTTTATATCTCTTTACAAATTGAACTTCTTAGTATATATGGTTAGGAATAGTCTAAGCTTGAAAAACTTTTTGGCTAACAAAAGCTTTTAAAACAATAATGTTTCAAGAATAGGTTTTTAAATTTAATAAACCTAATAAGAACTCCAATAATCTTACATGTGCTATTTGACACAGGGCTTTTTCGTATTTCTGATTGTAAAATAATAATTTCAATTTAAACCTTAATAAGGCTTAATTGTCTGAGAATAACAAACTTATAAAAGTTGTCACCTGGGGAATCAGTAGCTGACCGATCCGAGTCGGAGTCCCTGTGCGCGCTAAGGTCCCGCGGCGCGGCATCGAGGATGTCCGTGATCATGAACCTGGTCCGCGGCGCGCGCGCGTCGCGCTCGTCGCGCTGCACCGTCATCGCCAGGGCGCCGCGCGGGCCCGCCGCCCCAGCGCCTGCGCCACCCCCTACCGCATCCAGCGCACGCGCGCGCAACACCTCGCTCGCGCCCAGCTCGACGGCGACCGGTCTGCGCCGTCACCGCACTCGACACATCACCCTGTTGCCCAGAGAGATCCCACCGCCGACACGATCCTCGCTGGCAGAATTGTCCGACAGGCTAACCACTTTTCGGAGCTGGAAGATCAGATCGGACAGACGAGCACTCGATCACCAAAGTTCACACACTGTCAGTTCACGCGGCACGGTCGGGAAAATCGTGTAGCACGGGCAGCTCGCGCGGTCGTCA
>NW_013530969.1:4606533-4714429 GCF_000836235.2 Papilio xuthus
GGGCGGGCCCGCTCGGGGCGTGCCGCTGCCATGTTGCCGAGGGACGCGCTAATGCTCTTTTTGCCGACTCGCCGCCGGGAGAAAGCTCCGCGCGGATTTAAGCTTTTATACGTGGATAAAACGCTTTTATAGGAAAATAAAGTGTTCTCGCAGCGGGATATCGCGCTTTACGACGGCGTTTCGCTGAAAGTTGGCGACTATACACTCGTTATAGTTTCGATTCGACCAAATCGAGGCTAGCGTGTCGTCGTGGCTCTCTTCCATTTGTTTCATCATTTTATTAATACAGCATATTATTTAAAATGTACGTTCCCGTTAAACATTTAGGTGAAAACACATTTTTTTAATTGCTTTAGGGCTTCGGTTATGATACTATTTACTTAAATTAGAATTATTGATAGAGGAAGTAGAGTAAAGCACTAAAATCGATTAGACTATGTAGTTATTTAACTAATTTTATCAAAGCGGCCCGAAAAACAAATATATCTTGACATAACGCAGATATATTCCTGAGATCTGGCGCAAAGCACAAAAATGAATTATAAAGCAATATAAGCTATATTGCTTTATAATTCATTTTTGAAACGAAACTATTTACTATACATGTATATTTATATGTCTAAAAGAGCAAGATGTGCAGAACTTTAGAGAAATTCTAATGATACACCAATCCTTGACATTTTCAGTTGCTAACCATGATTTTCTTTCGCGTGATATATTATGGAACAGGAAACATTTGACATCTGTGGGCACTAATTATGACATTTACTTAATTGGTCTACTGGTTAAAAAGATCTGATAGTGATACATAATAGTAACTAAATATTTTTCTACATGTCATATATTTAATTCCTAGGAATAAAATATGCATTGATTATTTTGATCTAATCTATCACTAAACTTGGTAAAAAAAGTGCTTAAAAATTTAATGCAAACGTTGATTTAAAAATAATTTTTTCAAATTTTATTGTCCGTAATAATTTTTGTAAAAAAAACCTATAAGTTTATTCAAAAATCATTTATGAAACTATAATATATTTTTTATTTTTGCAAAATATACCAGTAAACGGAAAAAAAACAATTAAAGTCGTCATTAAAGCTGTTAATATCGTGCGACGGCAATGTGCAGAGCGCCTCGTAAACAGTATACTAATGGGTGATCGCAAAAACATTGCATTAAGTGCCATTGCACCGAAGCACCGGGTCACAGTACACCGACTACGATACAATTAAACAGTACCATTTTGTTCCACGAAAATGCCCTCAAACGGAACATGCAACTTCATACAAGTTTCTACATCTTATACATAAAATTCTCGTGTCACAATTTTCGTTCCCATACTCCTCCGAAACGGCTTGACCGATTCTCACGAAATTTTGTGAGCATATTGAGTAGGTCTGAGAATCGGCTACTATCGCTTTTTTTTATCGCGCACGGACAGAGTCGCGGGCGACAGCTAGTTACTTATAACTTTGGTCATCTATAATTTCCTTATAATTGCTATCATATAGTTTGTATTATTGATTGCTCTTCATAAGATCAAGCGCATATAATACCTTGTACGCGCATATCTACCTTATAATATGACGCAATTTTATGAAATTGTCATGTGTAAGCAAATGCACTAAATAAGATGACTAAGACGTGATTTTTAAGGCGATTCCTAAGTAAGGTATTAGTGAAAGTGAACAACAATAACACATTATCTGTAGAGTATCGTATATATAAAATGGTCGTTTCACAATGTTACTTACCATACATCCAAAACGGCTTGACGATTTTCATGAATGCTTATTCAGTAAGTCGTGAATGATAACTAGTGTTATCTATAACTTCGTGTTTATATAATTGTCATTTTTTTTAATCAGCTTATTTCAATAGGAGTATTAAAGCATAGCATATAAAAAAAATTCTCCAAATGTTGTGAAGACCTAAAACAAAATCAGCAATTTCAAATGTTAACTTGATACATCCATGCGGTAAGAACTAAAATAAAGAATACATGCTAATAATAGCGTCTTAAATTATAAACATAAAATATGTAAATGGTACAAAAGAATTGTAAAAACAAACGCGATACACTGGGCCTTTAGATTTCATTTCACGCTCGCCTGGATCTTTAATCGCATGCTATTTAATTACTTGCGAGTACAAGACTTTAGCGACCATTGAAAGTACAATGAATATGCCGGTAAGGTTTCCTACAAACTAGCAATTATACCTATACTAATTGTCGGTCGCGCTTCTGTCCGGAACAAAAAAAAACATAATAAGTAGCCTATGTGTTATTCCAGGCTATGTTATATATGTATACCAAATTTCATCGAGATCCGTTCAATTGTTCTGGAGATACCTTCAAACAACCATCCATCCATCCAATTAGAGATTCGAATTTATAATATTAGTAAAATTACTAAACTATAAGTTATTTATGAATAACGGCGGTTCAGCAATATTGTTTTTTATCGTAAAAATTTGCGGTCTTGAAATACGGCCAGATGCTTGTCCCAGGCTCTTCCATATTTTTTTATTACTTAAGTTTTGATTTTTTGAACATTTGACCATACATTCTTGTCGGTAACATAAAGTTAATTTAAACATAGCATTTTCTACTATCGTCATAGTATATTGTCTCTGTGGTCAATAGTCAAATAAAATTTAAATTGTCGCATGTCTGTATCAAACTTAATCGACCACACCTGATACAAAGTCGAATAAATACATCGCAAAGTAAAAACGGCAAAATTTACTGTTGCATCGCCGGTCGTTATACGCTGGTTGCATTCGCAATCGCGCTATCCTCTCAAACAATCCAATCAGACATTTTTAATTATGCCTCATACGAGGAAGCAATTATACAAATTATTTTGAATTCTTATATAATATATGTTAAAAAAATCTACAAATATATTGACTTTTCAATTGTTTTTTAAGAAGAGTAATGTATTGACAATCATGAACATAACACAAAAGTTTGACATCAGAACACTTATAGAAAAAATACAAAAGACGAGTATAAAAACAATGGAAATATACAAAACACTAACTCTTTTGACATAAAGAACTAAGCATGGAATATTACTACTAGTAACCAACTTGAGATTGTTCATTTCTCATGATAGGTGTCTCCTGTTGTTCGCCACAATGATCGGTTGTCTGCTGCTTTTTCAGTAGCCTAACTTTGACCATATCAGCAGTCCGTCTTCGGGAAAACATACTTACGCGGCTTCGATCTACATTTGGCTATTATTAGAAGACTTTTTATATAACATAAATAAACATGATCTAACTGAATTTATTTCGAAAATACCTAAAATGGACGAAATCTACTAATCACCTCGCTTTTCCTAGTAATGAGGATATCGTTAGAATTAAATAACAAACAGGCCTTCCGGTGCGGTCCTACTTTATAAATATAATTTAACAACAATCCATGTCAACATTGGTGCGGAATTTATCAAAGTTCATTAGCTGTATTAATTACACCCTAAATTTCGGCGAATTATATGATTAAAAAGTTGATACTTATATTAATATAATAAACACATATAGAGACATTTTACACACAAACGTAATGTTTGAATCAAAGGAAACGATGGTAATTCCAACGTAGGTTTATTTTTTTAACCTATTTTTATTTTTAAGCTTGTTTTAAATTATTTCCGAGCGTCTCGTAACTCAGTTTTCGCAAACATTTTCCTTCTTAACCAACAGTTAGATGCGGATAATTAACAATATATTAAATATGTACTTTAATTACAATTTAAAACATCTAAAGATTAATTAAAGGAGTTTAAAAAGGAAATTTATGATGCCAAAACAAGTGACAGTTGTTGACCACGACGACAAATGGACTTATACCATCCAGATATATAAAATACTCAAGAAAGGCGTTAAGAACACCCGAAACCAAAGTGCATCGCTAAACAAAAGTCCGTGGAAGACTACCTTCTGGCTTAAGTCACTGACAACATAGTAGCATATTTAGTTCTAGTAGGCACAGAAATACTATGCGTATGTTAAAATGTGCGGGTCAAAAATCGCTCGAAAGAATATGTATTTAGACAGAATTTTATGAAAGTGTTTTTTTTTAACTTAGCGATTCACTTGTTAAATATTATCCTTAAATATATATTCTGATACTCACTTCTCTTTTATTTTGGGATATATGACTACACATGACGGGGTCATGCATAATCTTATTTATCATACACAAAATCAAAACTTCAACAAATTTCTTTACTCTAAAAAGGCAATAACTTAATTATGCTCATACTGACTACCAAACCATTTATATAAGTGTAAAAACGAACTTTCTCATAGAGTTTATCGTCGATTGGATAAGGGATTGAAGATTTCCGTGTGATGGTGACGTCACAAACACTGCTGTATTAACGGGATTGACAAACGAACCTCTCAGACACATTCCCACGCGGGTAATCGATGTGCTTCGATGACATAATCGTGTCGTACTGCATCACCTCCTCCCCCTCTCATCTCCTATCTCCCCCTCAACCACGAGATGTGGTAGCTAGTAGCGACAGCAACACAAATATGTACTTCATTAATATAAAGATAATATAAAGATGATGCTTATCTTATTAGATAAAAGCCACGTGAATTGACAATAATGTTTACTGCGCGTTTGTAAAACCAAATAGAATAAATGAGTAATAAGAATCATTGTAGTTTCAATTAAAAATGGTGAGGTTTGTGTTTTTACGTTGCACTTACAGAAGACCTAATACCTGCTTTTTAACTATTTGCTGTTAACATTGCTTGAAGAATGTATAAAAATATATTGATATCCCTTTCATTCTCTTATAAAAACTGTACTGTACTACTTAATTAGATAAATACGAATGTTTAGATGGATGGATGGATAGATGAATGTTTGTTTGAAGGTATCTCCGGAACGGCTCAACGGATTTTGATGAAATTTGACACTCGTATAGAACATAGTCTGAGCGAACACATTGGCTTACTGCTTATTAAGATTTTTTTTAAATTTTAATCGCGGGCGACAGCTAGTAAATAATAAGAATCGTTTTAAATTCCATTAAAAATGGTAATACCTGCTCTTTAATCATTTGGTTGCATTTCTGTAAGACTGAAAAACATATTTATATCCTATTCTCTTGGAAAACGTAGATAATACGTATGTTTTTATACAGGTTTTTCAGATGTGGAAACTGAAGGTGAACATATCCTCTTAAATTGATCATTATAAAGCACTCAAATTAAAATTAATTATAATAATTAAATTTAGATTCGTTCAAATGTAATTTAATTCCCACTATTCACGTTCCGACGGTACCGTAATTGCAAAAATTACTCATTACGAGGAAGCAGCTATGCACACTAATTTAGCGAACGTTTTTACTCACAGTAAACTTAACAAATACTTAGTTAATTGCTCGTCTCTTTGTTCCACGTAGGTTATTAGGTGATGCAACCGTGAGTATAGATCAAACAGTTTTGATCGTTGTGCAAGCCGCGCATCCCACACGAGGAAAAAGTTAATTCTTTATTACGTAGTGAGAGTTCGTCTGCACATTGTCTTAATCTGATGTTGTTATTACTTGGTGTACTAACGCGTTTTATTCCACTTAACGCTGAGAACATTGATGGTCTACTTTAAGCTATTATTAAACAATGCAAAGTAAATCACAATGTTTGTAACATCCTTTTTACTCTACTATAGACGACGAAATAACATCAACCTTGTCGTCAGTTAATTATTTATCAATTTAATTCCTTTGTGTTAAGTTTGTCACCTCTTGAAGGACATCCAGCTCCGTCTCTACCTACCGCTGCTATAAGGCTAGCACTAAAAAAGACGAACTGCAACTCAACATTACGTATGGTTACCAAGTCAAGTGTCAGGTCGACTAGTGAGGGGACATAAGCGTTGATATTTTAATAAGGCTAGTGTTGCGCCGATACACCGGCAAACTGTCGGGTTTTCTTTCTAACAGTATAAATTGTACTCAACTCACTTTAAAGCTTATAAAGAAATTGTCACTAAATACTAAAAAGATATATTAAGCTGTATACTAACTCATTTAGGTAATATCATGACTTTTTACGTAATTTTACAAACGTATTTGCAGTAATACAGGGACTAGATTCATTACAGCTCAATAATTCCAGTTTATAGGAAATGAGTCTGATAAAGTCGGTGAAGATGTTCGCATTTCTAATCCACGTGATAAAAACTTAATGATCGTTCATTTCTACCTTCAGATAGATTGCTAACAGAGACATAGGTTGAAGAAGATCATTTCTGTGTTTAACAGATAATAACTTGCTTTAATTTAATTTTATATATATCCGGTGGCTCACGGGTTAAACACTTGATTTATAATCTGCAGGCCCTGAGTTCAAATGTGTTTTCGACATCCATTTACATTTATCTGACGTTCATACGGTGAAGGAAAACATAGCGCATCCTGTACATATTTGTGAAGAAATTCAAAGATATGTCTGAGGTTAACAAACCCGTATTTGCCCAGCGTGGTTGACCTAGCCACCCCAAACTTGGAGTAGGCTCCGAGCCCCTCAGTGGGGGGCGAATAACGAGATGATGATGATGATACACTGTTATAGACTTTAAAATATTTCTAACTCTATACAACTGTTTAACTGATGCGTTATTTATCGTACTATTGTTACTATTTCATAATTACACTTATTATCTTTTTAAAGCGATGCTAAAAGTGATTTTAATTTACTATCTACTTGTTAATGCATTTTTATCTATTAATTTGAGAAGCGTAGAGAAGTTACTAGTGTAATTAAAATTGCCTAATTTATTGCTTAAAATGTATTCATTATTGAGGTTTGTAAAACGAAAGAATATGTAAAACAGATTTTTAAATGGTTTTATAATTTGAAATAAATAATAACGAACTACTATAGTACTCTACTTCAGTAAAATATAGTTGCCGAATTCAATAGAAATGAGAAATTATAACAAACCTTTTATACAATTAAAATTTAAAAACGCTACAATCACAGACTTATTAAAAACAGACATGTTTATATCATCAATTATAACATAGAAACTTTTCAAAATAAATAGAAAATAAATGACATTGTCAGCCAGTAAGATGGGTTTTTTTAATTACTCATATTCATTTTGTAATTTGACTATACAAATGGTCAAGTAGTAGAAATATAATAGATATTCGTCTCTGTTTTCTTAAAGAAAATGTAAGATAAGATTATATTATTTTTTACAAGTACATCGACAGTCAAAACCTAGAGGACATAAACTTATTTCATATTAAACTCGGAGTTAGTGTACTGGCATATCACGGAGGGCAATTTTCAATGATTGCACTTATCTATGGCACGAATGCAATTTGTAACTGTTGCATAATGTAGGCCATGCGACACTATCTCGTCAAACATTGGCAGGGAGTGGGGCGTGTTGGCCAAACTCTATTGGATTGGGAACATCGCATATTTATGCACCAATTTGAATATATCTTACTCCTTGAGCTTATTCTAATCTATAATTTATTAGTAATGTTTAAAATGCATCTTAGTTTGGCAATATGCAAACATTTTAAACATTATAAAGCGGGTATGAGGTTGACATTTACAAAAAGCGTTCTGCAACTTATAGTTGGTTTTCGAGACCAAAATCTGTGTATAAAACGTATCACCATCCCTATCATTTTTGACAAAATAGCGATAACAATATGTTTTAAACGGGGATTTTTGATCTCAGAAACCCACGGTTAGTGGTTTAACTGTGATGCATGTATGTAGGTCTTAACTTAGAACGACACAGAGTATAGTGACATTCTAAGCGTGGATTATCACTGCTGAAACAAAACATAATTGTTTGTCAATTTTCCACGAGTGGAAGAGGAGTTGAACCTTACACTTATAATGAAAGTAATCATAATAGTACGTTACATTTCGTTTAGTCGAACGTCGAACACAAATCACACCGCAACGACCACCTTTAAGTAAGACCACACATGTGTTCATTGTTTTAACTTAGAAATTTTTAATTACTAATTTAACTACACTAACACTTCTTGCTTTTAAGTTAGTACCTTATAAAATATAATTTTTATTTAACTTAATTCGCTAATAAAGAAGGGCGGTTAAAAGAGCAGAATTATTCAACAACCGAATGAGTATTTCATTCACTTTCTTAAGATAACGGTATTGGTTACATAACAAATGTACACTCTAATTTTTACACAGCACCTATGTGTTCCGTTTTACGATCGAGTTTATTACGAATTAAAATAATTAATTCTAAAACCTAGCAATTAAGGCAATACTAATTTGTGTTTTTAGATTCCATCTATAATAAAACACGACAGCCTCTCCGACGTCGAAATTAATTAGGACAGAGCTTGAATTTTTTCTTTAAATGTATTCCACATAAAAGCCGAATAGTCACATAACCATAAAATTGATGTTTAGCGTCGCCGGGCACCGGAAACAGTGCCGACGGACGCCGCGCGGTTAAATAATGAACAAAAGTCATTATAAGTCGCGAGATGGCGACGATAAAGCGACGGTTAACGTAAACGCACTTTTTTACGTTAATTAAACTTAGTTCTGTAAACGATGAGGCTCCCATTATGTTTTAGTAGCAGCGCTTCATGCTCTTTACGCAACGCTGCGCTCCTCGCCTCCTCGCCTCCTCGCCTCCTTGCCTTGGATGTTACGTATCTACAAATACTTACAAATGAATCATACTTGTACGTTACAGAATCGCGCCAATTTAACATTGTAATCATTTTAGTTTTGATGGCGAGCGGTTATGTTAAGACAGTTTTGCGAAATCATTCTAACTTAAACTTGTTAGCATAATTAGAAACACAATCGTATTTATATGCAATGCAAAATTAACTCTGGACATTAAAATCAATGTACATCAGTACAATTAACAATTAGGAAGACGTCTTCATTAGTTAAACATCTAGATGTCATCTAGATTAAGACCGAAATACATTCTGTATTACGTGTAACTATCCCACCTATATCGTAAATATAAAAACCTGTAACAAACATATATAGAACTTAAGAAAAAAAGATTTAATTTATTATTAAAAAATATTAAAAAATTGGACATTGTATGGAGTAGTGCGCAGCCGGTGCGGGGAAGCATGTAATGGCCGCTCATGGCACAAGCGGATGACAAAAACCACCTCATTATCCACTCCTATGCCATTCCACCTCCATTTATAATGCTATTAATAATATTATAGTCAGCAACAACAATAGATACATAATTTCGCATTAAATAGACATTAAATGCTTTTTTACTTGCACTGAAACTTTCTATATTATTATATTAATTTAAACAGCAACGAAAATTTGTACATTTCACAAAAAAAATATTAAAAAAATTAGTTAGGTCGTTGAGCAAAGAGTATAAGTGTTAATGTCCCCTTTTTGTTCATCGATGTAAAATTAGATTAGGTATCCATTCGCCGCTGTCATCGGACACGAAGTGAGAAAGCGAAGAAGCGGGGAATCGAATGAGCGAAGAAGCGAGGAAGCGCGGGCGGACGTGAAATGAGAGTACTTATTACGAGACGCGTTAGTATGCATGGGCTGGGACCGGGAGCCCTGCGGAGCCCTAGCGCTGCGCCGCCACCGACCGCTCCCTATATAAGCGAACGGTTCAATTTACACGTCGTTATATGAACGTCGGGGACGGATTTAGATTTGCTTTAGCTTGATTTGTTTTTATTTCCATTCATTTTCACATACTTGTTATGTGAATTGTAAATTAAAGTATATAACATTTACATTTTAATAGTTATAAACGAATATGTGTATATACAGTAGGATATTTATATAGGTTTTTTATATAAGTTAAGCATCATGAATATAGGAACTATACTCGTATATGTATACCAGTACCAAACACTATGTTAAGCCATGACTCATTATAAAATTACATTCGTAATTACAATTCGATCATAGCCCGGTATAAAGTATCAACCGCATTCGAATAATAATATAGACACGAAAACACATTTTATACGACTTAAAAAGGTTCAACTTATACCATCTATCAGATTAAAACGAATGTAATGAAGACTAAAAATGACAAAATTGGCCGTTTTGACTCAAATCATTATAAAAAAAAAGTCTCTAAGAAATAGGATGACATACCGACATTTTCTCAGGGACATTTCTTCCAAATTAGGCTATTATTAGTTGCCGATCACGTCGTAGGATGCTTTTAATATTGAATTAGGGGAACCTGTGGTTATTTCGCCCTTAATCGCCCCCGCGGCTGCGAGGTTCGTGTATTAAAGTTATATCCACAGACATGTAATGGCATAAGTAATAATAAAGTCCAAATGACACAAAATATTGTCAAATTATAGGCTCTGAAAGCATGAGCGACCACTTACTATGTTCATCACTGATCTCTCGGGTACAGTCAGCACAATCAGTGCGTCGCATACAACACCGACATAGCGAGTAGATCAAAAATAATGTATTTTAAATGTTGAATAGTTGCTTTTATAAATATTCACAATTTTTAACAATATCTTTCCCCAGTCTCTGACACTTCATAAAAATATAGTTTAGCTGCGCGAAAACAGACATCTAAATGTTGTCAATATACTATGAGAAATTTGTTTTAATTTTTCATTTTAAATACCAATAATTTTGCTACTAAAACAAAACAAATTTAAATATTTTGTTGCACTCTAAAAATTGACAAACATTTTTCCACTTTAATCTTTTTTGCGACCATTACCTGTTTCTAATTATATAGAGATATACGAATAGTATCCAGGGTGCACGAAGAAGATGCCGAAATGGCTGTGTCATATTATTTTAGTGGATGACGGCGATCGCGTAGCTAACAGCTGCGCCGGCGCACAGCCTGATGCTAGTCTTTATCCTCGATACGAATCGATTTCATACGATTTCGTATCGAGCGGTCCAATCGCAGCTCTAATAGGAGCTATCCCGATATATTTTCAAGTTCCTGCCCGATCATTTCGTTCGTACGTGACGTGGTTAAATCGACTATAAATCGCTCCAAACTCATTATTACCATTCGTATTTATTAAATGATCGTATCTGTGAGAAATCCGTTGCGATCGTACGTTAAGGAATGTTAAATTTTATTTTATCTCGATTTTTATGTTCATTAGTTAATTTTATTTGTGCGTTTAACATTTAACAAAACTAACATTTATCTTTGAATTTGTATTAGTTACGATAATTTGAATGGACATTAGCATCTTAATTAGCCAGTAACGGAATCAAAACGAGCGTTTAAAGATTTTAGTTGTTCAACTTTGTATGGACGACAATGTTTTTATCTTTTTAAATTATTTGATTTCTATTGAATATACAAATTTGTTGAATTTGAATTGTATATTTAATTGCTTGTCCATTAATTAATATTCAAAGGTGTTAGAGTAACGATTTATTTATTCAGGATTATTATAAAAATATATTGGAACATGTTCCATGAGGTTATATAGAATTTGTTTAGTAATAATGTATTCGCTATTTTATGAACAAAATGCACAAATGATTTTGGGTGTCAGCTAAAAAATGCCAAATTATTTAAAGATACTCAAAAACTCATCACGAAACAATTGATAAGAGCCATGTCAAAGCACCGGTTTGAAGTGGAAACTCTGCTTTCCCGTAAATCATTTATTTTATTTGATTATTAAATGTTATCAAAGGCGTTATGAGGGAATTCTAAAGACAAGGTAGTCACTGCATAATTACTGCTGAGTAAAAGTTGGTTACTTTCATAATTACTAAAAATTAGAGGCCACTCAAACGTTCAATATTAAACAATACAAGTGTTCATAAAGTTGATATCCAGTCAAGCCCCGGCTCGCTTGCTGCTCGGCCGCAGTCCCAGACGCCGGCGGGCCGGCCAACACGAGGAGAAACAGGAAACAGATAAGAAGTATACGGTCCAATGATTTATTTATCGCTTGATTTTCGACCGTGCGCATGTCGCTTTAAGTTTCGGATAAACAAAAGTTAAATCCATTCAACTCATCTGTATAAATTCATTGAGGCGTCCAAGAAATCTATTCGTGTGACGACGAAAAAATGAAAGTCTAGATAGAGAGACCGTTCAATTAGCTATACGAAAATTTTGAATTATTGGTATCTACTTATTTGATAAGGTGCTTTGTTAGACATATTAAACGCAATCACCCATTAAAGCAATACGTGAATTTACAACGACCATATCTAAACACAAAAAGACATACGACATGCTCATTGTTAAAATTTTTGTTTCAAGAAAGAGTGTCTAAGATGCTTATGGAAATCTTTAAAGCACAAACAAATTGAAAGGCTCGAGATAATAGAAATAAATAGAGAGTCACAGGATTGTTTATCTTTTTGTTATTTGTCATTCCATTAAACGTATCGAAATGTTCAGTTTGCTTCGAAATACTGCGGGCCGGTGTCAAAGGTAAAGAGAAGGCTTGTAACCGTGCAAATAAGCCAACTCCTGCCGATTTAACGTCAGCCTTATACGAAAAAATTGTGAGTCAATATTTATTTTCGTACTAATCAGAAACGAGGGGTTTTAAATCGATCCTATGTCAACATATATGTTACTTTGGACAAACTAATCGGATACCTGTATTCGATTGCGGTCACAGCACATTATTGGCTAAACCGTAGTCGCTGGAAGGTCACAGCAATAACTGATTCATCTAATATCACGATAACAAGATAGTTAGCATAATTTTACAATGATAAATACAGAAATCGTTTTATAATATCAATATGCAATTCATGTAATCACACACGCATAGATTGTTAAAGATAAAGTATAATAAGTAACAAGTATAATAGAAACAAAACTTAAGTCTTAAAGATACAATGAACGTTAAAAGGATGGTTAATTGAGCACGCAGACATAGGTTTAGATGTTTTGTATCTAGAAATCGTGACGTCTTGCATCCATCACAAAGCAAATATTTTAACTAACTTTACGTTATGTGATAACTTGGAATGACGAAAAAATTATGATAAATAGTGTCCGTTATTATGAACATTAGTGAAACTAATATTGAATCTATTAAAATATAATTACAAATCTAATGTGTCGTACTTTAGGTCGTAATCGAAGTTATTCTAATACTAGCTGTCGCCCGCGACTCCGTCCGCGTGGATATATAATATAAAAAAACTTAATTAGTGTAACCCACCCATCCATCCATCCACATCATATCCATCTAAACATTCGCATTTATAATATTAGTAAGTTAAATAAAAAGCAGCTTCAAGGCATAAATTTGAAACAAAATATATAAAAATAGTATCCTATATCCGTCTCCTGGCTCAAAGCTACCTCCTCACCAATTTTTAGCCATGTCGGTAAAGCCGTTCTTGAGTTATAAATAGTGTAACTAACACGACATTCTTTTATATATATAGAGTTAACAATAATCTTATGATAACTATAGTCTTAATTTAACAATATTCAGTCTCAGAATATTGCAAATAAATATATTGTTGTAGATATCAAAAATCACAATGTAAAAGGTGTTTGACACCGAAATATAAAGCATATTATATGGGCATGTTTTATATGATTATAAAAAAAACTTTTTATAGCCTAGAATCAATCTTGGTTTGAGGTTAAGATAATATTATAATGTTTATAATATTTTAAATTACATTCCATACTTATCTGTCAAAATACGGCATTTCATTTTTTGCCTAAAAATTTTATGGGTTTAAATTCATGTTAAAACGTACACTATTTTTAGTCCTGTTTGTATATATCAAGCAATTTTAATGATTTTAACTGATGACGATGTAACATCTTTCAAAACAGTTTTAAGTATATCAAATCAAAAGAAGACAAACAGCCACATCCGGAGCATTTTACAACTTGATGGCTGCAAAAAATGACTCTTAAGTTATTTAATTCAAAACAAAAATCCATTTTATTTGAACTCATTACGTATTTCACAAACATTAGAAACCTCAATAATGACATGGCCAAAAATACGAGAAATGATATTGACCAATTATTTTTTTAAACCGGAAACGAAACCTCTCCTAAATAAATCAAAATTAGACTTAATAGCCGGTCGATTGAGGACGTCGCAAAAGGACCGACAAATATTCTGCTATTCATTATACACGAGAGAGATGACGAGGCGGAACCGTTTTTGAACTAATGTCAATTACACTAGTGTGTAGGAAGACTAATATTATTTTAATTCACGTTTGACGCAGTATTGATATTATAATTTAAGTAATATACTTAAACTTATTAAATAAGCAACTTAATACTCCACTTAAAACACTTTTAGAACTGTGATTCTCCCACATTGTCACACTTTGAAAAAACTCCTCAGTATATTCCGCACTTTCCCTTTGTGACAACTTTTGAAGCTAATGTTAAATTGTTATTGTTGTTTATTATGGACATCATCATTTCTTTTCTAACGAGAACGGTGCAAAATTACCATAGTTACTATCAATATGGCAAATGGAATTCAATCCTTTGACCACTAGAACATAAATTCGAAACAATAACCGATTATTGCCTCTCTAAACGATGTTGACACTTTTATTACTTTACGAACGATTTGAATTTTCAAATCAATGTTATAAAATACGTTCTCAATAAATTCATCTCGAACTATGTTCTAACGATATAAGAACTTTCAAATCATTGATTCGTATAGTCTGTTCGTAAAATGCTAATGTTATTTGTTCCGGTTTGTTTTTGCTAAATTTATAGCCTCAAGCCGGTCCGTTCTGTAACATCGACATCGTCTTAATATATTATCATTAATTAGCACATGACAAAAATCATTTAATATCTAACGTGACAGCGAGATGACAAGTCGCAGTTAGAAACATACCTCGCCTCACGCCTCAACAGTCAGTCTCTAACATGCTAATGGACGTCACATCGCTATCTTTTAGAACTTATCATCGAGACTTCGAAGTGATATGATATGCGCATTTCACTAAAACGGATATTCGAAATTGGTACAATAAAACGCTTAGGTTCGATCGTATTATCTCGACCACTTCCTACAGTCGCGTCAATAACCAAAACAAACAACTACGACGAGCACAAAGGAGAGGCAAATAAGTCCAAAAAGTGCTAATATAAAAAAGTGTGCCCGTTTTTATAACGCCACGAGTAAGTGTGAGGTCGGAGCGAGGAATGTTGGCGCCTGTCTGAGTACCTATACCTGTCCCTTTATCAATGGACCGTGGACAATAAGGTGGGAAAAAAATAACGAGAAAAAATATCAAAAAAGTGCTTCATCAAACCAACGGTTCAGGCAAGGGTTGTCGCCTAGACACCATTATCTCTTATCACACCTAAATTACCTAAATACAATTGCGATAATTAAATTAATATGTCACTATTTATTTTATACCCAGTTTATTAAAAATGTCTCCGAATGTCTAAAATGAATATGTCACTTTGTAAAAAGTTTTTAACAAATCATATTTAATAATAATATTCACATATTTCGTATTTCTGTTTCAATATAAAATCGATGTATTCGTGCAGGCTGCAGGCTGTATGGTAGGGTAAAGGCAATAAGTTTCCGACATTGTCACGTGTAGGCTTGCCACCCCGGCGTCGAGCGACGTAAATATCCCAAGTAAAGCCCAACACAACTCAAGATGAACACGACAAAACTGATAAGGCCGCCGCGCCTCGCCCGAGACATCCCAATTTAGTGCCGGGCCGCAGATAACGCTATTATACAGCTTTTAACTATACTGGCGATACGCTAAATGTGTTTAAAATCACCTTATTGTGGCGTTGTTACGATAAAACGAACGCCTCGGCGGGATTAACCTTCGCTCGATTATTTTTTTAATTGAAAATTTTGAAACAGGCTTCGATCGGCTTGCGCGAACGATGCGTGGGCGGCTAATGAATTACTAGATAAAAGTCAATCATGCATGTAGTGTTTAAAGTGCGGAATAATCATTTTATTGCAACACTCGTTTTACAAATTGGACAAAGATACTTTGAGAAGGCCATTGACGCAATTTTATACACTAAACTTTTTTTTTATCGTACTTAGTGGTTTTTTGGCAAACTGAATTTTGCATTAAAATATTACATAATACTATAAAATCAATACTTACTTTTATAACCCCATTTTTTGGGGTTTCATGTATTTTTTGTTCAATTAATACAATATCAAGTTAGGTCTATAACTATTATTACTTCATCGAATAATGTTATGAAAGGGGGAGTCGGAAAATACGGCATCTTTATTTCCACTATTGCCTTTAAGTTACTCTTCTCTACTATTGAAAAATTAAGTAGTGCGCTTAAAATGTAGTCCAATTTTTTCGAAAAAATATTACAAGGATGTTTCCAAATGATTAAATTACGAAATCATTTTTCTTCTGTCTCCTTTAAAAGCTTTGTTTTTCCCTTGTGATAGCATCAAAACGTTTTACGTCCGATTGCGGATTGTCAATATGGCAAAAGAAATCGCGACACAGGTGCGGCGAGTGACCCCGTGCGATTGACTTACGCGTGTACCAATCAAGGTAAATATCGGCTTATCTTCTCTATTAAAGCCGAATAAAATGTTATGTCTCTTACACACGCACAAGTTCTTTCGTCGTAATTTATGGTTACAATAAACATTATGATCGACGGAACTCGTCAATTATTAACACTTCTCGACGTTAACACTTAACACGCTTCCATTTATCTCGGAATTTTATTGGAATGGCGATTCATTGAGGAGTGTGAAAGCTGCCTTCACTTACAACCATTCATGCGGACATAATGCCCTGCCCTGACCACGCGCACTACATCTATAATTTTATACAATACATATATGAAGATACAACTTATGCATATTAGTACCGTTAGAATTTTACTGCAGAGACAAATCGATTACAGTTTCTATTACTATTACATAATGCAAATCTTTACATTGTATTTATATGAAGAATTAAGATCATTATAAAAGTTATAATTAAATAATCTTTGTTTAACGCAATTCTATGTATTCATACATGTTTCTCAATTTATTAAGCGACAGATATAAAAGGACCATACACCGAAATGGAGGATATGTGTAGTACAAAATGCTAATTTTTATTACCGTAAGTATCAAGTCATTCAAAAATCTAACCTAAACCTCAATGTACTAAGTCCAAATGATAAATTATTAAGCAAATTATTTTACAAATATTATTATATTATTTTGTTATTATATCTTAAATAAAATTCCTTTCAATTTTTCCTGTTAAGTGCTTGTTCGCTTGGTCGATTTAATTTTTATGAAACCCTTCAACATCGGAATATTGGACTCAAAACAAAAAGGTACAATGTGGCAGACACACACAGAGACGTAATCGGCTCGTGAGAGCAGCGAGGCTCGAATTTCCGTTTAACTAATTGAGCGAAAACGACACAACACCATTGAGCGTCGAACTAATGAATGGGCCTCGAAAAAGTCAATTTGTCGTTTTTTTTCAACACTTCAATTTGTGCCGTAAACCCAAAAAAAAGTTTGGACCGAAACCACAATCGAATTAGTGTCCCTTGTTCCAGAGATTACAGGACTGTCCGGCTCTTATCTCGGTCGTTCGTTATTTTATTGGCTTGTAGAGAGTAAGTCGATAAACACGACGCATAATGGCCCATAATGAATCGTCCTCTCTAGCGGTTTGACTAATCATAAAGGTTTTATGTCTGTCTTTTCTCAAAGTATTATAATTCTCTATTGTTTTTCTATCTTATACACGTATATGCGTGAATTTTGGCAAGAAATTAATCAATATTTAACTATGACCTAGTGTGTCGTTACCCTATTGTAATCTTTATGTATCATGTATTTAAATTTTATTTTTATTTACATGATTTTATGGTTTTTATGGTTGTTATGGTTTCGTCACTGCGTAATAATTATAAAAATATTCCTAGTAAGCTTTGTTACATTGATTTTATCAATGTTTATCCATTATAATAGTAGGTTTACGTCTGAATTCAATTTGTCACGCATTTCATACATTTGTTTGCATTCGAAGCCGATATGGGCAAATGCATAACAATTACAGTGGTAGTGTTTATATATTAAATTGCAATGTTTCTAGTCCGATGTGTCTATTTTTATTTCATGTAATAATTAAAATAATCAATGTTTTACATAATATACTCTGGACATAAATGAATACTCTTATATGAATTATATTCATGCAGAAATAACAAATACATAAGTTTATACCCGTCATCGCGGGCATCAGTGGCTCAGGGGTTAAGCACGTGACTTGTAATCTGCAGGTCCTGGGTTCGAATCCCGCCATGTACCAATGTGTTTTTCTATTTACATATGTACATTAATCCGACGTTCTTACGGAGCAGAAAAACATCGTGATACTGCACATATCTGAGTAAAGATTCAAAGTGTGAAGTCAAATAACCCGCACTTGGCCAGGGTGATTGACTATGGCCTAGTGACCCCTAATATAGGGTAGGAGCCGAACCCCTCAGTGGGGACGACGTATAGTGAGCTGATCAAGATATCCATAATCTACATTCTTAAATTTTATAGACTAGTGCTTTTAACTACATCGCTAATTACCATCTAATGGTCTAACGCTAGTTTCTCTAAGTCTAACTATCTATAAATTACGCAATCGGTTATATGTTATGTTAACGGATCCACTGCAAGTAATTATGATTACATATAAAAGATTATGTAAACGATAAAAAATCTGATTTCTCGAAAACGTATACAGACACGCTCTAGAAAATTTTTTATTATAACAAATTACTTCAAAGTAACTGGCAACCGTTAAGATGAAATTTAACCATCTCGAACATTGAGTGTTAAATATCATATTGACTTTGTACTAGAGTTAGCATAAATATTATTTAAATAACTTCTTTGTATATAAAAATTATTTCAACTTTCAAGACGATTATTCTTTTTTTTTATAAAAGAAGGGGGCAAACGAGCGGCGTGAACACCGAGGTCATCAACAACACCCATGGACATCTGCAACACCAGAGGAACTGCAGATGCGTTGCCAGCCTTTAAGGAAATGGTATATTCTTGAAAAGAAAATAACATATTCATCATCAGCTTATTTTATACATCCCCACCGAGGGTCTCTGAGCCTACCCTATGCTGGGGGTGACTAGGCCATAGTCATACCACGCTCTTACAGTGCGGATTGGTTGACTTCACACGTAACTTTGAATCTCTTCTCAGATGTGTGCGGGTTGTAACACGATGTTTACCTTCACCGTAAGAATGTCGGATAAATGTATATATGTAAATTGGAAATCGAAAAACATATTGGTACGTGGCGGGATTCGAACCCAGGACCTGCAGATTGCAAGTCAAGTGCTTGACCCCTGAGCCACCGACGCTCCGTATACCTTTGTCAATTTATCATGCCAAATAACTCCTACTCAACTTAAATAATTGGTCAATAAGGCAGATCCTAAATGTAATTTTATGTTAGAAACATATACTAAGGAAATATTGAAGTAATTAGGCACACGAGAGTGCAAGAGTCTTTCTATTTAGCACATATCTGTAAAATCTCAAACAAAAGAACTCAAATTGCTTAAGCGTTCGTCAACAATGGACGACAGAGATCGCTAACGGCCTTCCCAGTCACTGCCCCGCTATAACGAGCCGTATTAATATTATATTAATGAACAAATTTTACAAACCGCGTAAAAGCGCCATTCATAAAGCGAATTAAAAGTGAATTAAAATGTCTGAAATGTCAAATTGCGAGGACACACGGCCCATTATTAGCGGTACTGTTATAATCCTCTATTACACCGTATTTTGCTTTTTTATATTTATTTGGTTGTTTACTTTAAATTAAATTTGAATGGGGGTAATGTTTTTTCACTTATTTCTGCTCGTATTATATTTGTCAACGAGATCGACTAATTTTTTAACTCATAAACACCAAAAACAAAATTTTCTAAAGTAGCTGCTTACTCCATGAAAGAAATGTACTGTGAACCATCTCCAAATAAAAGAAAGCTTTGAGTAAATTTTTACAAGCTGTCTGGTACAAAAGTTAAAAATGAAAGGTAATACTGAAAGCGTGCATTGTTTTTACGACTAAGAAAACTTAACACACATACATTCGTCACTTACCGTTAACTTACTTTAATCAGGTTTTAAAAAAGATTACTAAGATGTGATGATGACTGAGCTTACGTTTTATCACATTAGATAACAATAGACTTGTTTACACGAATCAAAGAATATAAAAAATTACCTACGTAAAATAAAAAAAATTGTGTTACACAACGGTGTAACATGTAGCCAGTGGTGTAACATCCCACTGTTGTGAAATAGATGCCGCTCGTTTTGCCACTAATGACTTCCTGTGTTTTTTTTCTATACGCCAATTATTTCCCATGGGTGAGCAGGGCAAAGACAACGCGCACCTTTGTGCCGCCTCCAGCTAAATTAAATTGTTAAGTACAAATCG
The DNA here is from genome assembly GCF_000836235.2 of Papilio xuthus. Classification (NCBI taxonomy): domain Eukaryota; kingdom Metazoa; phylum Arthropoda; class Insecta; order Lepidoptera; family Papilionidae; genus Papilio; species Papilio xuthus. The sequence goes on from NW_013530969.1 coordinate 4,627,016, forward strand.
TGCAATAATCGTTTCGTTTTCAAAATACTAATTGAATACTATTAGAATGCCTTACGGGTACTATTGAAGATTATTTAAATAATACATAATTAGATGTTCAATATGTTTAATTCATAGTATTTATGTTATGAAACTTTTGAATAAATATTCGTATCGATGAAGTGACGTAATTGAAAAATTATGTGATCCGAAAAATCAAGGTTCAATTCAATCAAAACTGCTCATAGATTTTTTTTAATGAGCAACATATATGGATCTTTTTAAAAGACTTAATAACAAATTTGTGTACGATCGAATCAATATCAAATCTTGAGTGTAAGTAACCTTATACGTAAAATAAACTAGTACTAGGTTAATAAATATTATCTCCGGTGCGTTCCTTTAGAGAACCCGGGACCCTCGCAGTCGCACTTGAGGTTGGCCACCGAGTGGGGTTTTAGTGAGTAAGAATCTCACATAACCCACTGTCTTTCCCTCAAAAGGCATGGTATCTTACGTAGACTCTCCCCCTCCCTCTCCGATACCAAAAAAAAGGTTAGTTAATATAATGAATGAAACAAATGTCACTTACAATTCAAGGGCATTAATTAACATAATTTAATTACATTCATGTGACAAAATACCGACTTAATAATTTACCATACGACAGTTGGTCAAAGACTTTTTTTAAATTCAATATCAAATGCAAAGATTGGGAACTCCTTATTAGGTTTCTTCGTAGAACAAACGTTAGATTTAAGTTATTACATTAATTCAAAATTCTTAGTATAACCGGAAGCTTGTAATGGTAGAACGGATGTGGCCGATAAGTTTCTTGAAACTCGACGGTTAATGCTTAATGCAAAAAAATATGCACTATAAGCATGTTTTAATTAATATAAGTAAATCCGTTTTTTTTATCTAAAGCACCTTGAGCTTTTTTTAATCTATTTTTTTTATAACAGAAGGGGGCAAACGAGCAGCGGGAACACCGAGGTGTTCAACGACGCCCATGGACATCAGCAATACCTGAGGAACCGCAGATGCGTTGCCGGCCTTTTAGGTGGTGATAAGCTCGCTTCTTGAAGGACCCTAAGTCGTAGCGGTTTGGAAATACCGCCGAGGACAGACCATTCCACAACGCTGCTGTGCGAGGCAGGAACAGGCAAACCGCATGGTTGTGGATTGCCAGCCATCGAGATGGTGTGCAATTTTTTTTGCTTGTTTTACATTATATTTTTGAACATTCAATTACTTTCAAAATTTTCTTTTTTAAATTTAAAAAGCAACGAAGAAAAACATAAAGTAAATTCAGGGTCATTGTAAAGCCGTTATGAAGATATAAAGTGATACATCATGTAGCAGCCTAGTACTTAAATGAGGTGCATTATTTATTTCAAGTTCATTGAATAAATTATAGTATAATCGATTGCCATCACACGAACAAATGGTAGGAACGTGTTGACGCCTACGCTCGGAGCCCGCCGTCGCAGCTGCCGCCGCCGGCGCTCTAAACTACATCTTAAATATTAACTAACACTTTTGATTTGCTCATACAAAATTGATTTCTGGAACACACAACAAAGCTAAAATGTTTCAAAATAAGAAAATACAGGAATTATTTATAAGCCTTTTTGCTTACATTCTTTACATTTAACTTATTTAAATCCTTATAGTGAAATGTTAAAAATGTAGATGGCGTTACTAATCAATATGCAGCTACCATGATTACATGCGATTGAAACGACTAAAAGACTGAAACTTCATTGTCCCAAAGTTAACATCTCACTTTGTACAAACTTTGAACATAAAAATTGTTATGAATTTCAAATATCCCCGTGCTAAGTGTGCGACATTTTTAGCACCGATATACTACAATAAAACAATAAAGTATAATAATGTCACATCAAACTCTTATAAGTGTATTTTGAGAACACAAAAAGCTTCTCATTTGTATCATAACATGTGTTCAATATTTAAACGGTTTAAAACAGATCGCAAGTCCCCGAGGCCGCAAAAACCTCCCGTGCAAAAAATACTCGAGGAAAAATTAAAGTTATGAAAGGACACATTTAATAATACATATTACAGCCGTCTCATTACCGGTCCTTTGTGGAATTATTTACAATCCGTTGTGACAAAGTGGTCGTGCTCGTTTTGCTTAACCATTTAAAGGTAGGTTAAACCGCAAACAATTATATGAAATTACAGGGAAACTACGTTACAATGAGCCGCAGGAAATTGAACTGGTCTTATACAACGCAAACACTCGCAACATTTGGTGTGAATTTATACAACACGATATATTAATAGGTAAATTAACACTCATAGTAGATCTAGAATTTTGTTTGGCTACTTTTTGTACAGAAAGACTTGAACCTTAGACTAATTAGGCTATTTACTAAACTTCTTTACTCATCGTGGAACTATTACGTAACCTTAAAGTCCTTTAAAATAGATTGTTTGGCCATCGATATAACAGTATACAGCTTTTAATTCAATAATGAAAAAAGTAACTAGATAAAGGTGATTCCATTTCTTTTTTTCTATACTATCGGCGTAAATAAGGCATAAAAGTTAAATAAAATACACATCAACGAACGCACATTTAATGTAAATTAAGTTACGCAAATAGAAAAGAATGGATTGCAATACTCAATAATACTGTATCGTTACATTACATGAGAAAATAGTCCATTTGCTTTATCTGTGGCGACTTTAAATAATGATAGCCATAGGTAATCAGTCCGAGTGATCGAGGATGGCTCAAGTTAAATTGATATCGATACAAATTGCGACCTCCTCGCTCGACCTTAAATAACAATTTACATAGCCATTATGTACAAGCCAGGTATCGATCACCCAACACGTTGCTTAATATACATATGTTATGTACCCTTCATACTACATATACATATCAATACAAGTTATAAAAAATACCTATATAAAAGTCTAATCTATTGAGGTAATCATATGCTAAACAATGCTTTACTAGAAACAGTAACATGAAATATAGGTATTTGGTTAAAGCTTTATGTTTACGTGAAACAGTTGGCAAAAGTAGAAAATCGATTCTAGAAAATCTATCGACAATTATCCCGCATTGTTTGACGATAACATCGATTATAACTACATTTTGTCGGTGGTCCGACCTGCAATTACAGAGCGTTATTAATTTTAAAGCATTCGATCGGCGAATAACCAAACGTTCCGGTTTCGAATCGATGTTTAATAACAACATCGATGTTTTCCAGCTCGAAACGACTTAAGCGTCTTTCAAAAGCTTAACATCTGAAAAATAGAGGAGAGTAGAAGAGCGATCGAGTGGAGCCGATGTTGTATAATTAGCTTATCGTCTGTAGATCGGCTAACGGGCAGCGTCGTGCGCGCGCGCATTGGCTTCCCGCGCACCAATAGCCGCGCGCCGCCGCCGCCGCCGCGCACCGACCAAACGACGTTATAGCATCGATTCTTTTTGGTTATTACAATAATTCCGACACGATTGCGCCTAATTGCGCTGGTTTCCGACGATCGTGGATACGAGCCAACGCCGATATATCTAAGTGCACGAAGCTGCGAATTAAATTATGATACTTTAACGTTATTGAGAAATAACTCCTCGTTGAAGGAATTATAATCGTGCCAATAATTCTAATACAAAATTGTTATACGTGATTTTGTTGGACGTGTTTGTGGGATCTTTGTCGTTTTATTATAATGCATAGATTTTACTTACACGATAGATACTCTATAGAATACAAATGAGTCTGTAACTGCGCGGGAAGCTTTGAGATTGCACCGCGCCAAAGGAGCCAAGTGTCAATCTTCTCATTATGTATGAGGGTGGTTTGAGCTAAGTTATAACTACGGGAACTTATAACTCTCTAACTTTCTAACTGTAGTAAGAGCTTCTTTACATATTTAAGTACTTGAGTTACACTGTTACTTAACTACAATCCATGCCCGACACTTCGACGGCTTCATATTTAACGACAAACCGCAAAATCTCCAACTTCCATAAAATTAGGTTGAAACTCAAAGCGAAGCGAAGCGGCCTCTCCGTTTTCTTAATCTGCTTATGGCTTCCAAAAAACTGACGAGTCTACCTAAAGTGTAACAATGGCTCTTAATATCGACGTCAATTTAGCAACGGAAGCCCAAAAACTGCTATCTTCAAAAGTTTTAGTAATGTTTTTACCAGCGCGGCGTTTTGTTGCCTCGCTAGATGAAATGGAACCGTCGTACATAATCAAACCACATGCGGGGCAGTAATTGCCTCCACATTCAGAGCCCCGCTCGCATCACGGCGTATAATGACAAAAATAGTCCAAAAAACGCCTCCGCATATGAGATATTTTTTTCCGTCGAGTTCGCGCGCTCGCATGGAGCTAAATTACGAAATAAAAGATTAACTTAAAAGATCAATAAACTTAATAAATGATCTTAATAATTGTTGTATTACGAGCACAATGGAGCGGCGGCGTGAGACGTCATTAACGCGCGAACATCATTAATTTTATTCGCGGCTTTCCGACGTCAAGGCAATGGCGTCTGTCAGATTTAAAAAGGCGCGCTGCCGCCACCTGTTGGTAGCGCGGGGAATTAGATGCGAACCCCGCGGCGAGTCACTTGATACTGCCACTGGAATGACTCGCACTTCGCACTCGTACCTTGCAAAATGCATCAAAATGTTATTGTATACACGTCCCTTTATAAACTTTTACAATTATAAGCATATCTAATTAATTAACCGGTTTACTAACATTTTTCCTATCAAAACGTAAGCTGACATTTTAGGCTAACTAGAAAAATGAAAGCGACAAGCTGCCTAATGAAACCCTATTATATATAAAATAAAACAAAATATGGACACTTTCTAGCTAACTAGTAAACAAAAAAATAAGAAATCTTGTTAATAGAATTGTGTACTTAGCTAACATAAGTTAATAGTAACACCATTTCCGGCGGAATCGATTTATGTATCTACATGTACATTTTATTAATGTGATTGTAAAGTGGTATAGGACGTCAAGTCATTCTTTACTAAGACTTTATCTACAATCACTTCGATGCATTGCCACAACAATGCTACGACAATATCATTGACGTTTGATATTTAAATCTCTATTAATAAATACTCGTAATATGAACCTTTAATTAGCGTCACTATTGTTTTAGAAAAAAAGACTCGATTCGATTTAATTTATTTGAAACAAAAGATCGTCGTTCGACGAATTCGATCTCCATTTGGCAATGATTCTTTTGTTTCATTTATTATTTCAGAATCAAGTTGCATTTGTGTCTGTCCCAACAAAAGCTCCATCATTTTCGAACCGTCAAACTGGAACGTATCCCAAAAAAGAGCTGCTAAAAAACTGGAGCCGCCTCAACATATTAGATTTCTTTTTGGTAGCTAATTGCGTTTTATCAAATTAAAGCAATTCCGCCGGCGGCGAGCGACCGGAGTGATTGATAATGTTTGACAAGGAACCGTTCCCACTAGTTTTACAAAATAAACTGTTTTGATTCACACTAATATTTGGCCATTTGTCTCAAGAATATTCCCGCGCTTTAGACCTGATAAAAACTATGATAACCTTACTTAGATATATAGATTATATATAGATTACATACTTTTACATTAACTTGACTATTTAAGTAATCTATTAAAATATCAGTGTAACATAACGAGTGTTGCATACGCTTAAAAACATTTTTAATTTTTATACTGTAGACTCTCCAATCAGTGAAAATATCAATTTCTAAGTCCCCAGCATAATCAGTTAGTCAGATTTTATTTGATAGATTATCTTAAAATTCCTGAATGTACAAGTTACCATGTCCTTATGCAAACTACTTAAGTTAAATAAATCAAAGCACATATACATCCAAATAAATGCGTTCAAAATATTAAGTTTCGTCTGGCCAGTAGCGCTACGTAGCCGCGGGCTTTTCGACAAGTTACAGCTACTGGTTTATTTTAAAATTATACATTATCAATGATTTATACCTATAAAATATTATTAGTTGGACTTTTAATAGAATAGATTTTAACTACCTGTCTTTAGAAGTTCGTAGCAAAGACACATTTTATGTAAAGTTGCCGATTGCTACGCATTAACGTAGATGCGTAGACAAAGTTTTTAAAGCAGATTAGGCTTTCACTTGTCTATGTACAGTGAAGTAGAGATGTGAAGTGTTACTTTATGCTGCATTTAAAAGAAACATGTTTTATCATGAACATAATATTCGTGGAACATGTTTAGAAACTACAAAGTACTAATGCTAGTCTCTTAGCTTTAGGATGTATTAAACCAAAAACTTAGCTATTTAAGTATTTGATAAATTTATATTAATAGAAATCGATTTCTAACGTTATTAATTTTGGCATTGATGTTGAAATCTTAGATCTACGTGCTATTCCAGTTTAGGCGCACCACACACCCGCTGAGCGCGACTAAACTAGTGAAATTTAATAAACAGACAAAACGCAATACAATCGGACATTTCGACGTGGATCGTGTGGCGGAGGAGGGCGCATCATTTCAATCATTAAGAAATCCGGCGGCGCACACAAAGCGGTGATTGATGCGTCCGTTTACGGGTCCCAGTGGCACGGCGCTGGTAAAAAACGAACGCCTAATTAACTCGTTTGGCACCGACCGCTCATTACAATTATTAATCAAAGCGAGGCGGGGCGATAGCGCGAGTATGATGTATCGAACTTTGATTACATTAATGTATTCCAGCGGTAATTAAAACCGCGCCGGGACGTCCGATATCAGTTCAGCTACTCAGGAACAAAAGGCGATTAAGTTCAGAACCAAAGCCGAGCACCTCGCTAATGATACTCTATAAAATATGGTTTCGCTAATCCAGCAGGTGCCGATAGACAATTGAGGAAATTAAAATGGAATCGTTCGTCTGTTGCTTTTTTTGTTATGCTCGCGCGCAAACAAAGAGCTTAATACACCTGCGTAATGCGTACTCATTTTTAAAACGCATGATTTGTGCAAATGAATAGTCAAAGGAACACTTTAACAATTAATTTCCTCTTTGAATTTTATTTACCGACTTTTCTGTACGTAATTTTATTTTAAATATTAGTTGTATTAAGACATTAAGGTACTATTTGAACTTTACAACTGTTATTATAAAAGGAACGAAGGAAATGATGCATTCACTGTGATATTTAAGACCATATTTTTAAGCCATAAACAATAAGTGCAGCTTTTCTACCAATTTTTACAATCGTTATCATGAAAACGGGCACATGATAAAATGATCAAGGCGATACAAGATACACGCGGGTTGCGATTCCGTTCATATAATGGCAACACTGCTCGGAGCAGGCCATGTAAGGCCACCGGCGGTGGGCGTGCTGAGATACGGCCCGCTCTAATCTCCCCCGATACCGCACCGCATAAAATACACAGTACCTACGTAATGCCTGATCAATGTCTTTTACCCGCCTTATAAATTCACCTTCGAGGTGACACTAATGCATTGGAATTTACTTCCAGACGAATCGCTATGATTCACTCTGTATGACATTTAGGTAATTCGACGCTTAAAGTATAAACTTCACTATGTAAGCAACAACGGTCTCATAGTTTCCATCATTTGAACAGTCAACTTTAGATTACAGCTTATTTACACAGTTTAATTAATAAGCTGTTATATAAAGGCGACTGTCAATGATGATAACAACTATTCTGGCAATCGTAATATATAACAACCGAAAACAATTTATAAAACAGAAGAAAAAATAAGTATTCTCTTTGGTCTGTTTGGAAAAGATCCCGTACGTTAATTTATATTCTTCACGATTATGTACGGCCAGATATCTAAACCTTGCCGTTATGCTATAAGTGTAAGCCCCTAAGCTATTCTCCTTATCAATTTCGAGGTAAAATGCAACTTCTGGTTAACTTGATACAAAGTTGCAGTTCTGCCAATATTGTAGTACTATATTCTTACCGAGTAACTCTTCTTTTTTTAACCTAACCCATCAAAATTTAATGATAGTTTTTTAAACACCAGAGAATATTATAGTACTGTCTAAAGACGTAATTTGATATAATCACCATAGAATAGAAGTACAAATAAAACAATTAAGTCAAACAAACGACAGATGTCGCCACGTCGTAACCAACAACAAAGGATTGGCATTACGGACTGTTAATACAAGAAGCGCGTGCGCAGCCGCAACCGCAACCCCACACGTTACAACGAACATACAATTAAATTTGCTCTTTATTAAGATCACACAAAGTATAATTTACCATTATAGTGTTATGTAAAAGTAAAAACATTTTGCGAACTCAAGTAAGAACAAAAGCCACGCGCCCAGTCCTCGGTAACCACACAGGACGTCTCTAAAAACATATGCGGTCGAACTGCAACACGAAACATGAAGCGTCTTGAGATCTAAATGCAAGCGTTTTGTTTGACATACACATTTAAAAGACAAAGAAAATGTATCAGTGCCTTCAAATAAAAAAATACCCCCTTAATCAATTGGAGTAAAAAGCAGAGCGAACTCTGTTTCTTTATTACTGTTTCTTAGATTAATTACCAAATTTCAGTGTAGTTTTATTAACAAACTTTGTAATGAAACTATTAAAGAAAAAGTAAATAAACAAGACGCCGAACTCATTCAAGGACTCGCGACTCGCACGTCTCTAAAAAGACTGCAGGTTTGATCTAAAGGTTGAATACCACTGCTTTAGACAATCGTAGTACAAATCTGCTAATAATTCAATTAACGTGGATTGACTAGCCATTAGAAGACTAACCGGCAAATCATTAAGGACAAGGGGACAGGATGCGACAGTTTATTCTGTTTACGACTGGACTATCCTCGCCAACTCCTACGCATCAAAGAGTATTAAAATAAATTTTATGGATGAGATATTTTTATTGAAAAATAAACTGTGAGATACTCGACTTAAAATACAATATTGTTAGATAAATAAAAGAAAAAAAGCGTAGACCATATTTTAAAAATTTGTGGTTTTAGATTTATTTAGCACTTTTTTTGTAATTTTAAACGCATACAGATTTCTACGTATCTTTGAAATGCTATAGGAATTTTTGAAACTTGTCCCATTGGTGATTTTATTGCTCATCAAATTAATTACTATTATATTATACAATCTCATTTACCCGTTTGATAGAAACTCCAAGTACAGCAAATACCAACAAATGACTTGACATGTCTCAAAAATGTTTTAGTTTCCGTCGGCTGAAGCAGTCGAGTAGTTTTATACAACTAGTATTTAAGATGATGTCTTTATATCGATTTAGCCAGAAGGATTTAATTACCTTTATTAGGAAACGATTCAGGACAATGAACCTACTTCTCATAACTTCTCCCACCATCAATTTCATCTTTACCTACCTCGTCTCCCTCCCTTTTTAGCATCAGATTGCATGATCCATCCAAGCCATGCCCTTAATATTCAAATGAGATGATTTGAACATACGCTATTTAAGTAGCACAGCAATCATCAAATAAGCTGTTTCACAATTTTATATTCCATTCCTTTTTAAAAGAGTTAACGTTAAAGAAACTTTTTCATCTTACGTCAAACATTTTGTTTTCAACAAAACGATGAGAATTCTTATAAAAAAAAACGTTCCTCTAAATAAAATTGCCGTGTCTAAGGGTTAAGTGCTCACAATTTGAGTTGTTAATGCTGTTATCCTTTTGATACACCTAATCAAGTCATTCAGTTCATTACCGCGGTTCGTGTTGCGTGACTCGGCCACTGGATATCTCAAAATGGCTTATATTCTACGGCTATCAATTTTAGGTAAAATAATTCTAATATACAATAACGCTATTCATCGTTTACATTAAATAAACTACACTAAATTTAAGAATTTATTTCCATAGACTTAATGATTGCCTCCTTTAGCTGTCATATTAAAAAAATAGTATTTTAACGTGATATTTTTCAGCGATCGTATATCTATACATAGTCGAAGCCAAATCCTACGACAAGCTGCCAAATTGTCAAGAGTTCTCTAAAAATGTTACGTTCAAAGATTCTGAGGCGATCGGTATTTGGCACTTGTTGCATTTTAAAACTGAGAAAACCAAAGGTTCTGGCGAATCACATTGCGTTGAATTTACAAACTTCGGTGAACAGGTAATTTTCTTTATTATCTTTATTCATGTCTAAAATATGTACATTTCATCGTAATTTAAATAATATGCACAAGATTATTCATTTTTTTATGCTTTAAACCATTAACAACTTTTTTAAAGGAAAAAAAAGATCTCCAAGAACGAATTGGCCAGTATGTAGAAAACATGAATTGGGATAGATTGCTAATAAAGATGCAGATTCCTTGCTCCAGCGTAAAATCTAACAAGACCAGAGATTATTATTTGGAGAAACTCGAAGGTGATGGCTCGTATAGAACATTGCAAATGCCTTCCCCCACAGGTTCGTATAGTTAATACTTTTGATTTTAAAAATAAAATCTTTACACTTTAATATGTAGAGTTCCAAGTTTATTAAATGTGTATAAAGCCCCTAATATTCAGTTGTAACTGCACAGTTTTAACTAAAGGTCTGTAAATAGCTTAATGTAAATTTATGGTATTTTACGGGAGCTAGCCACGTTTTAAAAGTAAGAATTTCAGGGTATCTGATTTTGTGATATGTCGACCTTCTTGCTCTTTCGGATAGAGTCTAGGCTATCTGGCTGGCGGTACTGGTTGCGTTCATTAGTGCGGATCCTATCTGGCGACGTACTTATCCTGGATTTTAAAAACATTAAAAAGACGCGTAATTTTTTTTTGTTTTTAAATAAGTGTATCTGACAGTAGTAGTAGTCTTTGTTAGTTTTACTTTCTTAAATAAAAAAGAATTTTATAATATATACAATACAGATATTACTGATCACGATCGCTTTTTCAACATTTTGTGGATCAATTAACATACTTTTGTAAAAAACATTTTTCTACTACACGACTCGTATTAGTTTCATCAAAAACATTATTCAAATAATACATAAAAATTAAAAGCAAAAAAAGCAAACTAATCAATAAAAATTTATTAAATAAATGACGGTTATATAAAAATATCGTATGCATTGCAGATTTCTAAAATGCATTTAACAAATCTATATATTTTATATAGAAGTAAGTCGTGTTAGTTACACTATTTATAAGACAACAACGGCTTTACCGATATGACTGAAAATTGGTGAGGAGGTAGCTTAGAGCCAGGAGACGGACATATATATTCATCTAATTTTATTTTATTTTTTTCGAATGTATGCCTTGAAGAGCTGCTTTTTATTTAACTTACTGATATTATAAATGCGAATGTTTAAATGGATCTGATGTGGATAGATGGATGTGTGGGCTACACTAATTAAGTTTTTTATATATCCACGCGGACGGAGTCGCGGGCGACAGCTAGTAATTCATAAAAATAGCAGACGCAATAACAACGTTCATAATCGACTTGGCAACGGTTGAATTTTCTATTTTTCAGCAAATTAGATAAATCGAATGCATTATATAAACTCAATGGAGCTATCATTGTGAGGTTATTACAAAAACGGTGTTCATTGATTAATCTCTAACATATAACGTTACTTCTAGAGATAGACGACGGCACTTAGTCCGATACTGCTTTACCCACATTATGTACATAAAAATTATTCACCTAATAAATCAAATAGATACAGCGCCCTGGTTTCACAACGAACTCACGCTGATATCGGTCCATTATATTGTGAAACGGTTATTTGGAAATCTCAAACTTTTCATTTGTTTCCACGTTGTATTGTCAAAAAACTGAGTTTGATCCATTATCAAAATTGCCTGTAAAGTTAACATGATTTCTCTTAATTAAAAGTCCTTTTCTTAACGTATACATGTTTTAAATTTATTTTATCTCATGCCTAACTTATCAAAAATTCATTCTATCTGGAAGCAAACAAAGAAACTTAACTAAATATTGGCCGTCACCCACGACTTCGTCCGCGTTAATTAAATATCAGAAAGTAGTCTCCTTGCCAAATATCATCTAGATACGTTTAGTCGTTTTGGAGTAACCTGTTATCATTATAATAAAGTACTAAAATAATGATAATAGGCACCGGCACAGGACCGGGCATTGTGGCAATCGATGGGGGAGGCCTACGTCCAGCAGTGGACAAATTTAGACTGATTATGATGATGATGATAGAAAATACTATTCCTTAACTTTGTCAAATCTTAATTGGTCTTATAAAAGGAAAATAAGGTTTATTAGTAGAGCAGTACACTTTTATATGTAGTTTATAGTCATTTTTTTTATTTATTAAAAAAATCAATAGTAATATTAATATTTTATTCACAAATATATTTCCAGCAAAACTAGACCTAGCACAGTTCCACCGCTACCCAATGCGTCTAAAGCTAGTGGAGGGTCAGTACTTGGCTATGATGGACTGCCACGAGAAGTTCGTGTTTCTGCTGGGCAAGCAACCGCCCACAGCTGACCTGGATGACCGCATCAAGAAAATGATCGACGCCTATTGGCCTGACGAACTATAAACTAAGAATTTTGTTAAAATATATAATATTACAAATATTTGTATCAGCTTAATTGTTCGTGTTATTTGTATTGAAAAAAAAAACTATAATCTTGTATTATATAATAATGTTATCTGTAAATTCTTGACTTCAAATGTTCGATTTAAAGCTGGCAATTAAGATATGGTTCAAGACAGAAGTCAAAGAAGGATTCGAATACACGATCATATAACACAATTATTTTTTTATGTTTGATAAGCCAGCGCTTGACCACGATCCCACCTGGTGTGAGTGGAGATTTGGTCGAAAGATGCTACGCGCTAGCTTTGTAAGTGCCTATTCACTCTACTGTTAATTGTTCGCAAATTATTTTTGGTCGCCTCAAATACTTATAATATTTAAAATTAATAGGATTTTCCTCAAGAATTTCAATATAACTTCCGCTTCTTAATTAATCTAGCCATAAAATATCCAAATTTATTAACGCAATTATAGTCTACAAAGTCAAATGACGTAAATGGTCAATTATAGTGTAATTATGTTTTTAGTGGTCTACCGCGCGCTGGCTAAGCGACGCGAGGGTGCAGAAAGGGGTCCGAAGCGAGTGTGCGATGCCATTCTGCGACCGGTGATATCGCCATTAACGAACTTCAGAAAAATACTGCAAAATAAATACAAGCGAATTCTTTTTTCCGCCCTAGGCCAGATATGAAACTTTTTAGAGTCTAAAGATCTATTTAAATTTTATCCATCATTATTATCAGCGTTTTTTGCCCACTGCTGGGCATAGGCCTTTCGTAAATTTGATTACTTACAAGTTATTGAGCTTTTATATATATTTAGCGTATATTACGGTGAAGGAAAACATCGTGATGCAACCAGACAATATCTGAGAAGAAATTCAAAGATATATGTGAAGTCAACCAAAATTACTACATAACAGGTGGTCGTCAACGTTAACTCAGTCCATCTTTAAATACATTAGTTAATTTAATTATTTTTTAATTAGTAAAACATGTTATATTTCTATCAAATCAAGTTTAAGTTAAAACATTCACGTAAACTCAAATAAAAATTCTAATCATAAAATGTAACCTCTTTCTTTGATATAATAACAAACATTAAAACGATTAAAGTACATTACCGTCATACTTACAAAGTAAAAATAAATACAAAATAATGATAAAGCTAACTGCACCATTACTTACTTTCCACCCCGCTGTTGCCGCGCTACACAAAATGTAACCCCTACAAATACACCAAAGCACCACTCAAATTAAGTGCGGCGCGATCAACAGTCATTTTCGGTTACAATTAACCACACATTTGAGTGAAAAGTCAACCACCCACTCCAATTGATTTATTGTGTCCTACGAGTTCCGCTATTGTACTGCGGAACTTTTATTGTCCTTTACATAGATCTACTAATATCTAGATGCGATTTGTTCATTTCATAATTCATGCATTTGTTTATTGAAATGACATTTATAGGTCTTCTTTGTTCAAATGTTAAATAATTTTGTGATAATTTGGTATATTTAGAATTTAATACTGGTTTTGAAGAATAACTTTATTCTAATAAGTAAATCGAAAAGCTCACAATTCTTTCTTTAGGTAAACCTAAAAACTTTTCATACGAACTTTATTTTACTCCGCTGGCGCAGTGACCCAAAGTGGGCTAGGCCTCCGCTAAAGCCGCGTGTGTTGCGCCGTCATTATTTTATTTTCTTAAAATAATAATCAAAATTACAAAAAAGAATAATGCACTAGAAACCGCTATAATATCTTTTAGATTCATAATAATTTACGGTAATGGTACATGTTTGTGTACGCTGTCATTTTTAGTAAGTTTGTACATCGTTGTAAGTGCTAGACGGAGGGTGAGGCGAGGGGGCGGCGAGGGTGCAACGCTGTTCATTTGTCTAAATGCATAAAGTAGCGTTTTGAAGGACACTCGCGCTGGGAAAGTGTTGCTCTTTAGCCAAAGTTAAAACACTCTTACAGTATTCGAGTTCAAGTACACCCCTTCTGACTGTTTCGCTAACCGACGCGCTTTTTAATTCGTATAATTGTTGATTTCACCATTCACAAGCACATAATACTTCACTTACCGTTATTATCGACTACAATAATAATCATTCGATCGCCTTATATACTTTTATGTCGGTCGAATAAATATAAACGTAAAACATTTTCGTTCCTACAATGTAATCACTTTGTAAGTTTTAAAATTACACTTCGGTGTAATTACGGCATGAACTGGACGCAATTACACCAAAGTCACGTCGGAATCATTATTAAAAGTTCAAACAGTAATAACCTATGGATTAAAGTCGATAGGAATCTGTGAGCGGTCGTAATGTGAGTAAGAGCGTAATTTTCGGCTGTTGGTTGACGATATCGATGGAAAAGTTTTTCAATTAACCTCACTTGAATCGAAATAATGAACGCGACTTTCAGTAATAACTATAATTATGAAACGATGCTATTTTCTAGCATAGTTTCGTATTTACAACTGTTATGCATAGGCTTTCAACTAATGTAGCTTGCAGTTTTTTTTAATCACGTAAGCGTTAAAAACATCAAGACATTAGTTGCTCTTTGTAGACAATTAATTTGCACCTTAAAGCAGACATATATTTTTTTATTTCATTTAATTAAAACATTTCTAACACTTTATTTCATAACTACTATCTATTGATTTTGAGTGTGGACATCAATATGAGGCTGAATTTCAACTAGCTATAGCAGACAAGACTCCAGTTAATAAAATAAAGATTTCTGATCTGGCAGGATATTAATAGAAGTTACGATAATACCTGTACTAGCTTTCGCCCGCGAGAAAGTCTGCGCTGAAAAAAAAACTTTATTAGCAGCCTATGTGGTCTTCCAAGCTACGTTCTGCATCAGCGAGATCCATGCAGTTGTTCTAGAGATACCTTCGTACAAACATCCATCCATACATCCAAACTTTCGCATTTATAATATTAGTAAGATATGTATAAGACTATGATTCCATAGAGCTTTCTTACTTAAATAGTAGTGTGAATAGTGTGTTAGAGCAAACGTGCCATATGTGACGTGATTGAAGTGGTGCGTGCCGTAGTCACACCTGTAATTATTACGACAGGAGGCCGCCATGTTAATCGCTGGGAAAATTCAGGGCGCGTAATGAGCTGGGGTGGCATTCGGCGTGTGGGAACTCGCCTATTGCCAATTGAATTAGGCAAATGCCACTAATATCTACTTATTGACTTTGGCCACGTGTAGAACACGTATGATATTTAATTACGTACAAAAAACACATTTTTTTTAAGCTAATTTTCTTTAATAATACGTTACATGTGGCAAAGTCGATTTTCTTTACGTTGTTAATTTTGGAGCTTTAATAACAACTTCATTTGGGACTTTCATATTTTTGTACGTTCAATATTTCGTTACACTATTACATTATAATTAAAATAATTTACTGTGTTATTGTTCAGGAATGTAAAATCACACCTTGAATTGCAAGTATATTAGATTAATTTTACATCAAAGTTTAGAAAAAATCACGGATTTTATTTTAAATTAACTTCTTAACCCTACACGTTTTGTTTTACGTTAAATGACTAATAGCGATCGCTTCCAGGGCTATTTTGTACAATTACTCCACTTACGTACACACCGCGTCCAGTGCGGCGTACTGTTTAGCGCACCACAATACACAATCAAGGCATTTGCATAGCTAATCGGTACGTATAAATGTACATCGCGATAAGAACTATGCCTCGCAGTTTACCTTCGTGACTGTCGTTATTACAGTAAGCTTTATAAGTTTCATAATTAGTTAATTAAAGCATTCAAAACGAAAATCAATAATTATAATAATAAAATAGAAATATATGTTCTGATTTTATTTTTGGGATAACCTCATTATATTTTCATTTTCATATGCTACTACGGCAAACGCGCGCACTACTCTACATAGTTCCGTCTCTTTCATTCCAAATTGTTACATAAGTATTAAATGTAAAAAAATAAAGAAATTTCTTTGATACTATAGAATTTGGCACGTTAACGAAGCGAATCAAAAATAAGCTTTCAACATACAATAGGGAAAACGATCTCTGAGAGATCAACAAAGCACAATAGTATAAATTTGTCCCCAATTTTGTTTCAGTATTACGAATCAAACAATCAGTGGAGTAACAAACCGAGACTAAGTGCAGCCGAATATTACCGTCGCATCTCAACTGCCATTACTACCATTAAGGCTTAGATACGATACTACGGCGATAGAATTACCGGCCACTGAATAATTTGATAGGGGAAATGATTGATACAAGAATCACGCGTAATAAGAAACGTGGCGGTGCGATTAGCCCCCGTGCCGGCAGAGGGCGCCGCGAGCCGACAATTGCTCGCCGACGATTTAATCAAGTCCCAGCTCCTAATGGCTTTCTCTTCATTAAATTGTAATAATGGCCGATGTTTTTGTCTTCGATGCGCATTGGGTGTGCCCGTAACACATTGCTGCTTAATATATACCATTATTATATAGGATTACAATACTAAATTTGTGTTTTATATTCATACTTTTTAATATTCTGTAAAATGTTTTTACAGTACAGAAGTTCAATCACTGGTTTCTCTAGAGATTTATTTAGTATGTGAAAATAAAAGCATTGTCTGTCCTCTAGGTATGTTGGTAAAGGTATTAACATAAAAACAACTTGCATATTATATACACATTTATAACATTTTTTTACATCAGTACATAAATTAAACATATGTTTACAGTACATTTTTACATGTATATACACACGAGATTTAGTTTAACGCGTAAATATTGAATCAAAGGGAATGTATGTAGAATCAGTTACACTTTTGTAGTAGTTAGTTAAAAATCATAAGAAACTTAATTATGACTAGCGACTCGTTAGATGCCTACGTTCTACCTTTCTTCTACCTATCTCTTATTTTTCATAAAACAATTGAAGTAGAAACAAAACAGGATATTAAAAAACAATAACACCGCAAAAAATATCAACATTTTTGAAATAATAGAAAAATATACAGAGCTTAATTATTTTTCAAATAAACGATTTTTTTTTTCACTTTTCAGATTTTCTATACAAAATTAAATACCCTTTTAATTGTAATCATTTTGAAAGGTTGTTAATATAACAAATAAAGCATAAAAGCGTTAATAAAAAATAGATTAGTGACGTCATAGTTATTAAAAAACAATCTCATTTGTTAAATTATAAAAAGAAATTGATTCAATATTCACGCGCCAAACCAAAACAATATCGGTAAATACATTACAACATTTTTTAAAGACACATAGCAATAAGAAAGCCAACATTCATTACCAACTAAGTCCCCTAACAATATTATTCAATTTAGATAAATTATTTCAGTATACGTCCGCTTTTGATTTTTTTTTTGTTGTAGCCAATGTAATAACAAATTTTTTTTCTAACTGTTGTACATGTAAGTGCATAATCTGTGCACGTTAACTAACAGCTGCTGTATCTGCCGTCACAATTTGACAATGACGCCAATAAACCAGTCTGCACTAAGCTAGCGGTCGTATCATTACTCCCAATATCTAACACAAACGGTACTGTTTTAAATTTTTTAATCATTTTTTTTGGCAACTGTACCTCAACTTTTAGCGACGTTAACATCTGTAGAGTAAGATTTCGGGAACTATAAAATTTAATTAGATTAACTAATGCAACTAAAATTCATTTAACTTTTATATAATCTGATTTGATGGATATTTAGTTAGCTGTCTCTATTATATTAGCTTACTTTATTCTTCAGTTTGAAAATTTATAAACTTGATCGGACTATCTTTTGATAGTTAATAATTTCACATCAATTGTTGAGACAACAAAATACTACGAAACGAATACGTAATTATACGTTGCCGTACGTATACGAAATAGGTGACTTTTCCAACAATCGGCGACAAAGATAAATTGTTATAAATTATATTTTAGTCGTTTTAAAAATTATTTTGAACATTACTAAAAATATTATAATAAGATAAAGATATAAATTGGGGATAGCTTTTTATTAATTATACAATGTATTTATAATTATTTATCACTTGGACTTTAAGTAGCTACATAATTTATTTCATTTAAATTAAACTAAATATTAAAATCTTAAATAATTATTTATACACAATGATTAAACACTCAACGATAATCATAGGAAAATAGTCAAAGATTAAAAAAAATCTAATTTCATTCAAGTCGTAAATATATGTATTTCTTGTACTGAAATACATAAACACCGATATGTGTTTTAAAGCCTCATATATCTAATTTTACCGTTTTCATTTTTTTTTTAATACCAGTAAGAAGAAATGCTTCATAACAAAAGGTACAAAATATAACCTAAGCCAACACTATTGACTATTTCTGTTCTTATATAAATTTCCTAACCGTTTCTGTTAATAATATTTTGCTATTAAATATAATAATAACATAGATGACATATTTACAGTGTGCTATCACAAAATGGCGGCGAAGTTTAGGCGCGTTCAAAATGGCCGCCCGTTCTGCGGCCGCTCGGGCAGCTTCGGTGGGGCGTTCGGGACTGGTCGGCTATATGAGAGAGAGAAAATAAAAATTAGTACCAATTAAACATTTATATATTTATGATAATTTTACGCTTAGATTAAATGACAATTTTTGGTAACTCTAAATCAAAATTAATTGTAATCAAAATGGCTGTCACATAATCTTTACGTTTTAAGCAAAATGTGAAATGCAGTGAAAAATAGCAAATCGTGAACAGTATGAGTTGAAAGCAAGGCATTGTGATACACTTAAAGCGTGGTAAAATGTTGAAAGAACATATAAGCAAATCTTATATAAAATAAAACAAATAACTATATGTAGATAAATAAAAAATATTAAACAAAAAATTCAAAATCTCTCATATATATAAAACATCAATTAACTCTTAAAAATTAAAACCTACATATGCATGCTTAAACATAAAAAGGAAAGGAAAAAGAACAAATCAACTATGTACATCGTAATCCATGCGTATTACACCTACAAGTGTTCCAATAACATTTAAAGAAATATACATTTCTTATATTAATAATGAATAAAAATACTATATTAGGCTAGCTATAAATTACTTTCATTCCTTCTCACCGTGGGTTTCTGACACCTAAATCTCTAACCTAAAATTTCATCCCTGTCATTATCTTTGACAAAACAGAGATAACAATATGTTTAACGAAGATTATGGACTCAAAAACCCACGGTTAATCCATCAAAATAGAGATGGGTGAGATTAGTGTTATTGCTAGGACCAGAATTTATTATATTTCATGCTTTAAATCTTATTGGAACATATCGTATACATTATCCAGGTTTCGCTTACCTAATTATATCCGTATATAAATCTCACAAAAAAAAACAAACTGCTAGAGAGAATTCAAGCAAATCGTAGCAAATATCGTTAGCCTACTGGAATAAATCAAACATTTCGATACACATATAGCGTTTAATCACTCTATATACACAGCATTTGATTAACAATATTCATAAACTATATCAAATCCAACAATTTCTGTCTATACGTTTTTTTTTCTTCACTAATGCTATTTATTAACAAGAGAGAAAGAGATAGAGATCAAAACGCTAGATTGTCTTTCCTTTCTAATATATGCGAGAAATGCATTGAAATATCGTCTTATATTAGGAACTCGATTTATCAACAAATTTAAAATTAAAATCGTTTAAAAATACAATATCTGGTTAAAAAAAAATCCACGAGTAAAGTAAAAGTGTCTCTGTATTGTTACTAATATAGACGTAAAGGGAACTGTTAGATAGATTAAATGTTATCTACAATTTTAGGCGATAGTTAAGATTAAAATTCCATTGTTAAATATATTATTTAATAACGAACTTCAATAATGTTTCCACAATGAAAGAATACTAATAATTGACCAAAGATATTGCTAACAGCAACAATATATGGGACAAACGGCTTTGGTCTTACACATTATAAGTACAATATAATTTTACATAAAAATTTTCAAACAACTTTGGATAAATTCATGCAGCGTTACATTTGGTTTTACATTAAATTGATTAATATCATAAAAGTTACAACATTTGAAGAGTAAATAATTTAGATTAGAGAATTCGCATATTGTATGCGTCCTAATTTAACAAGTCTAAGCTATCGGAACACCTAGACATCAAAGTGAGAAAGTCGCGACGCGATCTATAACTACGGCAATGTGCATAAACATCAACAATAACCATGTTCCGATTACGTAGCGTGTACGTCTAAGCGTCTAGCTGCTACAGAACCGTATGCTGATATGCAAGATATACAAACCAATCTGACCTTGAGATTCCACTACCGAAAACACATATACAATATGCTATCCCTCTCATTCCTTTTAAATAAAAGAGATAGCAATATGTTTTTCATTACGATAGTGAACACTCAAGGTCACAATCACACGGAACGTATACAAAGTAGTATCAATGCGTCGTATCTACATACACGACGGCACGCACGCACGTACGTAAAGGGGCGGGGCTTTGACTCCACCCACTTCATTGAAAAAGGGTTTTTTTTCTCCAAAGACAACATTTGAGTAGTAATACTCTTTAAACTGTCTCTAATAATAGAAGGACAGTGTATTTACTCTCTGTATATGATCCGTGTTTATAACATTGAAAATATCATCACCGAAAACGGAAAATACGACACCATTAATAAAATTTACGTATTAATTTTAGTCAATAAAACATAGCAGTAGAACGATAATATTTCGTCTTATATGTATCCTTTATATATATTACAGCACTGCATATAACAAACGCGCAGTTAATACTGAATTCATAAGTCGATTACTAATTTCTACCATATAACATTTAATTTCTTTTATACCTCATATTATGGAATGTTAAATAAAACTAAGACCATATGCTAATTAGTTAATAAATACATTATACTGAAAATATAATCGTTGCTAAAAAAATATTTATTTTTATAACATTTAGCCGCCGTAAGCGTAAAGCATATCTTCAATACAAAGCACTGTTACTCACAAGATGTGTGTGATCTTCAATTAGTTATTTGATTTAAAAAATATTACTATAATCTGAGCAAATAAACATTTTACATAATATAGAAGGTATGTATCATAAATTTAATTACACTATGGTAACATCGGTACACTATCACAAGATATAATCGTTAATTAAAAGAAAAAGTATTATTTTTGGAACATATAGTTAAAAGCACAAAAGCAAGACTATGAGTCGAATTGCCCAAAAACTAATATGATTTTATAAATATTTATTTTTGGACAATTAAACTCATTTGACATTGAATCAGTAACACGTTATTTTCACTGGTCAACATTGAATTATTTAAAACAGAAGCATCGTCGTTGTAGGTTAGGAACACAAACAGAAAGCTGATATCACACCACGACACAAGTGGCATACAAATTGTACGTACACAAACAGGTTAAGTTTGTACAATAAGGCTCAGCATCGAGAAATGGTATTAAAATTGACAAAGTTGTGAGACAAAGCGTCTCTGAAATACGTACGCGTTATATGTGCGTGCGTGTGCGTCGCGAGTACGAACGCGTACGCTGGCATTTATACGCAAACTTTTTTATACAGTTTTGCATAATTTTTTGACATGCGTACGTATTTTTGCAAGAATACGCTTATTATACGTACTCGTGCGTACAATAATAATGAATGTCATTTCATATGAAGGCAAGATTAGCCAACACACTCGCTCGTTCTATACACAATTAGTTGTTAATGGCTCGTTTTGCGTGCGGAGTATCGCGGAGAGCGGAGAGCGATGTTTACTTGAATCTGGCGAAGGCGGAGCTGAGCTCGGAGATGGCGGCGTTGGTGACGGCCTGGCCCACCGCCTGGTTGATCTGCTGACGCATGTGCGGCGGCAGCTGGCCCATGCCCGCCGCCACAGCGCCGGCACCGCCACTGCCCGGCCGCCTAGTCATTGTTCTCATTTTAATTAAATATCGCCCACTGTCGCCCACTATCGTCCACCATTGCCCACCATTGCAACATGTAAACTTTTTCACCTAAATGAAACGATACCGATTTAAATCTCTCACAGCTTCTCTGTAAGACTATCGAGTAATGTAACTGCCATAATATAAAGATAGTGTAAGCACTTACAGGGCAACTGTGATTATATTACAACTTACACAGCTTAGATTCTAATTTATCTACATCACACAATAAATAAGATAATTTTCGAAAAGGAAGATAATAGTGTCCATAAAGATAGTCAAATATAGAAGATCACACACACAAATATCAAATCATGCAGTGCTTTCTTGCAAATTTACACTTGACTGTACATTACATAGTGAAACCCTCAACATAATTTGTAAGAAAATGTACTAAACAATGTATATCACTGAAATGTTCAATAACAAAATATAGTTTTGTATGGAGCCACAACCTCACAGAAATAATTATATCATCACAAGTTTTGCCGGTACATTCTCTCGCAAAATAATTTTAACACAGCAGAGATAAAAGTTAATTCAGAAACACGACTACAACTAGTACAGCAACACCATTATTTTTAATATTTTATACCTACATACATTTATAATTTTTAAATATATATTGGAAGCAACGTTCTCTGACGTATCATAAGTATTCGTGATTTAAATATTACTAAAGGACATAATATTTATAAACATTAAATTTCTGACTCTTTATTAACTTAATACAGTCAAAGTTCTGAGTCAAACGGTTGCTGAAAATATTAACATGAAGATTTATTAATTGGCTATGTTATTTTAGTATGTTAAAATGTTTGGATAGGTTAATTAATGGACAATACAAGGGCATCGTGTATGGTGTAAGCGGTCACACTAGAACTATGTTCAACTGTACTAAGTTAACGTGGGCAAGAGTTAGTACCTTAGGCAAATATGTAACTTATATTAGTTAGGGATGCGCCGGGGCCGCCACTTAGCGCCGTCTGCGAAAATAACCAGAAACTTTTGCTATATTTTAATTTACATCCTAAAATGTTAATTTGGAAAACACAAAATAAGATTTTTTATTATACAATTTACTAATCACCTATATATGATCTATGTTAGTTATATATTAAACATATAAAACCCAAATAACTACATATTATGGCTGTTACATCACCCAAGGTAAATAATTTAAAAGCGAAAAAGCTTACACGATGTTTACCTGACTTAGAAAAAATGCGTTTAATAAAAAGAATTCTTTCTAATTTTTTAAGAAAATTAAGTTAATTTCACATGTATTATACATAAAGATTTGGACATATCAATGGAGGAAAACATACAAAACAAAAGTAATTCATGACAGACTTACTTTTCATTTCTTTCATCAATTTTTAGAAGTCAATATCTATAATATCATAAATACATACACAAAAACATATTTATATTAGACTTGACAATTCATTTTATAAAGTCAATTAAGGCCTAACGCTATCCAAAAAATTTGGGTCTTCAAATGATACAAAAGTTTTTAAAACTTTCATCAACTTGACCCAATGGACTCGTGAAGACTTTATATCAGTCAAAATTACCCATTAAGTTGATAAGAGAATTTCTCCGGATAGAAGGGACATGTCTAGCATTCTTCTATTAAACTAACTTATTGTTAGACGTTTAATATAAAAAAAAGGATTCGTGAGTGTGGCACTAGGTGTGTAGTGTGGTGTACTCACGTGGGTATGAGGGGCGCGGGCAGGCCCTGCGAGGGCAGCGGGCGTCCGGCGGGCGGCGGGGGCGCAGCACCACCAGGTCGTGACGGCAGCGGAGGCGCGGGCCGACCTGTACCCGCGCCGGGCGGCGGCGGAGCACCGCGTTGTCCCAGCGAACCTAAATATATGTACATTTATCAAATTTACTATTGTACTTTTAATCTTATTCTTTGCATTTGTTTCATGAAGGTGTATGTAAAGTATTATTATTAATTCATCATCGTCAGTTGTCAGTATTGGACCTTACTCTGAGTTGCAACGTCGAAAATGTACATATGGAAATCGAAAATCAAAAAAAATTGTTAAATGGCAGGTTTTGTACCCAGGACTGGATCCCTGAAGGCAAGAACGCTCTAATCACATAATAAGTTTGTTGATTATACCTTGCTGTACTGGGGTGGCGCGGCGCGGTCCGCCGGGCGAGGGCGGGGAGAGACGCGGGTTGGAGTCGAGGCGGCTCTCGAGCCAGTCGTTCTTGACGGGCGGCGGCACGGGCGTGCTCACTGTCGCCATCGACACGTCCCCGATGATGCGCAGCGCCTCCTTGCACGCGTGGTACATGCGCAGCATCTCCTCGCGCTTCTGCGCCTCCTCCGGGGACTCTTCCATCATTTGAGACTGCACATATTTACAAATTACATTAATGTCTTCTTCTACACTATGTTCTACATCTATGCCATATAACAGAGAGATCCGTTGAGCCATTCTGCAAATACCTTCTAAAAACATTAATCCATCCATACATACATCCAAACGTTCCCATTTATAGTATTAGTAAGATAAGAAACAAATGTGACATCTGTACCTGATCACCGGAGGCGTAGAGATGAGCGAGGAGTTCTCCGTTGATGAAGTCCTTAGCGTTGTTTATGATCATCATCATGATGGTCTTGGGCACGAGGTCGCGCGTGGTCTTGGTGACGATGCGCATGTACGAGTCCACCAAGTTGCGGATAGTCTCCACCTGCCGCTCCAGCTGAGGGTCCATGCTGCTGGAGCCCGCGCTGTCGGAGTTCTGTAAACAATCACCATACACTACATTAATATTACGAGGAAACAAACTGAAGTACAGTTTTCATTATGTATAGTTTTAATACGTAAAGTTTATATTGGTACTATTTCTTAGAATTGCTAAGATTACAAAAATACTGTTGTTTTTTGTAATATTCGCTGTATAACTTTGTTTATAATTTTCTGTGCAATTATTCGCCCTATTTTTTTTTATTTCAATCAACTCGATTCTTATTACTTTTATTTTTAAAATCCTTGGAAGTAGTTCCGTCCTGAACAAAAAGAATATGTACTGAAAATGTAAAGGTATCCATACAATGTGTTAATGTCATTGTGTTGATATATGTAGAGAATCATAGCAGCATCTATATACAACACATTTCTACGACATTTCGTTTACAACTAGATTCCGACCATAGAGTTTTACTAAATGTTACCATAAACAATAAATAAATCCTTCACCAAAAAAACTCGTCGATGTCTAGTTGTTTACGGCGTTTATTAAAATTACACAAAATGTTAAAGCATTATGAAACACAATTATAAAAAAAATTAAAAAAAAACTATTTTATTAATAACCTAATCCCTAACACGATGTTGCCATGCTCAAATATACTAGTATTAAGTACTCTACTTTTAAATCTTAGAAAATTAGTTTTTTTTTTTTAATATTGCCCAAATCAATTTATATATCGTTTAAAACATGTTAAAATAGTAGACTTGAGCAGTAAAAATAACAAATTACATTGTTAATGTGTTATTTTTTGTTGTGTTATTTTACTCACCGCAATCCAGAAATGCAACAACTCTCATTACTAGAAAGACTCTCACCACAACCAAAATGTTATATGAGCCGGAATTAATTAATAAAGCTCTATAAAGCTTTTTTTTACAATTCTCTTTCTACAATATATACAGTAAGAGATTTAGCCAATTAAATAAATTGCTCATGCAATTTAATGTATCGATTAGCTTAGACTTACTCAAAGAAAAAAAAATCACCCCCTAGGCATTTCTCAAATCCGGCAAACAAGCTCTGATATACTAATCACTTACTTTCTTATTGTCAGCCGACCCAAGAGGTAGAAATAACTAAAAAAAATAATAACAAAGTAAAAACATAAAAGTTCAAAGAAAATTTGAAAAAAAAAACGTGAATATCAAAATTATAAATTTACAAATTTCTTAAATTCCCGCTCATACAAAATTTGAATGACCTTATATCTAAGTTAGCGTGCATTGTGAGTGCGAAAGTGCCACATTAATGATTCGCTAGTTTAGTTAGCACCTGCAGGCCGACAAGCGACAATAAACATGTATTTCAAGAGACCCCAAACGCTTCTTTCAACAGTTCTATCATATAACTCTTGAAATTCATCATAATAAGCAAAAATCAACATTAACAATATAACTAAATGACTCCGAATATTGATTTAAAAATGCTACGATGACAAACCTCATTTCCTTCGCCCTGTTTAGCATAACAGAACAACACATTAATGTAAAACATAACGGAGGCATTCACACATTATATACATGTCATACATATGTTATATACTTATAATAATATAAATGCTAATAAGATAAGATATAGACATAGATAGTTGATAGAGGCGTTTTTAGAAGAGAATTAAATAAAGAGAAATATGAAAAAAAGGAAGCTGAAATAGCCCAACAGTGCTTATACAAAATCTCACCTCATCTCCGTTGGCGGCTTCGGAGGTCTTCTCGGGGTAGACTCCGGCGCGGAGGAACGACGCCTTCCACGAGTCAACGTCGTCTTGTGTCTCGCACGACAACTCCAGTTGCTTGTAATCCTGTTATCACACCGTAATTAATGTTAACTATTATATTAACTTACAATCGTCACTTAGGGAACGTCCATTTACCACCTAAGGCTCGAAAGTTGTTATCAAAAATGATGAAAAAGCTTAGTTTTAATATTTGTGTAAAATAAGCCTTGTATTTCTACTGTTTTCAGATGTTCCGCTGCGCAGAAGACAATTTTAGTTGTGTTGGGTTGTAGCGGATATTTGAAAAGAGTTATACCTTGTAAACATTCCTGCCCTCAGGATTGAAGAGTGCGAACATGTGCCGGCGCGACATGAAGCCCTGCTCGAGGTCTCGCAGCTTGAGCCCGTCCAGCGGCAGCATGTACTTCTTCTCGCGCTCCTCCTCATCCTTGTACCACGAGATGCTCTCAGACGTCAGCACGAACCAGTAGTCACGGGAGCCGCCTGCACATCACACATTATACGACATGACTGCCTGATAACTAAAGGGATTCTCTAGCATTATATAATTTTTTTTATTTAAACTCTTGATTAAAAGATAAATTATTATAGAAAAGCAGAAGAATAAAATAAAATTAGAGAATTAGATACATATCAAATATACTTATTACATAGTAATTCCCTTCTCCCTGTGATCATTAATCAATGTTTAGGGCAATTCAAATGTTAAATTATACAAAAATAACAAACGTTTATGTTATAAACTGACATTAAAAATATTTACATTTGTATCAGATTAAAAAATTGATAATCAGATTTTCTTATCATATATGCCGTTATCAGTGGTTGACCTGAGATTGCATGCCAAACATTGACAACAAAAACAATGTATTAAGGTAACAAAAATGATATACCTTTCATAATGCCGAGGTTATGAATGCACATGTAGCCCTTCCTTATCACCTGGTTGCCGAGTGTGCGGTGACCAGATTTCGCTGCATTCTCCGACTGATTCTGAGCACTGTAAGATTTTTTTTGTAAACAATTTTTCTAATGTCCAACTATAACTGTTTAATTTAAATATTTTTGGTCGTATCGAGGCTTTTTTTTTGTTTTTTTTTTTATCAAAACTAACAGTTTTTTGTTAATTTACTATTATTTAATTTAACCTAGGTGAGCTATAATCTTGTGTTTTGGTTAACAAAAAGTAGTCAAATGGCAGGATTCGAACCCTCGACCACTACATCAGTAATTCGTACTCCTAATCATTGAGCTATTGGTGTAATTACTTGGCGAATCCTATAAAGTCCTCATGGTTGGTGTTCATGTAGGCCAGCTCGCAGTCAACGAGCAGCACGAGCTGATCCTTGCACTGCTGCTCGCGCGACCGCACGTGCGACATTATGATGCGCTCCGTCTCCTCGCGCAGACGCGGGTACCGGGACATCTAGAATATGTATAATCCTACTTATAAAATCAATCTATGATTTACCACCGAATAAATATTTCTTCGCTAGATTTGAAAATTATAGTCTACGAGGATCATATGGCAGTCAGAATTTAAATTAACAATGTAATTTGACCAATGAGGTAGGCTTAATCAATTACTTAGTGTTGCACTTTCACTTGCAACTGCAATTTGTAGGTTCTTCTGTCGACGTCAAAAATGGCATAAGACCCTTATGGGAAAATATTTTAGTCTCGGTGTAATTAAACGTTTTAGTTCAACATAGTTGTTTCAACTCACCCTTTCAGTGCAAACACGAACAACATTGGACAGTTCCTGGACTACCAGATCGACGCACTTGAGACAAGGCTCCTTTAGCCGGGAGATCTGCTTCTTAACGATGGCTTCGAACGCCATATCTGGCGTGAACAGACCCACCTACAACAAAAAACATTCATCAATATAAATATAATTTAATTATTTACATGTATTTCCTTAGCCAATACTTGGTGTGTATTTTACGTATGGACACAAGGTTAGCTATATTTAACTCTAGATTACTTCTCAAATATGAATACTAAGGACATACCCTGATACCATGTATATTTCGGATGGCGAATGCGATCTCTCGCCGCAGTTCTTTCTCGTCTATCTCCATCTTGACGATCTCGAATGGGAAACGCTCGTGGAAGAGCCGATTGATCTTAGCTCCTCCGGACAACTCGTTAGTATTGATCTGAGCCGATCCCGAACCTTCGATAGTCTTTTCGAACTCCGTCTGAAGCTGCTGGATCATTCTGCAAGCATACGAGTATTTTTAAATTCTCTTAATAATTGTATAGTACTAATCGGCTCAGGGGTTAAGCACTTGACTTGCAATCTGCAGGTCCTGGGTTCGAATCCCGCCATGTACCAATGTGTTTTTCGATTTCCGATTTACATATGTACATTTATCCGACGTTCTTACGGTGAAGGAAAATATCGTGATGCAACCTGCACATATCTGAGAAGTAATTCAAAGATATGTGTGAAGTCAACCAACCCGCACTTGGCCAGCGTGGTTGACCTAATCACCTTTAACTTAGGGTAGACTCCGAGCCCCTCGATGGGGACGTATAGCGAGCTGATGATGATGATGATGAATCGATAAAATAATATAGACCTGAAGTAACATGATTTTATATTTTATCAAGATAAAGATGTATTTAACCAGAGAATTAGAAAAGAAAATTAAATATGAAACATACACTCACAAAAACAAATGATGTAACAAAATATATTTATAAGTTTGTATTATGTATTGATTGATAATATATGTATTTAAATGAACAAAGAATTTGACTTTACCTATACCTTAGGAATGTTGACAATGGTAAAATAACATCATGGTACAGGAATTAATCTATTGTTTTGAAATGTTTAGTCATTGATTTCACCCACACATTCCATATCAACATCCTCATACATCAATGTACTATATTTTAGTAAAACAAAATAAATAAAATTTGAATTATCAAAGCTTCCATTATGAACAGTGAAGACTTTAAAATACGAATTATGTAATGTACTCTTAAGAGAAGCGATCTTACTAATATTATAAATGCGAAGGTTTAGATGGATGGATGGATGTTTTCTTGAAGGTATTTCCAGAATGGCAGTACGGATATTGATGAAATTTGGCGGATATTGACGGAATACTTCCAGACTACGTTCTACATGTGTATGTAGAACATAGTCTGGAAGAATTCCGCGCGTACGGAGTCGCCGGTGACAGCTAGGGGTAAATAAGGGCAAAATGATTACATACCAAGGGCATGTAAGGAAACAATAATACATAACCATAATCAATTCGCGAAAACTGCTTTATCGCATAAGACTACGTGAAAATAAAAGGAAAAAGGTAATGGTTACATAGATATAACGTCTCTGTTACTCACTGCAGCATAGCCTTGGTCTTGATGGAGGGGTCATCAGGTCTGAAGTGCTTGTACTGCTCGACATCCTTCTCCAGAGCGAGGAGCTGCTTCTGCAGCTTGTCACGTAGACCGGGCAGCGTGTCGCGGATGTGGTTGGTCAGCTGCTGGTTCAGCACGCGCTGCAGGTACGGGGTGCCCAGTCGGTCCGCGAGGTGACGGTACGATGGGTGACTGGTGAGAGATCATTTTACTTAAATTAGCCTTACCTATCTTCAGTTGGTTTATTTTTCACTCATAATAGGGTAAAATGACAAATACAATTTGTAAAAAAGTTGAATTTATAGAAACAGAAGTTGTCAATACACTTTCACCATAGGATTCTTAGACCAAATTATCTGTATAAAACTTATCATCATGCCTGTGTTTCATCAGCAACAAAACAGAGATAACAATATGTTTTAAATTGAGATTTTGGTCTTAGAAACCCACAGTTAGGCTTGCAACGGTGTGAATGTTTTCCTATTTGTAGATGTTGTGCGGTTACCTTAGGAAGAACTTCCTCTCCGCGTTGAGGGCGGCGGAGATGTCCTTGCGGCCGTCGATGTCCTTCTGCGAGCGGTTGACGACGCCGATGTACCCGCGCCGCAGCGGCAGCAGCTTGTTCTCCAGCACATCGCGCGCGTCCGTACCCTCGTCCATGAGATCCAACTTCGTGATCACGCCGATCGTCCGCAGACCTGAGTACAGGAAAATACTTTACCTGTATACATCTCCAATTTAACCTTTAATTCAATAAGAAACTACAAAGTCGTAAATAGCAATTAATCGAACGCCTATAAATAAAACTATTGATTTGAACACCTCCATAATGAAATTTGTTGAGACTTTTTTTGGTATACTACTAAATTATTCCTTATACATTTATAAATAATTGTCGTTCAAAACACAACCTTTTTTTAAAGTGATCGATAATTTCCTTTATTTAGTATTATTGTTCATACACCAGATAGCATATGAAAGATACCAACTCCTCGAAATAGGTCTAGAAAGGTAGAAATAAGAGGACATTTGGTCTTCTTACCTTGGGGATCAACTTCTTTGGCAAGCTTGAGGGCATCGCTATTAGCTAAATCAGTGTTAGCGGGTGTGACAGCGAGGATGAGGCAGGACTCGCGCCGGATGAACTGGAAGATCATCGCCTTGATCTGCTGTTCGATGTCGACCGGCTGGTCACCGATGGGGACCTTCGTCAGCCCGGGCAAGTCGATCAACGTCAGGTTCAGCACTGGACAACAACAAATACTGTTCAGCTTTGTCAAAATTAACATAGTACAATTGTATACAACAGCAGTTAATGACTTCTCAATTTCAATAGGTAGAACCTATTAACCAACTTCAAGTTTAAAATTTTATATGAAAGAAGTCAAACTGTCTTTATCAAGTGATATCATCTTGACCTAGCATAGCCTTATTGCAGTTGAACTAATCATTCAATGCATGTTTAGCATCATGACCGGCTGCGCCGAAATGATGAGGCTTACACGATTCGCCGAATAATTTCAAGGGCTTCCAACGAATGAAATGCCACGCAAGTGGAAGTAATTGAATTAATTTACATATGTCTGGCAATTTAGTCTGCACATTACAGTTATAAAAAAAGAAAAAAAAGTGTCTTCTTGAAAAGACCTCGTAAACTCACCGTATTCCCACTGGTGTTATACCTATACAAAAACATATGTTTTTGTACGATGTATTGACTACAAAAACGCCAATTCACAGACACCATATGGAAAGCGTCGTGACAACAAATCTGACCATAAGCTGTACCCATCTGTTTTGAGAAGCGACAAAAATCCGTCACTTGTAAAAATTTTATATATTCTGCATTAGTACATATGTTCTGCTATCACAGACAATTTTTGTTAATTCTACGAAATATATTGAGTATCTTTCTGTATGAGTCAAAGCACAAGTAGAATAAAAATGAAAACTGTTGCTAGCGTATACAAACAGTACTTATTTCACGCCAGCACGTTACGATAAACACTTTGCTATTTTTATATCGATGTGTAATTTGCATAATATCATCCTATATGTTAAATATAGCGGCTTGGAAGAGGCTCTTTAGAACACATATTTTTCAATTGCCCGAAACTTTTTTAGTCTTCAATTACGTGACGTTGACGTTGGCGAAATCGTCGAAATTAAACGATGCGGGTCCATTAGTAACTAAAAGAAGAAGAAGAAGAAATATAGTTGAAATAGGATTCGAATTGAATATGTGAGAAGGTAAGTTAATCATCATTACAAAACAATTGACAGATACATGTAATAAAACAATAATTTAGAACAAAATCGAGGTTGTTTCGATCAAGAAGCACATTCCATCTTACATGCGAATCAAAATAGATGATATCAGTGATAAGATAAAACATTTAATGCCATGGCTAGACCAACATGAGGTATTGTCTCATACAAATATGCGATGTCAAATACAAAACAATCCAGATGGTACAATTAATCTATTATTTACTTGCAAGAATGTATGATGTAGGTAATATAAAAATTCTTATGTCGAAGTGACCTGAGGAATTTTCTATAGTTATACATATATTCCTATATCTAAGTACGTCCGTATTATGCATCTAGATAACTATTATAGACACGATATTGCATAAAATGTAGTCCCTGACCATCCTTTAAACCAGTGGTTCCCAGTTTTTAGCGTCCCCATATTAGAGTTTAAGCAATCTTTTAATTCATATTACTTGATGTTCACAAGTCGTTGAGAGTCGAGAGCTCATGTAGTCGTTGTCTAAGAAGCCTCCTAGCTAAATAAAATTACAAATCACCCCCGAAGCCTCTACACAACGCCCCCATTTTCTTTCTGGGTCTCTTACCGCCCCCCTTGAGACCTGCAGCGCCCACAAGGGGGCGTTATCGCCCACTTTGGGAAAGACTACTCTAAACAGTCGAAGTCACGTCTTAATAATTTTGTGTTAAGAGTTAAAAACACAAATGGATTAGTACTAAGACAATTCGATAAAATTGCTTTGTATAGAAATCTTTGTCGGTTTTAGTTTTATAGAATGATGGGCCACGAATCTTAGTCTTAGAAGTTAATCATCACATAACTCTGATGTACTTGGTCAATACAAGGCCTGCTGCAGGACTGGGATGTTTAGGCACATATGACTAATACTGAGAATTATATTATTCTCGAGATATTATTTTAATTAACATACCAGATAACGTTATCAATTCGAATAACTAGTACGTTAATAGGAATTATATCGGTCAGCGAGTGTCAATACAATTTATCAATATTATATTCGTGAATGGGGACCTGTCGTTCCGATAACACAATATTTTACTGTATTATTCTAAAGATTTAAAAAAAACATCCAACAACAAATATATATCACAACATGCAAATATTATAGAAGGTAAAGGTTTTAAGAATCCATCCAGAATTTTGTTACATGGAAAAACTTTTAAACATATATTGATATAGTTTCATATAATTAAATCAAACCGATCTTCCTGGTCTTACTTATCTTCTCTCAATGACAAATGTCATTGAGAGAAGATAAGTAATATATTTAAGAAGTGACTGATATGACAAGATATACACTGGTAAAAATGCTGTTTGTTATTGTAGTGTATGCGTAAACGTAGTGTTGTTTGTCTCGAGCGTACACGCCATAAGTATATGCCGGAGAGAGGGGACGTCAGTCGATGTCAGACCTTTGAGCCGGCAACACGTGTCGGTACGTGAACGAGCCAAATATAGCACAACGAATGCTACAGTTATACTGTTCAGCTTGTAGATCTAGGATTAACGGTATTCGGATACCCTGTAGTCTTTTCTAATTACAAACTGAGTGTACATATATGTTTTACGTATGAAAAATCATAAACAAAGGTAGCGAGGAGGAGCGTTGTTGCGCGAGCATGTAGGTCACTGACAATCGGCCGCGTATCGCATAACAATTATCGTAATCTTTTGCAATCTCATTACGAACCGACAATCCGCACAACGTTATTAGATTCTCCTGCGCCGAATATTCAATGAAAGCAAACCAACTGCTTCGTAA
This sequence comes from Papilio xuthus, assembly GCF_000836235.2. Lineage (NCBI taxonomy): Eukaryota > Metazoa > Arthropoda > Insecta > Lepidoptera > Papilionidae > Papilio > Papilio xuthus. The sequence continues at coordinate 4,661,539 of NW_013530969.1, forward strand.
CCTTGTTTGTTACCTCAGGAATACAAGTTTTTTTAAGGACTAGCTCGCCTGCGACTCCGTAAGCGCGGAAACAAAAACAAACTAAATAAGTAGCCTGTGTGTTCTTTCAGACCATGCTTTACATCTATGCCAAATTTCTGCGGAATCCGTTCAGCCGTTCTGGAGATACCTTCAAACAAACATCCATCCATCCATCGAAACATTCGCATTTATAATATCAATAAGAAGTAAGATTATTCGACGCAACAACCGCACACTTATGTCTTCACACCATTTTTGTTCCTTTTATTTTATGACTAGAAATTCTTAGACGTTCTATATCAATAAATAATAAATAAAGGTCGCTAGGTTTTCTCAAACTAATAAGACATTTAAGATGTATACAGGAAACGTACCTATATCATTATAACGTATAATTACTATAATGACTAATGACTCTAACATTCAGTAGGTGAATAGTTTTCAATTTTATACTTACGGTAATTTTATCTAAGGCACTTAATCGAGACTGATTCATAGTATGCCGAGACGATTAAAAGTCCTTCATGAATGATATCATTAGTGGAAATTTTTAACTAACAAAAATCAATAAAGTAATTCAAAAAAATGTGTGTACCCATATTTAAGATATTTCAGTTTAATTTAATACAACAATAAAACTAAGACAAGATGCATATATAATGGTTAATATTGAAACATTTAAAAACAACGTACTAACAAAGATTTGTAATAAAAACGGAAGCGTATTTCGGTCAAACGGACGCTTTATCTACAGAACTACAGTTTGTAGTAATTCGTTAAAAATTTACAACGTGATTGACGATGATAAGATTACTCTTGTCGCCTAAAAGATTCACCAGTGATTGGAAAAGGTACAGACTGCAAAATCTACCCTAAAATAGGGACAAGATAGCTTTTTTCCTTTCTTTTAAACAAAAGAGACCGATCGAAAACTGCCACCTGGATGCCAAGTCATTCATTAATTCTAAAATGATTGATTTTTTTTTTAATATCCAATACGAAAAATGCATTAAATATTTATTAAATTTTAATGAATGACACATGAAGTTGCAACTTGTTCAATAGTAATAAAGTAGAAGTGGAACATCCAGACGCTAAGCTCATTAAGAAGTGACTGCAGTCTGAACTTTTGCCTTTTGACCTTTCCTCGAGTGCGAAGCTGAGAGCCACAGAATGCGGTCGTAATAAGCACTACCTACGTTTTTATCGATGTAATTTATTTCAAAAGATATAAATCAATTCAACAGTTTATATATAATGTGGTTATAATAATCAATACAGGAATTGTAACAGAAAGTAACAATAGAAAGAAAATTTTTAACCTTTTCCCACTTTTTTTCTTAGAATCCATATTTAAAAAACAGTTGTATGTGTATAAATATGTAAACAATACGTTGTTTTTTTCATCTTTAAAATGTTGTGTTTATATATACTTTGCGCCTAAGATATTCGTGCGGATAGTCGAAACGATAACGAATGGAACCAATGACCTCTTGCGATATCAGGAACTTTTTAATTTATAAATATAACTTAACTGGGAATGTACGATATATTAAACAAACATAATTGGCCTTTTGTTTTTCTTTTTTATTGCAATACTAAAAAGTAATATAATTAGGTCAAGTTCTGACACACCTCTCGCCTCTTCATGCAAACATCAACGTATCTATGCTATTCGGAAACGTTGCTTCTTATCTAAGACATACTTGTATAGAACTTGAACTTGCGGTCAAAAACGTCATTGGGACATACCATTGGGAGAATAAACTCGTAAGTTGATAGGCACGGGAGAAATGCCCTTGTTGTTGCCGGTCACACGATCCGTTTCAGCCTCGATTTCGCCACGCACCTCGTTGAAGTCCGTGAACTTCTTGCCCTTGCAATGCAGGAACTCGGCATATTCTAACAAACATGAAACACATATATAAAATATCCAATGCACATTGATTAATTGAGCAAATCACGATGGGAAACAAGGGGACCAGGAATTGTTGATTACTGTTAGGGTTGTCAATAAAAACAAGAAAGTTTCACTGTCGATAAAATCTTTGCTTTAATATTATAAATTTATTTTAATTATATAAGCAACTACACCAAAAAGAACAACAATCACGCAGAAATAAAATTCTAACTGGCCTTCACAGCACAAGTCCACAAAATGTATTTTCTAAGCAATATACTATCATCTGATGTTCAAAGTGACAACTAAATATGTAAAGCTTATATGTCCAGCCCTGATGACACACCAGTGATCTGGTCAGACATTGGGTGGTTGACACCCACGGCTCCTGCCTATATCCTGATAATAAACACATGTGAACTAAATGATAACTTTATATTATTATATCCTTTTCAATAACTCATTACTTTATTATAAATTCTTTCTACAGTACTTGTTTATGAATTTAAATGTTTCCTTAGCTAATGATGTTGAAATATTACAAATATACCTGCATTTCCATGTATGAGCTGAAGAATTAGGGGCCGCCGAGTTACTATTCCCGAACCTCGAGGCAAGAAATCCCTGGAGAAAAATTAAATCTAAATATAACACTAACTTACAATATGACTGATATCTAGCAACTGGCAGCAATAATCATTTCTATAAAAATTTTGTATTGGTAAATAGTTTTCATTTTTATTTTAATAAATAATAAATCTCTTTATGCCCTACAAATTATGACATTAACATATTTTATACCAATTTTGGACAACAAAATCTTGTTATACCACAATCATAATTATATGATTCATGATTCCATATGAGCTCATTGGAAAATAACACACTAAAATTTACATAGGTCATTTTGACGAAGATCTAGAATGTGCAAACTGAGTTTTGCATCGAGAATGGAATAGACAAAACCAAAATTTCTTGTATTTAGCAGTTGCCGTATTGGGATCCTAAACACAATCCATAATGTCAGCGGCTTGACTTGAACTTCAAACAAAATTATAAAATGAAGTGAAATTTCTTTGATTACACCCATTTTTTACACCTTGTAAGCCACAACAGAAAGAACCACATAAAGAACAGTTAAAGGTTTTTCTAGTGTGAACTGGTCAAATTTATGAGGAGGATAAATATACAATCATGTGACCAATACTTTAATTTAATACAATATCTATCACTACAGCCACCTACCTAAAATAACGGATTACTTTTCCCCAACCTAATATTACATAACATTGAACTGAATGTGGGCTCATTTACGTTAATACAATTTCTCATATATTTTTCTTTTAGACTTGGAAACTAAGTTGCTGCTTAATAGGATTTAAACATAATTACACAACCATAAAATTTTAAATTTAAATATGTACTATGGTCTATAGCCTAAGATAGAAACATGAGTTCAAAATATAATAATAAAGATTTAAAATCATTAACATATTAAAATATGGATAAGAGTATATACATAATATTGATTTTTCATATCTAATGTATTTTTTTCTGGCGATGTGTTTATGAAGGGGGGTGACAATGGCGATGACAGCAGATAAACCAATTTTGAGGATGGAAATCTGGTAAGTGGGACAAAGTCAGGGAGATGATAATGATGTATTTCTCTCTTTCATTCTATTTCAACACAAATTTATGTTTTATACATATAAACATCGCCTTTCAATATTAATTCTGACAGTTAATTTACAACCTCTACACGATTTCTTATAATCCTAACTGTATATAATCTTATTGGTTTTTAGAGTTGCATTGCCAGTACATATTATTCACACTTTTGTTTTCTTTCTTCTTCATTCATGATTTCACCTTAGTCAAAATTTTGATGTTCTTTTCTAACATTAACAGTATCAACATAATAATAACTTGCATATAAATTTTTGTAAAACATATACGCAAGGTAAGGTTAAGTTATATAAAAAATTAACAATAAAATTATTGACTGAAAGAGAACTTTGGTATTTTGATGCTATGCACTAAAACTAAATAATTTTAGTTTATAATCCTTCATTGATTTAATCATAGTAATCAATAAATTTATTAGTACTAGACCTTAATTATTCAAAGTACCTACCTATTTTTAACTCTAAAGTTTATATTTTGTTAAGTAAAAAGTTTTTCTGGTTTTGTTATCTGTATCAAAACAATGACAATACTTTGCTCACAAGACATGTCATATCTTTAGGGATATTTTTTTAATACATGAAATTTTTTTAAGCGCTAACTGAATCGATTTAATTCAAAATAAACAATTTAACTAGCCAAATCATGTAAACTATTCCAATAGTTATCAAATAGTCGTTTAATAACAGAAGACAATAAAAGTTTGAACCACATGATTATTTAAAAGATTTATATCAACCTAACTTTAAAAACTAGGGACTCACTGATGTTTATAATTTATAAGCTCACCTGCCGACAAAATTTTCTAGTACCGAACTTTTTCCTGCAGATTGACCACCCACAACTGCAATTTGTGGAAGATCCAAAGACATGTGCACTCCCATTTGCACGAATGCATCTTGTAATTTGTTTACTACAGGGATTAATTGCTGCATTCCATAATTCCCCGACATTTTCACTAATATACATTAATGTTTTACCACTTCGAAATCACTAAAACTTATTCATCCTCTATACATCACATCATCGATAAACTAATTTATTTTTCAATATGGTGGTAGGTGGGTGGTGGTTATGGTTTTGGCATTCCGTTTTACGCATTTTTTGTAGAATTGATTTTATTTGGGGAAATGGTAGTTTTAAATTAAGTCTATAATAATCGTTTCTGTTTTAGTAATAAAAATATTTGTTAAACAAAATTTATTTCTAGAAATAAAAAAAACTCATTTTCAAATGCAATGACTTTTGAGTCACTCAAACAATAATAAGGAAGCTTTCCCACTTCAAGATATAATAGATCAATACTATTCGACATGCGCACATTATTTAGGCCACGATGTGCAATATCTACTTCTTGAGTACCGTTTTAAAATGTTCGATTCTAATTACATTGCCCATCAATGGTAACTAATAGAAGCGAAAATAGGCCTTCTACGAGATGGACTGTGATCAAGTCAAGGTTGCGAGAGTACTCTATGCATGGACGAGATGGGATACATTTTTAGAGATAATCTTCAGGGGATATATTTTTAACTGTAAAAAAAAACTTGAGCTGATGACGGTGATGATAATTTATCACATTTTAAGATCGCTAGTAATCAATTTGCAAAATATTTGCAGATGTGATTTTATGTTACTCGTATTCTTTGTAAGCTGTTACGTCAGCACATCTAAAATATATATATTTTTAATTTTACTTGATTTATATAAAAATATATATAAAATACAAATTATGCATTTTATAATAAAAGAGCAAAATTACATTATACAACTAAAAATAAATATTTTTGTAAGAATGAAATGAAATGGTTTGAAATATGTATAAAGTAATATAAGCCCTTTAATTTGGGTTACTACTACTTACTTGCCAACGAAATTTTCTAAGACAGAACTTTTGCCAGCAGATTGTCCACCCACCACAGCAATTTGTGGTAGGTCTAATTGCATATGCACACCGAGTTGTGTGAAGGCATCTTGCAATTTATTAACAATAGGAATCAATTGCTCCATTCCTATGTTACCGGACATGGCTGCCGGTATCCTGGAATACTTCTGGTTTTGTGAGGTTCTCCGCAGATATCAGACTACTGATTTTTAGTTCATCAATACGATGCAAGGCTCGTTTTGCGCAAGCGTAAACGAGCATTGGGTCATGTTTTATATAGCTTCCTTATTCTATGCATATTTGGGTATATACCCAAATAATTTAATCATTATTTTATTAATAGAAATGAAAAAAATATATTTAAGCTGTTTTTGTATGCTGCATAAAAGCCAAAAAGGTATAAGCTTTAACAAAGCTTCAAGCAAAACATTACAAACGTTACAGTGTGATATATTTTATTCCCAAAACAGTATAGTATAGTATTTTTTATTGTACTTACCCCTCGTTATTATTAAATCTAAAACTAACAAACTAAGTTTAAAAATTAATTGAGATGTGGCAATTTCATCTTTTTATTTCTCTACTATGTTTTTTATTTTGAATGCATTTTGTATATTTTAAAACTCGTCCGACAGGGTGCGCTTTGTTGCGTCTTTGTGACGTCACTCTATTGATTGTGAAGGAAGGAGATCGTCTTTTGGAGACGCCATCTTAAAATAAAGTGATATAAGTTTTGGTAGCGTAGGATATAGAAAAAATCTAAAGTAATCTCCATTAAATAAACTTGCATTTGTCTAAGAATTTTTTTATTTCGTATTATTCGATATAACGGACCAAGGTATATATTTATTTTGCTTTTGTTGTTTCAATTACTAATAAAAATTAGTTTATTTACCGTTTTCTACTAGTATAGAGTTTGTACCGTTATTATGGTTTAAATTATACTTTGAAGTGCGGATGTAACGGGTGTGAAAGTTAATTTTTAAATTCCAAAATCTCTTGTCATCGATCCAGCGTCTGTTCAGCCTACGGATGTAACACGTCAATATACTTCGGAGGGCAGGGCTTAAATTCTCCCTTCATTTGAATTGTGAAAGTATTTTGACTATATATTTAGACAGTGAATACGTGGTAAATATTAACACTATAACTAATAATGTATCAAAGTATGTTTTTAGTTTAACAGTGCAGTGTAAAAATTGTTTTTATATCGTTGAAAATTACGAAGGACAAAGAACTGTGGTGACTGTTTTAGTTGATGCAACGTCGAGTGCATAGTTTAGTGTTTAGTACCGATTGCATTGGTTGCAGTTGGTGGTCGGTGAGAGGGTGATCTCCTGATGGTGTGTACATCGCAGCATGTCTGCACTCTCGACGCCGGGCGGCGGAGGAACTACGGCGCAGAGCAAGCCGACGTCCGGCAAGCAAAAATATCAAAAGTTGGACATCAATAGTTTGTACTGCGCCAATAGAGTAAGTTTTTTTCGACCTTCATTTTCTTATTTCCGCCATTGTAACCCAGTTTATTTATTTTCTTAACATAAAAGAGAGCGTAAACAATTTCTACCTTAACAGTAATTGGATATGTAATAAAAATATATATTTACATAAATGACTACAGAAAAAGATTGGTTCAAAAATAAGCATTATTAGAAAAAAATTATTTTATTCCTTGCAGACAAATATAGTTTGAACATTATGAACTGAATAAGTAAAAGTTATTTGTTATTTTCTAAATATATGATGTACATAATTGTTAGTCTTTCTTTATTATAATTTAAAATGTGAAATTAAACTTGGAATCATTGTTTGAATAAAATCAAAATGTTATGTAATTTTAAAAAAAAATCTGTAGGATATTATTCTGAAATACAGACAACATAAATTATTAAAGTAAAAATAGTAAATAATGTAATTTGTCACTAAGGTCATAACTAATTTCAGAACGAAAGCTCAGAACCGTCCTCAGTTAAATCTCAACTAAGCCGCAAACATGGAATGCAAATTCTTGGAAAAGTTCCCTCTGCTCGGCGTCCACCAGCTAACTTGCCGTCTTTGAAAACTGAAACTGGACAAGACTCAAACATCAAGTGAGTCATTTTCATATACTTATATATTTATAAAACATATGCTCTGCAGCTTACTTCAAAACTTCATTGTATTGTTAGCATTGTAAAGGATACAGGTTGCATTTTAAAATTTTGGTGTGTAGTTTTCAGTTTCATGATGGCAAAGGTATTAACTGAAGTTATGGTTTAAATGTTATGTTGTGGTATATTCAAACATATAATAAGTCATAGAATTATTTCAATGAAATTTAGTTAAATATTTTGTACTATTTCAGTTCCAATTCTACAACCACCACAACAGTATCAACTCCGGCAACATGCACATCCCAAACTACAGTAAGCATTTTACAACAAAACTTCCATATTATTACAGTTTAATTGAACTTTAGTAATTTTTTTAATATAATTACAGTCTACAACAACGAACAGTGGTGTTGTTGCGGGCACAGCACAGGGAGGATGGGTGTCTCTGCCACCACCTTCGTCACCCCACTTTCGCACAGAGTTCCCCTCCTTAGAGGCTGCCGCTCAACCCTCACACCGAACTACAGATGTTCCAGTCTCACAACCACTATTAAGACCACAAAGTAATTATACATTTTTATTTCTGATTAAATGTGAATCAGAACAAGTTATATGTTCCATGCCACTACTAGTTTTTTTTTATAAAAGTAAACTTGCCAGGTGATTCACAGTGAGTACATGTTCAACTTATTCAAATATATCTTTAGTTTCAAATAATATAGGGAACAATTTATTAAACTCTGGAATGGTCTGATCTCTGCAGTTTTTCCAAATCAGTACAGCTTGGGTCTTGCAAAACCTTTGGTGTTGCAGATGTCCATGGGCATCTATGATCACCTAGGTGTTTGCGCCGCCCACTTCTCGTGAAAAAAAATAAAACAAAGTTTAGTTAAACACAGGTAGTATTTAAGGGGGCTTTGGGTGTTTGGTATATTTTTTTAATAATAATATTTAAGCATACTAAAATACATAATTAACATAGGTGTTTTCACCAGCTAGTTTGTTTACTAAGAACAGCATATATGTATTTATAAGTTAACCATTTGATGCAAGGTTGCATAATTTTATAACTTGTTATGTAATCAAAATTTGTATATTAAGTACATTTAACAGCTACTATATGTGTGTATGCAGGAGTGTGTTATTTTTTAATGCAAGCAATATTCATTATCACATTATAGAGGTCAATGCATTTCCTGCATTCACAACCTTCATTACAAGCTTTGATTTATGATACTGGAATAAACATTTACAAACTACTAAATAAGTAATTATTTGTGTCTGATAAAGTCCTAGCCATGGATAATATGAAAATCTAAACTTGTGTACCACATGCAATTTTGGAGAATATAATAATTTCTAGCACTGTTCTTATACTAGAATTAATTATAATTGTCTTATGTTATTATACTTATACAATAGATTAGTACTATTCATTAAGTTTGTTATTGTAATTTAAAATAAACTATCCTTGTGATATTCCATAAATAAAGGTCATCTACAGTACAAGAATAATTTAACTTGAATACAAAAGACCTGAATGCTTTTTACACTGATTTTTATTTTAGCAGAGATGTAACAGGTTTTAATGTCAAATGTAATTGCTTTAACGAAAAACATTTTTCCAGTCATTATTTATATGTTTTTTGTTATCATACAATTTATTATACTTCCACATAATATAGTTTGATTCCATAGTCATATCATAGTTAACATTGAATAAAACATCTTTTATAGCGGAAGGCAGTTGGACGTGCGGTGGGACGGCAGGCGTTCGTCAAGAAACTACATCCTCTCCCGCCGCCGCTCCCGCCTCGACGCCCGCCGCACAGCAAACACCCGCTTTCCGTGCTATACTACCGTCCTTCGTGAGTACATCTTCAGAACTTTTGTATGTTTGAACACAAATGGTTATTAATTGTATTATGTGTATATTTTGTAGCTGATGAAAGGTAGCAGTGGCAGTGGGCTCGGGCTGGGCACATTGAGCACACTTCGTGACAATCGAAGCGGCGGCGGCGCCGCCGGTGGCGCCGCGAACAGCGGCAACCAATCGAGCTCACGGTCTATGTCTCGACCGCCCGCCACGCCCCGAGCCGTGGAGGTTTTAACTGCACGCCCTATTCTAAGGGAGGAACAAATTTCCTCACTCGATGATATTTCTCGTGATGCGGGATGGGCTCAACATGACGATATTGATTATGAGTGAGTACTTTGTTGGAATTAAAAGTTATATAAATAATTTTTATGTTTACTATATAATGTAATAACCTATATAATTTTTCAGTCAAAAATTGGACTTCTCCGATGGTGAATCGTCGGCACCCACTACAAAGTCTAGTAATAAAATTAACATCAACCGATCAAGTGCAGATAACGAGCGTTTAGATTCTAAGCTCCAGGAACCTGGCGATGAAGACCAATTGTGGGCCGAAAGGCGACAAAAGCAAAACAATGAAGTGGCTCAAGCTGTCGCACGAGCACGGCAGCGTAAAGAAGAAGAGCAACGGCGGCAGATGCGTGACACACCCGCGACGAATCAGCAGACTAAAGATAACCGAGAGAAATTAGATCGTATTGACAAAGATCGCAATGATAAAAGAGAAAGAGATTCAAATTCTAGGGAAAAAGAGAGATTGGAAAATAGAGACCGTGATAGATTGGATAATAGGGAAAAGGATAGAATGGATCATCGCGACAGAGACACAAGAGAAAAAGATAGAGGTGAACCAAGAGATCGTGAACGTATGGATAACAGGGACCGCGATCGTAATGATAACAGAGATAGGTTCGACAATAGAGACAGGGAGCGGGATTCTGATAGGGAAAGACATGAGAACAGAGATCGAAATAGAAATGACAATAGAAACGTCATGGAGAATGAAAAAGAAAGATTAGACGCAAGGGATAGGGATCGTAATGACAACAGGGATCGCCCAGATCGTGACAGGTTTGATAGAGACAGAGAGCGTGGTGATAGAGAACGTGAAAGAGATCGTGATCGCGACCGGGATCGTGATCGTGGTGATCGCGACCGAGATCGAGGTGATAGAGAAAGAGCTGATCGCGATCGTGACTTCAGGGAAAGAGATTATGGTCGCGATCGTGACCAGACTAATGCATTCTCTAAAACCTTCCAAGCTAATATACCACCAAGGTTCTTGAAACAACAACAAAACCGACAACAAGATGAACAGCATAAAGGGTGGGCATTTTCAGGAAAAGCGGCGCCAAGGCGTCAAGACCCACCTGCGTATAACGCTCCGCGACATGCTCCACATAATGGCCGTCGCTCATATTCAAGGTATATTTTTAATTTTGAAAGTGAAAACAGAATAAGTTGATCTGCTTTTAAATGGATATTCAAATTTTATTTGTTTTGTTTTCAGGGACTATTCTGATCGTGAGGACGAAGTGAGAAGGGACAAAGAAGCTACTGGTCCTCAATGGCGCTCAGAAATGCAAGATTATGACAAATCTGCTAGAGAAGTAGAAAAAAGTAAAGATTATGGTAATGACTTCAGAGATAGAAGAAACGAGTCTGAAAGAAAAATAATAGAAGGCCACATTGAGCAAAGAAGTAGAACTGCTGCAGACAAATTAACTGAAGTCTTTGAAAGGAAAAGTATTGGCCTTACTGAGCCATTTGCTCCTCCCACAGATCCTCCCGTACCAATACAGCCTCCAGAACGAAACCCTACTCCACCAGTAGCTCAACAAGAATCTACTGAAAAAGACTATAGCAAAACTTCATGGGCTGAAGCATCACAAGAAGATCAACCTTTAAAAACGTCATCAGAAAATGTTCAAGTATCATCGAAAGAGAAGGAGCGAGTGCCTAAAGACATCACTTCAATTTCTGAAAAAGCAGATATCAATATTTCCTTAATCCAACAAACCTTTCCTGGTCAACCTAAACATCAAAACGCTACTCCAGTAAACAATCCTCCTGTATCACAAAGTCTTACTAACAAGTTTAATACTAACCAAGGGTCTAATGTGCAAGATTTCACAGCAAATCAGCAAATAACCCAAGTGGCACACAACACAGCACAATCTGTACCTCTTTCTTCTAATCAATCTCAACTTCCATTTAATGATAGCCAATCACTTTCTAGACTTGACAATCAACCCATTTCCAAGCCTGGACCTCAAAATGATATTCCTACGATTTCACCACAAATTCAAAAACCTGTTGACATAGTTTCACAACATATTTCAAGTAAGCCAGCATTCACTTCTCAAAAGTCTGATAAAGATTTCTCAGAATCCGAGTCCATAGCATCCAAGTCAAGTAATGATCCAACAAACTTGTTAGCGAAAAACAGTGACGTGCGACCTGCTGAACCCATTCAAGGTGTTACAGATTCACAAACACATGGTAGTGAAGAAAAGAAAAGTGATTCTTTCACTGCTGAACTATTGCATAAAATACCTTTGAAGGAGCCTATTGAAAGAAAATCGAGTGGTTCGGGATCTGAAAAGAAAAGCAGAGGATATGGAAACAATAGCGGTTATGTGTATAATAGAGGTTGGGGACCAAGAGAATCTCGTGGAAGACGTTCACATCGAAACTCTCGTTCTAAAAATAGAGCCAGTGAATCTGATGCATCGACGGATGGAGCTCCTAATGTTGATCGTAAAGAACGCCGTAGGGCTCCTCGCAGCCCCCGAGGTCCAAAGAAACCAGAAAGGTCGGAAGATGTGAATCATTTAGCAGATCCGGGCCAGCCAGTAAGTGACGGTATAGACATTAGGGAAATACCATTTGCTCCTCGAGGACAACCATCTAGACGGGGACGAGGAGGTTTTCAAGGGACAACTCGACCCCCAGCCCCCGCAAAGCGAGTTACCGGTTACGGGCCGCCCAATACTAAGAGTCCTTTCAGTCAGGCAAATAGAGCGGTTAAAGATACTGAGGATGGAAAAGATCCTATGCAAGATGACCGGATGAAAACGAATAATAAGCCGAGAACTGGTTCATCGACTGGTAGGGGTCGCGATCGTCGTCCTAAAGGAGCTGGTCAACTGAGTGGTGAAGATGAGAATTGGGAAACAACATCCGAACATTCCGAGAGCGGCGGCGCTCGTCGCCGTTCTATAGGCGGTAGACAATCTGGTCAGTCTCAAAAAGGACCTGGTGGACGTAATCAAAATAATCGACAAAATACCGGTCGTAATGGTCAAGGTAACAAGAAAGACAATTTAGATGTGAAAAATACTGATATAACCGATGCTATAAGTCTTAAAATATCTACTATAAAGAAAGACGATGAAATTGTTGATGATGGATTCCAAGAAGTGAGAAATAAGAAAAACTCTAAAGATGCCAGAGGACCAATAGCAAAAGACGATAACCAGCAACTTTCTAAACAACCTAGATCTCATTCCAATCATGGAGGAGGTAGAAATGGTTCATCGTCAAGAAACTCTAACGACAAGGGAAATGCTCGGGGACCAACACCAGTTTCTGGTAAACCCAATGCGCAATACGAAAGACCGCGACAAGCCAATTTAGCACCCCGTTTTGTGAAACAGAGGCAAAAACAACAAATGGGTATGATGTCCAGCTTCAGTCCAGATACTGGAGCTGCGCCACCGCCGCCATCGGTCAATGCCTGGGACAAACCGATTTCACAAACGCTGCGCGGTAATATTGACGAGCCGTTGGAGGTAATTGACAACAAATCGAGTCAATCTAGCCAACGGAGTACACCAGGTGATGCACCCGCTGAGACAAAGACAGCTTCAAGCCCATGCACAATCATAGCCGAAAAAACTGGTGTCTTAGATGGTACCACTCCTCCTGTGGAGACCATTATCTTTGAAAACACAAATTATAAGACAGTTCCTCCAGCTGAAGCTTTAAAACAAAAATACCAACCGAGTGCACCTAACGTGAAAACGCAAAATGAAGATGTTCCCACGGAAATTGACGCACGGACCATTACTTTTAATGGTGATGTAAGACCACGGCCAAGGTCTATTCAGGAAATAATGGCAGAGAACAGTAGGCCGGTACCGGATCCTGAAGGATCTTTAAGTCTTCCAATGTCTTTTGACACATCACAAAAGACTGAAGACTCTTCTGACATGAAGCTTGATTTTGCCTTTGACTCAGATTTAGGTCAACTAACTGAAGATAAAGCTGCTAAGTCACTTGGACTGCCTCGAAGTACGCACATGAGCTCTTCCAATACTATTTCTCCTCTGGCAGCTGATCTCAATTTAAAAATCGCTAGTGTTAAAAAAGTTTGGGAGATGCCTGCTGTGGCGGAAGGTAGCGAGGAATTGCAGTTTGCCGGATTTGAAGAAAACAACACCGACACTGGTGCTCCTCCTAACGTATGCAAAGTAAAGCCAACCCAGCAACTGCAATCTCCACCTCCTCAGCATTACAATCACATGGGATACCAAGGTGGATATGGTGGTTTGTCAGTATCTTCACCTCCTGCAGTTCTTTTTAATTCATCGCAACAACTGTTAGGCTCGTCACAACAGTTGCCACAACAGGGAGGGCTATATGGAGCATTTTTGGATCAAAGTCGTGGTCAGTTCGGAGGATTCCCGGGGACACCGTATGGTGCAGGTTCAGCCGCTCCCTACAATTACCAGCCTCCTCCAGACATGTTCCAAAGTCTTCCAAGTCAATATCGCATGGTAAGAAACTTTTCAGTCACTTAATCTTATTTTTTATGTCATACTTTTCATTTTAATGTTTTTATTTCTATGACGACAGGCGGCTGCTGCCGGTGGTGGAGCCGCGTTTGGACAATCAGGGCAGTTGGGCAATAGCCCTAACACTGTCCTCATTTCAAGCACATCAAATTCTTTGATGTCTGCCACTGTTAAACCTTCTTCACAACAAATAGGAGCTATAGGTATAGATATAATCTAACCAAATAATTTTGTCGTAACTAAAAACTAAATTAAATATAAAAATAAATATCATTAAATCCATACCCGTGATAAACTACATGTTTAACTTCGTGTTTTGTCATGTATAGGCAGCAAAGGCGGCGGCGTCGGCGGCGTAGGAGGCGTGGGAGGCGTAAACACTTACCAGCAGCAGTTCCTCGGTTACTCGGGGCCGGTGGGCGAGGCGCCGTACTCGCTGCCGGGCCTGCTGCCGCGCCCCGCACCACCCGCCAGCTCCTACTATTCGCCCTACCAGCCGCCGGCCGCGCCCGCACCCACCTACCCCCTGCAATTCACGCAGCCTGCGCAGTCTGGCAACGCGTTTGGATCCCAGTTCCTCACTTCGCAGCTACAAGTAGCAGCTGCCGTGCAGCAAATGCAGGTATTATTCCTTGTTTATTTTACATTGTATTGTATAAAACAATTTATAAACAACAAAGTTACATGTGGCATGGTATTATTTTAGCAACAGTACAGGGCACCGTTGCAGCAGCAGTATGCGCCGCCGCAACCGCGCCCCCCGCCCCAGCCGCAGCTTAAGAGCCCGCTGCACGAGCACGCCAACGGCTTCGCGCCGCTATGCGAGTCGGCCTCCCCCACGCCCAAGGGCGCGGCGAAGCCTCAGAAGCCGCCGCACTCGCCGCCCCAACACAAGTACCACGCGCCGCCACCCTCGCACACGCCGCACCAGCACCATCAGCAGCATCAGCAGCACCAACAACATCAACAACACCAACAACACCAACAGCACCAACAACACCAACAACACCAACAACACCAGCAGCATCAGCAGCACCAACAGCACCAGCAGCACCAGCACCAACAACATCAGCATCAGCAGGTGTGCTACTCTGTAAGCTATGAATCACATCTATGTTACAAATCTAACAGTATTTTTTTAATATGTATCTCAAATTAATAACATTTAAAAAAATACCTGTCATTTATAGACAAATAATAATAATATAACAAATAATGAAACCTTTATTTTGATATTTATTAAAAAATTGATCTGTATGCATGTTTTTTTTTTCGTATATAGCAAATGGTTGGCGGCAACAACGGTCGAGTGAGCGGAGGGCCAATGTCGCGCGGTGGGCCCGCAGCGCCGCGCTACCCTGCGCCCATACAGCGGCCACATGCGCCCGTGCCGCCACAGTACCGCGCGCCGCCCGCGCCCTCGCCCGGGCGACAGCATCATGCACCGCAGCGCAACAACCTCTACTACCAGCATCAGCAGCGCAGTCAGTATACACCTTCCACCCTCCTCTCTCCCGGCTGTCAATAGACAGTACGTGACCGAAAGCTTGCTAGAAAATATAATACTCCTTACAAATGAGAAAAATATTACACCCTTATTTTTATAGATTTTATGCTGTAATATGTATGATGTATGCACAGACGGCGCTGGAGGCGGTGGCGGGGCTGGCGGCGGCGCCGAACGCGCGCCTGAGGCCGGCGAGGTGACGCCGGGCGCAGACGAGCAGGCGGAAGCGGGCCCGCCCGAGTGCCCGCCCGCCGCGGATATCAAGGCTGACTGATACGCCGCGGCCCTGCACCTGCACATCTACTGCCACCTCTCACAATTTACTTTCTCGCTATATTTAATTAAGTCGTAAATTATGAAGTGATTTTAATAATATTTAAGAATCGTGCGGATCGAAGCACTCGTTTCACATCCGCGACGTCGACTCCGAGCGGCGACGGCGGCGGCGGCCCGGCGACTCGGCCTCTCGGCATCGCCCCCGCGCCGTGCGAGAGATGCTCCGTTTGTTTGTATGTAAATATATAGATCGGACGGACATCCGGCTGTCTAATTGACTGTTATAATTTAAGGATATGTATGTATAAACGCGAACGGTCGACCGCGTCGCGGTGGGCCGGTATCGCGAGGACTCTGCCTCCGACCGGCGTACTGACCGATGCTGCCTCGAGACCTCTCATTAGTGAATATGTAGCCGCGGTTTGCATAACGACTCGTCGATGCAATACGAATAAATAATAAATGCAAGTTGGAGCGAGATGGCCGCGCGGCGCCTTGCGGCGTCCCCTGACCGGTGCGCGCTTGCGCTCCATGTATCATAATCAATTATTATATGCGAATAAAATTATAATGACCCATTAAGTTTTTTATTTGTTAACCTTTGAGTGTTCATACATGTAAATCTGTAGTGTAATAACTGTAACTATTGCGCAGTTTGGTTCTTCGGAACTTAGTGAAATTTTTGTGAACAAAGTTTGTAAGTCGATATATTAACTGATTTTTATGTAAAGATATAGGTGAATAATCTGTTTAAATGTTATTGTGTTGACCAGTTGAATCTTCTATGAATTGAGTAGCGGTCGAAAGTATATAGCATGAGTGATTATTGTATTAAAACACGGTATTATTGTGGTATGGTTTTATTTTTCTTAATACCTGCCTGCTAAAAAATCTAAATTAGTAGCATAGAGAGAGCGGACCTGAGGGAATAATCTATTTGCGGAGATACCTCTCATGGAGGTGTACTCCAGGGTCAAATTATACTTAGCATCAATCACTACACAACAAAACCAACTCTTGGTGGAACTTGCAGTCTATAGTACTCATGTTTGCGAAAGCAATCCATATATTGGCTATACACTGGGTAGCAATTACTCCTAATGATGAAGGCAACATCACTATTTTCGATGATGAACATCTGTGTTAACATAATCTCTAATTGTAAATAGTATCAACGAGTAGAAGATACATCATATCTAGATTAGAGCAATTTGTCTCAGGTTTAGCCGTAAATATTACTAATAAACAAGTTTAAATTATAGCTATGCGTATAATAAACAATCTTTATATCGAAAGTCATATTTGAGCACCATAAAACTAAACAGTTGAGAAAAATAAGTGTTCAAGGAAGAAATTTGTAGAATGTTAACTAAAGCATCCCTGTTGGCTAGCAGCCAAGTAGGGACGACTAGCCGGCGCCAATAACATAAAATGTCACAATAACACATAGTATATATATGTAATACCTTTGGGGTAGATATTATGAATTTGCCTACAGGCATAAAGTGCGACTCGGAAACAAAACAACTTTTAGACCAGTAGAACAGTGACTTACTAATACTGTGGGCTTCTACAGCAGCGACTCTTGTATTGACATATTGTCCATCTTCACATTCTCTTTGTTCAAACAGTGACGACGAAATTTGATGCCAGCATAAGTGTCACTTCAGTGGAAAACCATAGTAACTTACATTCTGTCAAAAATTAGTTATTTACAATGGGTTTCTGAGACCAAAATTGCGTTTAAAAGTTATCTCTGTTTTATGTAAGATAATGACCTATGATTAATTACTTTTATCAAACCCTCACCAAGATTCGAACTCACGATCTCCTGTTTACCAGACAAGCGTTTCGACCAAGTAAACCATGGCGCCGCTGTCGTAGTTATCAAAATTGTTTACAATTTTTTTTTGTAAAAAACAAATATGTACATGGGCAATATTTGCAAAAATAGGATTTTTAACAATTCAACGTCTTATAAGCAGACGATAGGACAAAGACGTTACATAAAGTTGTCTGAATCGTATTTACTGGAGGGTAGATTAAAATATATTTGCAACGTGAAACTGTAGTTGGGAGCTAGTCGTGGGTCAACAACCAGACGGTGGCGGTTCCTTTGTTCGCATCCTGCTCCTTTTGGGACGTTTACCCCGCTTTAAACAACGTAAAACTCCTCTTAACCGTCACCGGATTTGTATAAGTTATTGAGATATTCAAATGTTAAACATTTTAAGAAGCACCCGTGTGGTCTCGAAGACTTGATCGTTACTACGAAATGGATAATGAATTCTTGAAGACGTTGCAGGCATTATATCCTTTACCCGTTAAAACTAAAGGTAAGCTATTCGAAGAAATAAATGACTTCTATATTAACACTTGTCAATAAAGGAATACGTAAATATAATCAGCTCGTAAAATAAAAACAACGTTGATTTGATTATATAGAGCGCATTAATGAAACTTGAGAGAGGTCTTTGACCGTTGTTCACTTAGACAGCTGCATTCATAGCGCATACTTACGTACTAAGAGCTCAGATCAGACGGCAGACAATCTGCTTACAATAAGTTAAGAAATACTAATCTAACGCTTAATGGACTTCTTCAGAATATTTCCTAATCTTCTAACTTAGAACCAAACGTGATCGTACTAACTACTTACATATTTTATGTATTGACATAAAATCTTAAACTTGAGTATATTTTATAGTATTTTGTATAATAAATTAACGACCTTTTTATTAATAAAAACTTTTTTCTTTAATGAAAATTAGATATACATAATTAAAAACCGTGAGACTTGTCCTTGACGCAATATAGATTTCCAAAGCCGAAAATCCTAGCGCAGTTGCATACCTGATCATATTGCGAGTGACCTCGCTCATTGGTCGCTGGTACTTATACTTTATACACTACCTGTATCTAATATGTTTTAAGGTATTATTTGATCTTTTGGAATTTAGGTAAAGACAAGAAAATGTCAATCTAATTACTTTAAATTATTCTCATTGCACAAATACCCAATAAGCAGGTTACAAAAGACAATTCAGTGCTTACTAATTGTCTGAGAATATTCTATGAGACAAACTAATGCTGCCAACTCTGATATCTAAAATGTTCTGGAGAAAGTCTTGCTTTAGTTACCACATAGATTTAATGCAAATAAGGTTAGCAAGACAACGTACCGCGTTTCTACGCTTTAGCAGAACTTAGTACGGATTCTTACGAGTTATAAGTCATCATTTACTACGCGTTCTAAGTAATTATGCCAAAGCAAATACTTGTGTGTTCCAAGAAGTACTAAATCCATTGTGAAACTAATTAGCGCCATCGATCCGTAATCAATGCTTGCCTATCTATCTGTATATAGAAAACTCGTGATAATATCTCGAGTAGTATGTACATTCGATAACTGTTTTTAATCATGGTTAAATTAAAACTGTGCACGCTGGCAATCGATTATTTGTGGTATAATGGTGTACGTGTATAATTTAAACAAAATAATGTTTTTTTGTTTTCCAATCTTAATTTTTCCGATAAGTCTACTACGAATATAATAAATGCCATGAATACAGATTTATGGAATACTTACTTATGAAACAATGATTTACCGTGGATTCATCAGACCAAAATTCCCGTTGAAAATATATTGCTATCTCTGTTTTGTCAAAGATAGCGACAGGAATGACGATATGTTTTAAACAGAGATTGTGGTATCAGAAACCCACGGTAGGTACATAACCAGAAAAATATTTTGCAGAATAGAGTGGCTCTTTGAAAGTAATTAGTTCTAACTTGCTTGCATGTTTTTGTTGCGTCGCCTTTACGTTCTGTACACTAATTGCATTCTACATCCGTGATAAAGGGGTGGCAAAATAAACGATTTAAGTTAAGTGCACTTTAATTATAATACTCAAGATAGAAGACACGCGATATCATAAAAGATTAAATATGTTAGGTATTGGTAACTCCGTGTAATCAAGCAATTACAATACTGGCAAAAATCTTTGCTCTTTACAATTTATTGATTGAAATCGTATCCTATGAAAACGTATATTTTGGTACTTGATTTTAATAAAGGAATATTAGGCACGTTAGGAAATACATCGCGGTGGAAGATCAAATAACTAAGTCTTATAGTAAACATTGATAAAATCTCATATGATTTTATAAAAAGCATATTAATTGATAAGATTACATAATCAGTTGAACAAATCCAATTATTTTTTTCCTCATACATAATCATCGAATTGTGATGGCTCGCATCCTTTTATTTTTTAATGTTTTTCTGTTATGGAAATTTCTGCTTAAAATGGAATATCTCCATTATGCTATGCGTAAGTCCCAAAAACCCGGTTCGACTCTAATTAATTTATTATTATTAATAGAAATTAACGCATTTTATATTTGACGAACTTTATTTTAATAAACAAGTGAGTTATTCTTTACTGATAAGGTTTATGGTGACATTTCATACAATTATGTTTATAATGTTGAGCAATAAATAATAGGGAAAGCCCGTAATCATTTCTCGTGAAATAAGCAGGCAAATAAATGTAGTCATAATTATTGATAGCGTGTAATCACAAAGAAAACAATAATTATTCTTGAATTCTAGCGGTTATCTAAGATTGTTTATGAATATTATTATATTATAGATATTAAAAAGATAAGAAAGAACATTAAAAATACAGAGTAATGACGAAAATATCATTTGAATTCTTTTCAACAGTCATTGCGATTAAAAAGAAATGCTATCGAATTAAATTTTCAAGAGAACGCAAAATTTTTTTGTTAACAGCATCTTTTAAAATTCGACTGTGAGATTCTACTATTACTTACTTTAGCAAAAATTCTTGTTACAGTCCCAGCGTGGTGATAGTTAAAAAAATCTAACAATGGGTTTCGATTGCCGTGACAATTTTCTTAATAAATAATGTAATCTTTAATGATATTGATGATACTTGTAAGAGAGCAAATACAAATATGAGTAACAATAATTCACAGTTTTAGCTGGTAGCTGCTAACCGCACTAGAGTAACAAACTTAATTGAACTTATTGTTGCTCTAAATAAGGTGCAGCCGCTGTACGTATGACGAACTGGCACTGTTTACATTGCTAGCTGACGACACGTGAACGTCATGATTATGATGTAGCGTATGAAAAAAAAGATAAAAATAACGGTTTTGTTGCATTGTTTTATCCCCCTGTGTGCATCATCTGCCTTGTTAGCAGGATAAGTTTAATTAATGCTAACTAATGTTAAGAATAGTCTTGGTAGTAGACCAAGTTATAATTACAATGAAAAATTAGTTTTTTTCATATTTTTAAACAAATTATTAACTTTATTTCCTTTATGCATAGTCTCATTTCCTTTTTCCTTGCACTTATCGTGTTGTCCTGTGGAGAACAACAGAACGAGTTGCGACGACAACATTCAGCTACGCTCCTCTTGCACTATTGTGAGAGTGAAGTGATTCAGTCGTGTTGTAGTCATCCAATCCAACCAATCAGCATTCAGCAGTCGCTGTTCCGACGCTCCGTTGTACGGACGTATCGTTAAATTCATTGCTAGCGTATCTACAAAACTTTCGCTTACGAGTGTGTTTGTAAATAAAAGGCACTTTCAAAGTTTTAGTGAATCTAAAATATGGATACGTTTCGCCTTTATCACTTAAATAATACTTTCGATTGTTTAAGTTAAACAACAACTGTGTGTTGTCGTGAAAGTGATAGTAGTACAAAAATATTTAGCGGTGATTTATCTGTTTTGACAACAAAGGATCGACCCCGGCATCTTTTATTTTAAATGCTCATAAATCAACATCATGGGTAAAGATTATGGTGAGTTTACACATGAAAAAAAATAGATTAAAATTAGCCATGTATATTGTGTTTATAATGCATGAGGCTTTCGCATACACACATTAAATGCTAGTAAACAAAAAAGTGTAACAAAATATTATTTTTTCTACAAGAATCAATTAATTATTACTGACGCAAATAATGTGGGCATCACAAAATGTAGGTATTTCCTTTCGTTTCCGGGATTGTTAAGGCGAAGAGGATTAATTGGTCAATTGGTTTAAGTGGCATTAATAACAGAAGCTCCATGTTATACCTACGTAACTAGCTCGTTTCGAAAATATACACTTTATTTTTTGTCTTTAATTTCGCTCTGAAATTTGCCCTCATCGAGATTTTTTGTACCTTTAAAGATATCAAAAATGATAGTATGATTATATTGATAATTATTTTATATTATGAAACGTCAAATTTTATTTTCATATTTGCGATGTGTAGTTTATTAAAATGTCGAACTAATTTAAATGATCGGACGCTAGTTCTGGATTCGATTTGTATTCGACCATTTTGCCTAATATAATTTACAATGCTGAACTATTTGCGTAAACGTAATAAGTAATTATATATGTACTGACTAACGAATTGTGGTAATATAAATAAATGTATTAATATGTAACCAGTGGTGCCGTATTTGGATTTTTGTGAAATAATTATAGCTTCAATTTGGCCGTGACCTTGTTGTTATCTTGTTAGTGGTCAGTTTTTATTTTTTAATGTAGGTACATTTAAATAAGCAAGGATACGTACAGGAAGTTATAATTTGATAAGATACACAAGAATAAAAAATCGTTATTACTCACGCTCATAAACCAGAGGGGTAGACAGAGTTCACTAACTTCCTAGTAAATAAGCGCATGAACTCTCAAGAGTTAAAAAATAAATTAATGAAACCGACTTCATAAAAGCCTTGTCCAAAAGAAAAGTTATAAACATTTCCAACGCTTTTAAGAAGCTCTTCTAATGTTTAAGATAAACATATTAGAAAGAAATAATTTTTATTCACAAATTAATTGAACGTGACAAAGTATCGCATATTGATTATGCATCAATGGACGCAGTGTACAATTGTATAACAAATGCATTGCGAGTTCTATGCCTAAGCGATAAAGCTAATGTTTTGCTTTACTTGCGTTAAACGAAAATGACCTTCACCGAGCCGCGATCTTAGTTTACGTAATTTTGTAATAACGAGACGACTGGCAAAGGTTGAATTAATTTACTTATGTTATTACTTCAACGGATTTACACTTAAAACAAAATAGGCTAAGTCCCATTCTTATGGTCCTTACTCGGTACTGTTTTACGCAAACAAAGAACAGAATGTTATGAAGGGACTAAGGGCCGAGGAACCTTGAGTGCGCTGTGCCAGAATAATTTTTCGACTTGGTAATGTAACTTTTCAAGGAGAAAATTTATCATCAGTTAACCTACCTATTAGAGAGTACCACTGAAGGTTTAAATGACTCAACCATGAGAGCGGAAAAACCTGCATTGCGTTCAGTTCGTGATTAAAATAACTACATGAATAAATGAAGCGGTTAATTATTGGGACATTACACCTATTATTGTCCCCAGCGCTGTTATCTTGTGGAATATTTAAAAAAAAATCCTGGTTTGTACTAATTTTTGTACTTATAAATAAACCCGTTTGACCTACCTTGCTGTAGGTAAGCAGACAGGTTAATGTCCTGTCCGTCTCGTCCCTTTATAAATAGAAATTAAAATATATTTAAATCACTTTTACGTTTCAATAAACTTGTCATTTATTAAACGTTGTGGCAGAAACGTTATTAAATATTTAATAAAGGAAGAGTTTTTTTTGTTAAAATAAATTAAAAATAGTATTCATAAGTTCATTGCCCATTTTCATGCATATATAGGAAAAGGGAATATGTATAATATATGTGCATGTCTTTCTATCGAGTTGATTAGGGTGAATGAACTTTGAAACAGACGGGATAGTTCTGGCCACTAATGCACGAGGTTCGTGTAATTTTTTTTTTAAATATTGTTTTTACTACACAACAATTTAAACCGTCTGTTTATAAAGACATCGTCAACTTTATTTTTGTACGCTTAATTTAGCCTACGCCAGGCTTACACGGAGTTACATTACACTTGATAACGGCCTACTAATTTAGAAATTTATTATATTTAGAAATACGATCTGTTGAACGCAGAATTATATTGCAAATTACATGTACGTATTATGAAATATGTATATGTAATTAAGCACGCAATATATACAGTAATATTCTGAGTAGAAAAATGTACATATAACATAATAAATTTTTGAACTAATTATTTGTTTTTAAAGTGATAATGTAAGAAGTTACAAAATTTGTTGTAAGGCCACGGACACATTATACTATTCATTCTTCTCTGGGAAATGGCCTCAAATATGAGCAAATTATCTGAGTTTTGTGTCATAGACTGCTAAGTGAACAATTCCACACAGGCTACTTATTTAATCCAGCTGATGTTCTATATCTGTGCTAAATATCATCAAGATCCGTTTCGTAGCCGTTTCAGATATACTTTCAAACATCCATCCATCCATATAAACTTTCGCATTTATAGTATTAGTAAGAAGTAAAATAAATTCAATGTAATACACTATTTTAATACACAGTTTCAAATTACTGTAAAATTTTGAAACAAATGTTTAAAATTTTTAAATATTTTTGTTTTAATCTTATCACACTGTTATGAATAACAGCTCATCAAACAAGCAATGGCGTTGGATTCCCAGATTCATTGCAATTGTTAGCAATAACAAGGAAACCTCATGTGTCGGTTATATTTAACCTAAATACCAAAATCATTACCAGACAAGTTAAACTTTGAGAAAGCAACAATATCCACAACAATTCTACTATATCTTTGACTGTTTAATTTTGCAATCATTTGATTTTTGGTAAAAATCGTATAATTGTTTTATTAGTCATGGTATTTTCCTGTTACGGGGTCGCGGACGAGAGCGAAAGCGTGCCCGTGGCCCCGTCCCGATGCGTTGGAGGAACAGAGGGGTTTAGTGGGTATGCCTCCGCTATGGAGGAGAATCCCACATAACTACCGCGTCCTCCCCCCCGGGGCGCGGAGTATGCATAAAGCATTCCTCTCTGGAAAAAGAAATGGTATTTTCCTGTTACACTTTGTTATGACTAATTTTTTTAAAAGATATCTTGGAACAATAAAGTGTACACAAAAAATCCAACACTCAAACCTACTGTTAAAATGGAATAATAATAATCTTATCAACACAAAAAAAAACAACTTCATTATTCGTTATTACTACATTTGTCGGGAGGTGGTTAACAGGATGACATTCAAGTGAACTTTATCTACGCGTACGATTGCATTTGCACAAATGAGTTCCTATTATCTGTAGTACGTAGAAAATAATCAGAACCTTCATGATATAGTCCGTACACAACGATAAGCTGGCTATTATCTCAGTACAAATCAAATTAGTTCATATGCAACGTGATTAGTTAGCATTTCTGTCAATATCAGAATTAACAATTTTTAAATTATGTTAAAAAATTATTACATGATGAACATCCATACGGAGGGTCGGCATTAGATGTACTACTCCATACATCTCTATCAGCCGTCATATCTGAATACACCCCCTTCTTACGCATATACTCTTTCACACAATCTATCCATATTAATATATAATGTTGAACATAATTAGTGAAATAGTGTTGTTAGTCATAATATAATCTTAACTTTGACATTAACATCTGCTGCAAGAAACTTGCTGTACTTTACAGTTTTACAGCTTTACAGTAATATATGCATCACTCGAAAAGAATATTCCATCGAATTATATTACTAATATTATAAATGCGAATGTTTAGATGGATATAAGGATGTTTGTTGGAAGGTATCTCCAGAAAGGCTCAACGGATCTCGATAAAATTTGGCATAGATGTAGAACATAGTGTGGAAAAACACAAATACTCCTAATGTTTTTTTTAGTTCCATGCGGACGGATTCGCCGCCGACAGCTAGTAAAATTGTATATTATATGATTCATTTCTTAACCTAACAATAAATAGAGTAGGCGTTTTAAATGCATTTCTACATACGAGGAAAACATAACTGAGTTACTGGGCCGAACTGATTCTATTGCGACCTTCTGTGAACATCTGCTGGAAGTGCGCCAAACTTTCCAAAGCGGACCACATCTAGTGTCCATTGTCTTTCTTAACGAGGTTGTTATATAAAACATTTTAATTATGTTTTCCGAAATAACCACAGAAAAAATTACAGATGACGTCTAATTTGTTTAGTTTTGATAATATAAGAATTACTAAGATGCAGATTTAAAAAGCAAAGAGATTATTACATATAATGCCATCATGGATAATATCTAAATTTATATTTGTTTCAAGGTTTCTTTATGTGACGGTCTTCATACCACTATACCAATTGGTTTAGCAATTTAAACGGCAACAAGATGAATTATTTAATATATCCGTATCGTTTTTGTTTAGTGTTCATTGCCAAAGTTACTAAATACAGAAATATCAAAGTGGTCTATACCTAAAGTTGAAACTTTGTTAAAAAAAATTGCTTGAAAGGAACTTGGTTAGTGAACTTGTGTGATCTATCCTTGATAAACAGCGAAGAGATATTTGTTTTTAATTTTTTCAGATTGTCAACTTTTTTGTAGATAAAAATATCTGACTTATTTTTACACGACCACAGCGGCGTTCTATCGTTTTGCTTTACGATAGTATGATAGAAAATGTTGAGAGATATTTACATTGAACACCCTATAACATATAGGATTTTTTTGCAATTTTTCTGCTGTTTAAATATTGAAGGAATCAATTATTTAGGACCTATATTTTTTTTATTAAAACTAGATGGTAGTGAACCTTTTTACTTATTTATAGATATTAAAACCTTTTTACTAAAATATCATAGAATAAAAATATCTTTCTCTTCATACTTCAGATACCAATAATAATGCTCTCACCACTTCCACTCACGTTGATTCATAGAAAAGTGTATAAAACAAAATAATCTTTATTTCAACGAAATAAAGAACATATTATATTGTACATACCTAATTCAACAAAGCATCTCAAACGATAAATTGAATATCTATGAATTATTAGAATAAACAAATATTCAAACTTCTTGAGTCAATAAAAACTCAAATTTAATTTAAGAAACTTGTCCTAAATACGTAGATCTTTATGTGTACGATCTTTGTAACGTAGGCAGTACGTATTTACTGCCACTGGCCTGTTAGTGATGTAACATTTATAACTATATATTATGTCAAAAACGCAATAGAGACTGGTTTCGGAAGGAAAATAAACTTGTTAAGATAAATCTTACACACACATTTAAATATTATTACGAACGGCACATCACTTCATTGTTTTAAAATTAAAACAAACTGCAACTAAGCTTCTGGTATATCATTGTTCCAACATTTACGCACAATTTGCGCATGACTAATGCTCCAGCATGGCGCAACAAAGAGATAAAAATGTATACATCGTCTTATAAGAAGTAATTTTTCATTGTTTCATTTTGTTTACAAGTAATGTTCGCGGACATCACTAGCATCTCGCAATGCACACCGACATAAATATAGCCCGTAGTCTGTAGTCACCGTCACCGCGGCCGCTTCCACTGTCAGCCCATTCACACATATATTATAAGGCCTAGAACACATTAGCTAACTACGGTTATGTTCAGCAAATACTTGGTTTAAATGTTTTTAATTATAATTAGTTTATGAAGAGTTTTTGAATGATGATTGCATTAACTCATATAGTGTACGATAATGATTAATTTTGATACAAAAAAGCATAAAATAAAATAGAACTATGCAGATTATTGGTTAAGGAAAAAAGACGATATAAAAGACAAAACGAAAACTCTAAGCATTGAATTACTTTTTCTATATATGACATAATTACGGGTATCACCAATACGTAATTACCTCATCACTAATCACCAATAATCACCATAGGTAATTACGAATGTGAAAAGAAAAAAAAAAGAAAAAATATATTTTTGTCGTGGTGTGTCGTGTGTTTGTGGCTTTAGTAAATCGTCGTAAGCGCAATGTAAAGTCAGTATTGTATCTGACGTTATCGTATTCACATACAAACGAGGTCGTTCCAACATTTTTACACAAGCAACGTTTGAAAGTGCTTAAATATAATGCAAAAACAAATTTACCCACAACGAGTGTAATCTGTGAATACATTATTTAACAAATATAGTGTAACTGTGTACAAATGGTGCTATTTCACATGTTAGTTACAAGTATCGTATAAAAATATAAAAAGTCCGAAATTGTCGATTCGATCATCGTTTCAATTTGGAAATTTAATTTTATTTGTTCTATGAACTTGAACTTTTTATTATTATTTCTATAAAATGTCAGAGTATTTCCAGATAGCGTACGATGTCTAATATAAGTTTCAATATATTAAGAAAGGAAATTAAATATTAAACAAAAAAGTAACAATTTAAATAACGCTGGAACCGGCAAAACTTTTTATTTGAAATTGATCGAGTTGTGTATTCTGTAGGAAAAAAAAATCATATACATAATTTTATATCTCGTTGGCTATAATAGGCAAAATTGACACAAAGTATAAAAAAATATAAATTCTGATGCCAAACGTTATCTACTTTCAATAATCAGTTTGATAAGAACTAGGTTACGTCAAAACACTTTAGTTTTGGTTATAGACGATTAAACCAGTAATTTAAAGCAAATTTTGTACAATGACCGTGTTGTAAATATTTATTTGAATGTGAATATAAAAGTGCAGCAATGGGATGTTGTGGGGATTGCTGTGTCTCACCAAAGGAGTCAAGTACGTAGGATAATTTCTGCATTAGTTTGCATAGATACGAGATCTCCTTACCTTACATCCACATTTTTTTACGTTTTTAAAAAATCCAGAAATTTTGATGTTAATCAAACTCTTAGCCATTGTAGCAGTAAACAAAAGAAGCTAACAATTATAGAAATTTAAAATATATTTTGTTGCAGGAGAACCCATACGGTATGAGCCGGATTTTAAGGGGCCCATCCACAACCGATCGTGCACTGACGTCTTGTGGCTAATTCTATTCATCCTGTTCCTCTGCGCCTGGGGATACGTCGGATATTATGGTAAGCAAAATCAACACACTATCGCCATCTATTAGCATTAAAATGCAAGATCGCATAAGGCTGTGCTGTGAAACGGCATCAATAATAATAATCATAAATGTAATGTGAATTTAATGAAAAAACACTTATTATTTTGCAACAGTCCACAATAAGACTAGTCCAATTAAACTGTAAATTCATAACTCGGAAACATGGTCAATGAAAATAAATAAAACATGACGTAATTGAGTTTCACTAAAAGTGCAATTTGAAATTTAAAACTTGTGTATGTGTCCAGGTATGACGCACGGGAATGTGGAGAAACTATTGGCGCCCATAGACTCCCGTGGTCACCGGTGCGGTATGGACTCCGGTCTTGAGGATAAAAAGTACCTCATGTTTTTCGACCTCACGCGTTGTTTGTCGCCGGGGACGCCGATCACCGGCTGCCCCACACAGCAAGTAAGCCACAAAAGAAATTGCACAAATGACAAATAGCATAGTTGTAAGATACTAGCATTTTTTATTCATAAATTACAGATATGCGTGAACAAGTGTCCAGATGAAACGATAGTGTTTCCAACCAGAATCACAAACGCGGCGTCTTTCGAGCAAGTACGTAACAAGATGGTGTGCACCGATGACGTCAGTGTGCCCACATTGACGTATACTCAGGCGCTTGAAAACATCAGAGCCGGCAAATGCGCTACCTTTGTACTGAGAAGTCAACCAGGTAATTATTAGTCAATGTACTGTATTGGTGGTATTATACGATTCAAACTTAATGTTTGCTCAATGCTAAAAATTCAAACAGTCCTACGGGCAGTAACCATATTTCAATTATCTTCAAAATGATTTGACCCCGTGTTTCTTTTTTACCGAGTTACCATTAAGTTTGCGTATTACGTTGAAAAAAAATGGAATTTGATAATTGAATTGTAACATTGTGTGCCTATTGAGTGTGTGGCATGATTTAAATGGTAACGCTAACCGAGTCCGATTAGACATAAAATATACGCTTTAGTGTTGTTCCGCTGCATCGGCGACCTCTCGACGATCCAATGCAGGGACACCAAGCCGGGGTCCAAGTGGACAGAGGTCAGCGGGGGAGAGACTTGCGTGCGTGACCCGCAGGCAGCGCAGAGGTCGCTACTGAATAGTGCAACAGCACTAGACTCCTATGTGGGCTGGATCGCTGCTAGTTGGGTCACCTACTTCACCAACAACGAGCGAGAGACACACGTCGTATGTAGACATGTGGCCGTATACCGCATACCGCACGATTAGACTAACTCGAATAACCGTTCAGCATGAGCATCGCTTTTAATATTTTAAATGTATGGCACTTCTAGATAGTAAAATAGAATATTCTAAAGCTATTACATATCTCCAGATACCTAAATCATGAAGCACAAAAAAGTAGTCGCTTAAATCCTACATAATCCTTTGATAATGCGCGCCTTGAAAATTTTTATAGTTTAAAAATTGTTGATATTTGAACGACGAATTTTTACGAAAAATAGTATCTAGAGGTATGGAATAAACCTATGGATTATTTATTATAAAAGTAGACATAACATTTAATATTAACACGGGGTTTGGTCGGTGCTGGTGCAGTGGTGGGGCGGTGCTTCCCTTTCATCTCTGAGGCGATGTCCGTTATCCATGAGATCAACGATAACTTGGTGAATCTGGACGAGAATCAGGTGCTCGAACAACTCAGCAAATTGATACAATTCGATCAGGTAGAGTATATGATGTTTGTATGTATATCTATCTTATTGTTTTTGGTTTTAACGAAAACAAATCATAAATATAATCTGTCTTCGTAATTTCATCATTTCTATCCTAATAACGCTTGTATCTAAAACAATAAGAATAATATCGCAAGCAAATACGCATAAAATTACTAAAACTTAGAAAACAATAATTATATTATTATTTTAAGATTTCATATTCTCAATGCAATTGTCTGTTTCAAGGTTATGTTTAGTATACGTATAATTATTGATGTACCAATTCCGATTAAAGCATTTACTTAAGCGGAACATTCAGATTAATTGCTTCCTTTTTATTCAAACTATTAATAACAAAAGAAATACGTAGTTACTTGAAGATAAATCATTCCTCACTGACATGTATAAGTTCTTTCTTGTTTTAGACATTATTAGAATCATTTGGTAGCAAATGGCGCGTTTTTGTTACCAAGTGTCAGATTGATTAGTGAGGGGACATAAACGTTGATATTTTAATAATGCTAGTGTTGCGCCGAACCGGCACAGTGTTGGATTTTCTTAACACTTGTCGTTCTATATTTGGGTAAATATTTTTAACAGAGTTATTTTCAATTAATTAGTAAGAAAGCATTCAAATAGATTCATTCATTATGAATTAACTACGTAGAACTTTTTTTAGCATGCAATCATCATGTTTGTGCAAGTGACGTAATCTATTAGCAAATTAACGTAGTCCCTCCTGAATAGCCTATAGAGATGTAATAAAAATGTTATTAAGTAACGTATTTACATATTTGCATGTTGTATTAATTATATAGAGTAAATAAGGTTACCTTAATAACCCCAAGCATGATTAATTTTGTAATGAGTCATTTCAATCGTAATACAGTTTCTCTAATTAACTAAATATAAGTAGACAAAATAATTATAATAATTTGATATTATTTCGAATACATCTATATTAATATTAAGTAATCTTTGAGGAGTTTTCAGTTTTCAAAACAGCCGGAATTTATACGGCTTCGTAAATTAGGCAAATAGTCAGTTCCGGTTTCGCATAAAATGTATTTTTAAACATTTAATAATAATATAAAATATATACTATGTTACTTAGAGATAATGCGATATTCTAATGGTGAATCTATAGAAATCGGTACAGTAGTCTTTGACCATTATACAAGTATGTACAAAAAACACAGTCTACCCTACATCAAGGGGGACTAGGATTTAGTAAACTACGCTGGCCCAGTGCATGTAAACAGAGATAATAACTATACCTTATTTTGTGTCTATGACTAGCTATCATCACAAATAGTTCAAGACCTGGTGCAGTCACGGTGGTATATGGCGGGCGCGATGCTGGGCGTGGTGGTGCTCTGCTTTGTCTACATCTTGCTGCTGCGCTGGCTGGTCGCTCCTGTTGTATGGCTCTCCATTGCCGGCCTACACGTACTTTTCGGCTTCTGTATGTTAATAAATATAATGTAATTTATAATATAAATATTGCAGTAAACTGTTTAAAAGTATAGTAGTAACAGTCCTAAATGTGAAGGAATTGAGCCTTATTTCCAATAGAAAGAGTTTTGGATAGAATATAAAAATGTCGTATGAATTTAGATCTTTAGAATTCTTTGTATTATTTCCAGCAATATACCTGTGCTACAAAAATTATGTATACTACCGCGACAATCCAGTCAGTCTTATTCAAACGACTAACCTGAAGGGATACGCGCAGAGTATCTTCACGAAGCAAGAGACTTGGATGACGCTCCTTGTGGTGCTGGCCATCGTGCTAACTATACTGCTATTTATTATCATATTCCTGAGAAGTCGAATTGTTATCGCCATTGCACTAATAAGAGAAGGGAGCAAGTGAGTTTAACTCTTTTTTGAAACTAGTTATCACCCACGACTTTGTCAGCGCGGATTAAAAAAATAAAGTAACACACAATTTTGCGCACACACATACAGACAGGCAAACGCTTAAAAAATTGATTATTCGTTATGAGCTACGCAAATACACGATGTGTTTTTTTATTACATACAGACATTCCAATTTTATTATTTAGGATTTGTCATCAGTGTATAGAACAAAGTCTCCGTTTGTTTCCAGGGCAGTGACAGCTATAAAGTCGACGGTGTTGTTCCCTATATTTCCGTGGTTAGTTCAGTGCGCGGCGATCGCGTACGGCGTGCTCGTCCTCATGTATCTATTGTCCATTGGTGACCCAGCATTCCGCGTCGTCAATTTGAAGAATGACACAAATTGTGACTGCAGCGGCGCCTACACTGAGGTATGTAATTCCTAGTAAAATAAATAAAACTGATATTTACATGTTGAAAAAAATATTTAATAGTTTCAGTACAGTCAGCTGCATAATATGCATACATTTAGGAACTTCATTTCAATTTACCTACCTCAAAAACTTATATAAGTCTTATTTTTTTGGAATTTGTATGCTTTTATTCATCCGTATGCTTTCGATGATGCATCCATACTGATGACGAATACGTATATACGTATTTTTGACACCGAAGGCAACAAGTTACTAAAGGTTTATAAATGTACACATACTGTAAATACTTGTACACATGCACCTGACTGTACTTTTGAGTTAGTTACGAAAAATTATGTTTTTTTTTAATTTTTTCCAGGATTACGTAAGTTGCGATCCAATAACGTTTACATCTAAGTGCCGCGACACCAGCGCCAGCGCGGGCGTGCTGGCCACCTGCCGCCTCGCCTCCTGTCACTTCACCGGCCTGGATAGTCCACATAGCATCCTATATTTACATTGTAAGTTATTCCAATACCAATGAAAACAATAATAAAACTTAAAAAATCTATTTTGCCAAATATTTTGGACAAATTAAGACTTAAATTATTTTTATTGCTTTCTTTAGTGGTGAATCTGCTGGGTTTCTTCTGGACGATGTTCTTCATCAGCGGCGTAGCGGATATGATGCTTGCGAGCACCTTCTCCACCTGGTACTGGACCATGCATAAGAAGAATCTGCCCTTCTTCACGCTCACTGCTGGCGTGTATCGGACGTTGCGGTACATTTATGCTTAAACCATACTGTCTAAAATTATATTCACATCTTTTACCATTTCTTTTGAAGCGTCTGAATAAAGTTCGGACCTTATATGTACCTCAATTTGATAACCTGGCTTCTAAAACTTAATAACTTCTAACAAACATCCATTCGCCTTTATAATATTACTAGCTGTCTCCTGCGACTTCGTCCGCGCGGAATTAAACAAAAACAAGTAGCCTATGTGTTGTTCCAGGCTATGTTCTATATGTATGCCAAGTTTCGTTGAGATCCGTTCAGCCATTCTGGAGATACCTTCAAACATCCATCCATCTAAACATTCGCATTTATAATATTAGTAAGATTTAATAAGAAGTATATAATATTCTTCTTTTATTTCCAGATATCACCTGGGCACTGTAGCTCTTGGTTCACTCATCATAGCTATAGTCAGAGTAATACGAGTTATTCTGGAGTACATAGATCATAAAATAAAAAAGTTCGACAACGCGTTCACTCGCTGCATTTTGTGTTTCTGTAAATGTTTCTTCTGGTGCTTGGAGAACTTCCTCAAGTTCATTAACAAGAACGCGTACATAATGTGCGCGGTGCACGGCAAGAACTTCTGCTCTAGCGCTAGAGATGCCTTCTCTTTGCTCATGAGGAACATCGTCAGAGTTGTCGTACTTGATAAGGTAAATATAACAAGCAATAAGCATTTTAATTTCATTCTTTAACAAAATATTAGTCAATAATTAAAGTCGAATGGCAGATTCGATAGTCTGTCCTTGTCTTTCTTAATTCGGTACTATACGATAGCATTTGAATTAGATTGAATGCTACATTTTTAACAGCAATTACGCAAATTATTGTACAACCAATTCTTTTTATATAATTCTAAAGTATACGCTTATATGTGTTTTTAAATAAAAAAAATATGAATTGTTGTCTTATAGTTAATTAACTGTCGCCCACGACTCCATCCGCGCGTAATTAATAAAAATCTTAATTAGTCGCCTATATCTTCTGCCAAACTAAGTTCTACATCTATACCAAATTTTAGCAAGATCCATGTAGTCGTTCTGGAGATACGTTAAAACAAACATCCATCCATCCATCAATACATTCGCATTTATAATATTAGTAAGATTTTGTATTATAGTATAAAAATGTTTGTATTCCAGGTGACAGATTTTATATTCTTCCTATCAAAGCTACTGATATCGATCGGCGTGGGTTTCGCGGTGTACTACTTGCTGCAGGTGAACTACCTGTACGAGGTGACGCGCGGCGAGCGGCTGCACCACAACTACATCCCAGCTGTCATACTCAGTGTTGCCACATACCTCATCTGCACCATATTCTTTAATGTTTACTCTATGGCTGTGGACACATTGTTCCTTTGCTTTTGTAAGTACTCCATACCCTTTCGTATGTTAACTGTCAAAATGTCAAAATCAGCCCATCTGTGAGTCCCAAAATACAGGACGCTCTCACAGACAGGAGTCTCCCTGTCTGTGGAGAGTCCTAGAATAGGACGATTAAATATTACTTACGGTTCCGATTTTCCTAAGTGCAAAAGAGTAAACACTATATGCCCCGCAAAATACGCGCAAAACTAAACACTATCAACACAGTGTGTCATCGTCCCGAAACAGGATGCCCCACAGACAAGAAAATCCTCCTGTGTATGTGAAGGGTGTCCCAATTTGGGACGCTTCACACACAAGAGGATACTTACCTTCACATACTGTCAAATTGCAAAGCTCTTAATTTTTTTTTTTTCAGTGGAAGATTGCGAAAGAAACGATGGCTCAGCTGAGAAACCTTACGCTATGTCTAAAAACCTTATGAAAATACTTGGAAAGAGAAATAAGATTGAGTAGTAGTTTAGATACTAGTAAGTGCCAAATATAAAAAAAAGTGTTGTGACTTTCTTGTGATCTTGTCATGCTGGCTATCTTTTTAACCTGTTTAATTTTTGGTATACTCTGTGTTCATTGTAAAATTTAAAGTATTACTATTCTTCGTATTATTAAGTCTAGTTAAAACTCCTATTGTAATATTTTATTTTATGTTAATTTTAAAATGGTTACATAAGTTCTGTCCGTTCCTTGATGCATTTTAATTTGTTATAAATCTATGTAATTTTTGAATCACAGCATATGAATGAATGTTTATAATCTATAGAACTATAGCAACGCTAGACGGCAGATAATTCTCCACTGTTTAAAATAAGTTATTTTGTATGGAATCATTAATATAAGTTGTTCATATTTTATATAACACATTATGAATGTGATGTTCGCAATTTTCGATTGAAATTTTTGAATTATTGTATTTTTACTTTTTAAATTCTACAATTACAATTTATTACATTTATAAAGACATTTATGAAAATAAACATTTGTTTAATTATATATGCAACAACTCAACATACCACTTCTTTTGGTATGCTTTGATTTTTAAACTATCAACGAGTCACATTGCGTATTCTCGTATTATCAAAACTAGAGGTCGCTTAATAGTCGTTTTTATTTATGAGTAAAATTGTTTTAGGTTTATACATTTACTTCGACAAATTTACTTTTTTCTGATCGCGCAATTTCCTTAAAAAAAAATTAAATTCCGAAAAAAAAAGAAATAACCTTGTTAATTTGTTTATTCAGTCGTTACATAATTTAATCTGTGCTGTGTTAAAAATGCGATATCCAGCATTGCCTCTGGATCTAACATTTCCTTTGCAGTCTCGTACTTGAGACTCTCTTCATATGCCATCAGTATACTTGTGTCATCCAACATCATCTTGGATGCAACCAAAGCGGCAATACAGTTCTTCACTCTTGCCATAATCTCTCTGATAGAGATGCTAACAGGCTAAAACAATAAACAAAGACTATGAAAATATTCTCTCTGGTAAGAGCAGAAAGATTGATTTTGTTGACAATTGAAGTTGTAATAAGTAATTTGTTCAAATTAAACGAAATCATAACCAAATGAAATTATACGAAATTTAAACGAAAAATGTTGTCTGCATTGTTTATGAATTTAATAATAGTAATATAGTTTTTATGCAAAATACTTCATAACTTAAATCATTTAAACTTTCATAAGACATTTTAATAAACTGATATAAAAACGGCTAAACACTTATATATATGTCCGGTGGCGGCACCAACTAGTTTCGATTATTTCGCGAACGCGGGGGTGATGCCGCGACAGAATATATGTGACTGTTTAGCCGTTTCTATATAAACTTCATGATTTGTATAAAATCTGTCATTTTTTTAACATTATTGAAAGATTTCGGAAAGTGTTACCTCTAATTTAGCTTTCTCAATATTTTCAAGATCATCATTTTCTGTAGACTCTTTCTCACGTGGAGATATCCATATGTAGCCGTTATTACCAATAATTATTGAAATTCCGAGAATATTGTGAAAGTGATTTTTCCTCCGTTTAATCAAAGATGGAAATACTTTCACTAGTGTGCCTTGGACTAGCTGGAAGGAAAATCATGCTTTGTATGATACAGTGTGTACAAATTGAGATTTAGTTAACTCAACATATTGAACAGTTTAACAACCACATGTTAGTATGCGTGTATTAATGTAGAACATATGTTTATTGTTTTATTTCTATAAGTTTTATTTCATTTAACTTGCTGGTAATGATTTACCTATTTACCTTGCCATACTTCAGACTTCTTGTATGCAGAGAGAGTGAGCCATCGGAAAACACACTCTGTACTTCAGCACTAATCAGGTCACCTTCTTGTAATACCTTCCTCATGGACTGTTCATCTTCAACAGACCTGCGACGCTATATAAAATAGAAATAAAATAGAATAAGAATAATCATTAAATAACCATTCATATAAGCTTACCAAGATCTTATGAACACTTCAATCGTAAATGCAATACATATATTACATGAAACATTGAAACATACCAATTCGCCTCCAGGAAGATTGACCGAAGATAACTGAAGTATCGAGTCTAAACGTGAATTAGTATCCACTTTCCAGCGTCGCTGCTGCACTTCCAAGACACGACCAACAACAACATCTCCAATTTCCCCCACGTATCGACTTTTTAGTGGCCTAATGCATATCAATTTGTTAACTTTTTGCATAACACCAGCCACTGACGACTTTAGGTTGTCATCTTCTGTATAAGTCCCATGGCCCCTGTAAAATGAATTATAAGTTGCATCAATAATGCAATATAGTAGTTATAACCTTTTATTTTGAAGTTTTATAATGTTAATGATTCTTACCGCATAAAGTCCTGCATACCGGATATAACTTCCCCCGGCGTATAAAAGCGAGGCAATTCATTACTAGTAGCAACGCTATGGTTTACTCGTTCTGATGCTAATCTTATAGAAACGTGGCCAGTCATATTGTTTTTTAATATAATCGGAATTACAACCGCTCTTTTGCTATCTTTGTGGATTAAATATTCTATTCGCAAGTAACAAAAGCACTATTTTGAAACTAAATAATAAAGCATTGACACATTGACATTTGCTTTTGACATCTGTCTTGCTTCAAGCAGAGAAAAACAGTCAGAAAAAAAATTGACGTACAGTTTTAATATACTCTGTGCGTTGAGGAGATTTTTTATCTACGAAAAATGACACATACTCTGTGTTGTCAAAACTCAAATGTCAATTTGGCAAATGTTGACAAATATAAAACGGATTTTCGGAGTTGCGATTTTGCATTTTGCTACTTTTGTTATAAATAGAATAATTTAAACTAATGTAAATCTTACCGTTATTTCTGTGGAATGGAAGTACATTCAAACCGATTCTTTTAAATGTCAATTGCTTAAGGAATTAAATAAACATGTCTGCTGCAAATTTAGCGCCCATAACTGCAACCGACAGCCTTTCACAGGCCCTTAAAGCTAATATTATACCTAATCAGGAATACCTGTTACAGGTAATTGTATAATTTTAATGAGATTGCGATTAGATAGTTTCTTTTACATAAATTTAAAAAATGGTATATCCAACAGGGTTCTGTATTAGATTCTGCAGTAGAAGTTCTGCTACATCGTCTTCGCGGGCTCTGTGACAACGTAGATGCTGGAACTGAAACTTTTGATGATCAGGAAGTTTGCTTTAGTTTACGAGATCCAAACCAACAGGTAAAAAAGGGTTTACATGTCAATATAAATATAAACTTAATTTCCCTTGTTTTTGTAATGTTTGAAACATTATTTTTAGGCGGCACCCCTTATGTTACGCGTAAGAAAAGCTCTTGATGCACGAGACATGCCTTTTCAACTAAGGTACATTGGTCAACCAGACCTAGGAGATAAGAGCAGACCAACTGTTGTCCGCTCAAGTCTTGACATTGCCTGTAGTGGTATGCTAATTGAGTTTCTCAATGAACTTGGATGTAGGATTGAATTTGAATATAGTGTTAAAGGTAAGATCCTTATTAAAACTTTTCTGATTATGTAAAATAAGACTAGAATATAATGAATTTCTCAGATGGAATATTAAATTGTGATATTAAAAAATTTCAGGTTATATGTTTAGAAAAGGTCGCATGAAGATTACAGTGTCAAAGGTGTTCAAAATATCACAAAGCTCAATGTCTCCGGAGCCAATCTCACAAAGTTACTTAGTTGAATTATCAGTAAGTATAATTTATGTACTTTAATTTAAATTAGTATGTTTTAAGGTCAAAGCGCGTCTAACGAAGTTTGTGCATGCTTGTTATTGGCATACATATGTAAAATGTTTGTGTGATTTTTGTTTTTCTGCTATTTTATAAGTATGCTGTTGGCCTGTCTTAATAAATAAATAAATAAAGTCAAAATAAAATTAGAACTGTAAAAAAATCTTAGTGCAGACAAGAAGTTAATTTATTCTGAAACAAACCTTATAAAGTTTATTCAAAATATTAAAGATTAGCTGTGTATAAAAAAATCTTTCTTGTAGACTGTTATATTGATAGTAGTAGTAGTCGCTCTGGAGATACATTCAAACAAACATCAATCCATCCGCTAAACTGTCGCATTTATAATATTACTAAGATAATTGTAATGTATTTCAGGTATTGGCTCCACAAGGTCAAGATGCTATTGGTGAGGATATGCGAGCGTTCGCAGATCAGTTAAGGCCACTTGTGCAACTTGACAAGATAGACTACAAACGTCTCGGCCATATGTCCTAGCAGATGTACCTGCTTTAAGCTGTTAATAACCTTAAAACATTAACTGTGAATTTCAAATGTGATGCTTATGTGATGTATAACAGTAAAAACTCAATATAACAACCTTTTTTCAAACATTACAGCAATTAAAGTGTAGTAAAGTGCAGTATAGTGTTCAAAAACTGACTCTAAATTAATTAAAGCTTTCACTTCGAAAAACCTGTATATTATATGTAATAAAGCAAACATTTTTATACAATTTTTATTATATTATTTGGCAAAGGCATAGATATGTATTACTATATGAGTGAAAATAAATTTGAGACATTGTCTTAACCTAAAACTGTCAAATTAGTCAACAAAGTCTGGATTCTTCTTTGAACCTTTTATGATAAAGTGATCCTCTCCATAATCCTTGTCTTCGTTCTTGAAACCGTGAACGTATGCGAAGTTCCCAAAGTACAGGCATTTGTTGTAGTTCATTGTTATAAATTCTGTCA
Organism: Papilio xuthus; assembly: GCF_000836235.2. Classification (NCBI taxonomy): domain Eukaryota; kingdom Metazoa; phylum Arthropoda; class Insecta; order Lepidoptera; family Papilionidae; genus Papilio; species Papilio xuthus. Next base: position 4,702,036 of record NW_013530969.1, read on the forward strand.
ATAAATTAATTTTGATTAAAACTTTAATATCCCCAAATTAACTTTTGGTTTAGGTAAGTTTAATTTTTACTTCAACCCGCACAACCATTCCAAATCAAACCTAATTATATATAATACTATTACATATGTTTTATAATTCGCGGTGACGGTGGGTACAAAAATATTTTGGTGTACAAGTGGGTAGTTTAAAAATCCTCGCTTGTTCGACGCATTTGTACGGTAAGGGCAGTCGGTCGCGGTCGCTAGGTACCTTTCATTTATTCATGTTACGGTTTTGTTGTAAGAAAGGTAAAGGTTAGCACGGTAAAAGGCTTAGTTCACATATTGACCTTAACTTGTGTGTGATCAGGAATCTGTGCCACAAGTGGTGAACGAGACATTGAGGTGGTAAGTCATCTTTATTTATTTATTAAAAAAGGACTAGAATTAAAAAAAAAACCTATTCAGTAGCCGACGTGCTCTTTCAGACTGTGTTCTATATTTATGAGGAATTTCAGCAAGATCTATTCAACCAGTCTGGAGATACCTTCAAACATACATGCATCCATTCATCTATACATGCGCATTTCTAATACTACTATGATTTTTGTTTATGCAACATTTTCCGTTGACTTTCGAACGCGTAAAAGAGGATTTTTAATAACACAATGCCATTCCATCTTTAATCAATCACTTAATTAGTTAATTATAATATAATATATGTAAGTCCGCATACGAGCTAGTATACTTATCTATTTTATGTTCAAATGTATATAATTAACCTGTGCCCTCGAAACAATTATAGAGATCCATTATGCAGTGGTTGTCGAAGATGTATGTAGAGTTATCTTGCATATTAAATCCGCAAGTCTTCTGGTAATATGTAGGGCACAATCCGCATCTGAAAATACCAAAATAATATGTATATACAAGCTGTCGCCCGCAGCTCCGTCAGCGCAGCGCAGCCTATTGTTCTTGCTACATCCGTCGAACGATACGATCCGTTGAAATTTTCTGGAGAAAAATGCTAACAAACATCTAACTTTAATAAGAGTAAGATAATTTACGTTCGAAACTGTAGTTCGGATTTCAATGTAATATGATTATGTATGACCCACCTATTAGTCGGGAAAATATATTTTTAAGCACAACATACAAATATTTATAAGTTTACCTATGACCATCGGGAGCGGGATTTTTCTTATACACGAGGGGCCTGTCGTATTCGTAATTGCATAAGGCGCAGGTCGCTGCAAAGAAAATATGCTTCTTGTGACATATGGCATGTTTTTATTTGGCTAAATAATCAGTAGTTCTCTTCTGAAAGTAAACTTTGAATAGTTTTATTTACATACCTAGACTCACTAAAATAAGTATAGACTCCTTCATTTCACGAGGCTTGTCATATGCTGAGGCATAATCCGATAATAATTTTTAATAACTTTCCTTATCATTTAATTGAATTGATTTACAGCATAATAATAATTTCAAATTTAATAGAAAATGAAAATACTCAAACAATTTATGTTAAAGACGTATTGGTTATAACTTTTATAAAAGTGTAAAATTTTAAATAACAGACAATATCCTCAAAACGTTAAACGTTGTACAAGTGGCACAGAACAGGAGAATGATCGCAAAAAGCGATGATCGATGGAGCCAAGGGAATAAGAACAATTCTGTACCAGGAATTTTGTTTTGGTTGGTCGAGTCAAAAATTAAAACTTTTAGCTAAATATTAAAAGTAACATAGTAAAGCGACATTTTCTCAGCTTCTAAGCAATGATTACGACTAAAATTGTCCGCTAAGATTTACCTAGAGTACGGAGAAATCAAACACATTGCACATCTAACAACAGTTCCTGGTTATAAATTTCGAATGAAGTAACAAAGAAATCTAAAATTCCGGTAATGCGTAAGGAAAAGCGACAGCTTAGGAAAAGAATGGCGACGTGACAGGCATCAGGCATCGCGATGACTCATCGTAGTTCCTTCTGTTTTCGTTTTGTAATATATAACTTGCGATAATTATTTTAATGAGTACACAATCCGCAACCGCGACCCTCTCTTGATAACCTTATATACGAAGTCCTTTTATCGTGAATTTAGTTACGTACGTTATTATAAATAAAGAGCTCAGTGCAGTTATATTATATTATAACTTATAATCTAAAAGAAAATAGACACATTTAAACCTATAAAAGTAATTTACAATGATCGAACATAATTAAAATTAAAATGCAATCTCCTTTCGTTTTGGTATTGTAGATAAATCTAATTTACTAATAATCTGTTCGTCACGAGCATTCAGTAAGAGACAAATATAATAAATTAACACATACTTAGGGGCTTACGGCTAAGTGTAAACGTAGGCATTGGGCGCAATATATCATTGTTTATTGTGGTAAGGCATCATGATTCACTGTGCGTACACATGGAGCGCGGCCGCGGCGCGTAGGCCGCTAGTGGCGTGGGTCGGCTCGGCGCTGCGATAGCTGAATAAAGCCTCTACCACACGAGCGTATCTTTTAATAAATTATATTATCTGCGCAATATATAAGAAGAAATCACATTTTATATTAATACATGATTTAAAAATGCTAATTAATGTTTATCGCCAGTGTAAAAGTAATTTCTTTATTTCAAAACAACCTTTACAACAATCGGTCTCTAACTAATTATAACGGCATTCTTTATATTTTATCTATTTTAATTTAATCTTTTCTTGTCATATCGCACACAATAATAAAAACTTTCCATGTGGTTAAAGTATCGCCCATCTGGATTTGACTTAAGACCGTGATGGTACGGAGTGCGGGGCGCGGGGCGGGCCGGCGGCGGCAGACTCGGCGGCGCTGCGTGGCCGCGCCCGCTCACCTTGACGCTCACATAGCTAACAAAACCCTCAAATCATACCTAATGAACTATCTTAACCCCTCCTACCTGTACAGATTGGTATTAGGCTATTTCTTAGGGACTTCAATAATTTTGTTAATAAAATGATAAAAATGTTAAAATGTTTTCCCGTGCTGTCGATTCATAGGCGGAACAGAATAGAAAAAAACAGGATTTCTAGTCATCAGCAGTTGCAGAATTAGTATTATCGGAACCATAAATGCATTGACTTTCCAAAAAATACCGTAAAATTAAGCGAAATTTTTTCAATGTAGACCATTTCGCAAACCCTGTAACACAACATAATGGACCAAATAAAGAACAACAAGAGTATTTTTAGTGTGAACTGTCACCTTTATAACGAGTATATACATGTAAAACTGTATAAACATTACTATTCGAGATGTCGATCACTATATTATACAGAATACCTATAATAAAGTATTTCTTTTTCCCCAATCTATAACATTTTTTTCCTTTAACTATCCGACTTATTTCTAACTCAATCCGTTTACTTATTTTAATACTCGTTCGCGCATAGTTCGATACAACTAAGTAAATGAGATTAAACTGATATCCGCTCTAATTCTGTTTAAAATCCGTTTGAAATGTAACCACATAATATAGTTACGAAGAATTCATTCCTTGAATGTTTTATTTATCCATTAAATTACACTGAACTGATTTTGTTAATTATTCTTTCATTAGAATAAAAAATGTCCTCGTATTTCTAAGAAACTTAAACAATGCACTTCGGCGTCCAACAAAAACATAGCAAGTTATTCACATCTCAAGACTGTTTGATCAATAAAAAATAGGGTACCTATGCTTACTCGGTCATAGTGTCACCATTACTATTTTCGTCAGTAATCTATATTCTCAACCGTTGTTTGCACTTATGTATGAGGTAAGATTATGATTTATATTTGCGATTAAGATAATGTATGTAATGTCTGTCAGTGTACAAAAAGATTATTAACGAGTGAGTCGAAGGCTATGTGGCTCAAATTACGTCGCCCCTTCGGCCGCCACACCGCAACGCAGTCAAACGACCAGCTACTGTCATTCGAATGAATAAACATCGGTGCAAGTATGTTGTTATCACTAAATAGTTTTACATGTAACGTGTAAAAGGTAATAGTTATTTTTCTTAACTTTATTAGACACTAGCACGTGCCAACGACTTCGTCCGCGCCGTATTAAAATATCATATACAATCAAAAAAACTATAACACTCGGGTTTAGTGTAGTTTCCTTAACAGTAAAAGTTTTCAAATCGGTTCAGTAATTTCGGAGCCTGTTTAATGCAAACGAACTATCAAATTATTCCTCTTTATAATAGTAGTATAGAAAAAGTGACACAAGAGTCATCTTTTCTACATTATTCTCTGTAAAACTCATCTCTTTCATATTCTTCTTTTCTATAAGATCCAATAGACATTTGTAACCAATCGTCCATTATAGTTCAAGTAGATTTAGTTATAGTATCGTTAATATATAATAGAAATTTGCTATAAGTGTACACTTGTAAATAACTATATGTTAATTATCTTGTGTCTATTATTGTCACTTTCTAACTGTAAGTCTACCATGTAAATAAATAAATAAATAAATAGAAATTGAGATTTACAATTTATAATACGACTTGAAAAAAGCTCCATTAATAACACTTTTCGACTCCTTTGTACTAGAGACAGTTACATAAATATAATAGAATAATGAATATCTCAAAGAAATGTTTGCGCGAAACTTCCTGCCTCGCACAGCAGCGTTGTGGAGTGGTCTGGCCTCAGCGGTATTTCCAATCCGCTACGACTTAGGGTCCTTCAAGAAACGAGCTTATCACCACCGCAAAGGCCGGCAACGCATCTGCGGTTACTCTGGTATTGCTGATGTCCATGGGCGTCGTTGAACACCTCGGTGTTCCCGCTGCTCGTTTGCCTCCTTCTGTTATAAAAAAAAAAATATACGTCATAATATGTACACCTTATTTTGTATTTTTATGAAAATTAAATAATATATATGTTGGTAACATGTGAATGTCACTCAAATTGTAATTTGTTCTGATCGTGACTTCGGATTATGCAAAATAAGCAAATTAGGTTCAAGGATTTGTTAATCAAATGCACAATATGACAAATCACCTTTATATTGTAGCACTAAGTCAAAATGTAGCATTTAACCATCAACATACTAAATGACTATGACCTTTTTGTTTCATCTATTTATATATTTTCATTGCTTTTTATACGTAGCGGAAAAGGTATAATTATATTTTAATTTATTGAAATATAATGTATGAATTTGTTCATTAATAATACGTTGCGGCAGAATATCAATATCCTTTTGTGGTTATGATCATGTTTAGAGGTGACCTCTGGCAATTTATAAACTTTGTCGGTAGGTACCTATAATATCGTAAGTAATTTACTAAATGGCAAAACTAATTGTGTCGACGTTCGAAAGCGCGTCGTTGCTGGCGCGTTGATTCTTTAAATATCTATTAGTTATTCAGGAGAAACCTAGGCTCGTTGGTAATTTATTCAGTGAATTAAACGCGTGTCCGTATAAATAAGACCTACCTCGCTAGCCATTGCACACCACGGCGTAAAACGCGTTCACCGATAAACTATCTATCTACACACACATGCATTCAACAGATCTAATGCAGTACAAATACAGAGTAGGTAAGTAATAAAGTACATCGCATATGTAGTCTACGATAATACTGTTTATTTCCTTTGTTTCCATTGATTAATCATAAACCACATGATTGGGTTAGATATTCTATTCATAATTTTTTTCCCCAAAGATTTATAGTGTGGGTTCCTTCCATATTTACTAAAGATATTTATTTATCTATTACAATAGAATTGTAACAGATAAATGTTCTGTTTTGCGGCCAAATTGAGACATATACGGCGCTTAGATTATAAAGAATTAATATAATTAATAAACTCCATGTTATACAATAACTTGGGTGCAAAGAATAGGCTATGAAAATATTTTACATAATAAGTACAATGAAATATTTTTTCAACAAAGGGAACATAATGAAACTCTTGAAATAGTGATACTTTGTCGGCGGTCGGCGCATCTACTCTCGATGCTCACAAAATGTTCATGTGTGCGTCTCTATATCAGTGGTTTCATTTTCTGAGAAACGGCGCGGACGCATCGGTGCGCGGGCGCAGGGGCGCGGCTCGGCGTCAAGCCCGTAATATAATCTGGCGGGTGGAAGAGGCGGGGCGCGGCGGGCAGGGAGGCCCGGGCGCCGGCTTTGCCAGACCAGACATTTTGTCGCTGCATTAGCTACATCGTTGTTTTATATTAAACTTCTAATAACATCAATATAGCAAACTAAATACCTATATAAGTCAAGAAAACGTCTTGTTATATATTTTAATATTTTTCCTTTTCGTTATTACACAAGTTACACTTAACAATATTATGCGAAAAACAAAAGCTCTTCGTCACTACTTAAAGCTGATTTCCTTGTTTTTAGCTAGTAAGCTGAAAATAGGTTTTTTACGGGTCTCTCGCTATTAGAAACTGACGTTCAAATTCACAATAAGCGTAATTTTACAAACGAATATTTATGTACCAATACCCAAGGAATATCCAACAAGCAATATTATAACATTTTTTCCTATTAATATCAGCTCAATCAATCACGAATATCGAGGAAGTTTTTACGTCGATATTAAATTAATACGTAGGTACATTATAACTACTACTTATAAAGCAGGGATGGTGAACCAATGGCACGCGATACAATGTTTTGGGCAAGTCGTTTAGCACAAAATGCATTATGCCATTAGAAAAATGTGAAGTAGGTATAAATAAGGAGCATACACGAGTGATTCCTATTCTACGAAATGTTTACAATAATCACAAAACGAAAATATTTTGATAGCACGTCTATGAGCTCATTAAACATTAAGAAAATTGTTACGTCGATACATAAAGGTTTGCTACCTCGCTAATAGTGCGTTAACTAGCAAGTCAATAATAGTGTTTTTTCTCAGTATTTCACCATTTTAAATTCTTTACGGTATCAATGTCAAATGCGTCTAGTCATTCTACTTTTACTGATATATAATATACATATAAGAATCTATATGATACAATAATGAGCAATAATTCCATTATTGGATAAATCCTGCATATTTCCAATATGACTATGTATCTTGACTCACTCTTTGTTCAAAAGTGGGTCATCTACTTGACGTTGCAACTATTGATAAAGCATATTGATGCGGAAAATGTTGTAGTTTATCAACTAAATATGATTTCTTTCATTATTTTTTTATTGCTTAATACGACCTCTTTTAAATTGTTTGAATTTCTAAACGCATACCTTAAAAGAAGGATTAGAGGTACTTTGTGAGTTGCAGCATATTGTCATTGTTCAAAGCTATCAGATAATAAAGGTATTTGGGGCTTATCATGGCTTAGTGAAGCGCTGAGGATGATCTGTGTTACGCCGTCATTATTTACGACATTCGGTGCTCTCGACTCTCGGGTGGTCTGATTCTGGGGTGGCCAGTCGTCGAATTATCAATAAACCAAATTATTAAGAACTCAGCATTGCACAATGCAAATGTAATTTGATGTGTGATAATCCACTCTACATATAAATAACTTTATAAGTATGTTATTTGTACAAATATTATTAAGTGTATAATAGTCAAAAAGTAAGTAAGTAAATGTTAAATATAATAGAATTGAATTCCTTTTTGTCAAAAGAAAAAATATGGATACTTGAATTTCTCCATAATGTATGGAATTTTTTATTTTTATATTCGTCATCATCCCAGTTAGGGACGACTAGGCCATAGCCAACCGCGATAGACTAGTTGCTTGATTGACTTACCCATATCTTTAAATTTCATTACACTTGCAGGTTGCATCATGATGCAACGTCATGACGTTTTCCTAAGCCGTAAATGTACCTATACGTAAATTGAAAAACACTTTACAGATTGGGAATCGAACGCAAGACCTGTAGATTGAAGTCGAAGTCAGCCTTGAGCCAGATACTCGATTTTTTTTATTTTAATTAATAAATATTCATATATTAAACACAAATTTATTTAAAACAACAATAATTTAACCTTTACACTTATTACATCAGTACTTGTATAATTGTCTTGGCAACAGCAGATGAAACAGTAGGTGTACACACACCACCAAGCGACTGTAAACAAATTAGATTTTGACTTTTTGTTGGAATGACATCTGCCACGTTAATAATTATAGATTGCGTCATGACATGTCTGCTCATCAGTTTAAAAAAATACAAAATAACGTATATAACCACAAAAATACTTGCTTATCGTGACGGCGAATTTAAGTATTTTACACATAAGATATTCAACGACTAGAAAAGATTATGCCCACGCGCAGTTCTGAGTCACCAATTTACATTAAAATGTAAATTTAATTCTTAATTTAAAAAAGTGGTATGACATCTTTTATCTACGAATTTAGTTATTTTAGCAGTGAGGCCATTTTTATTCGTTGTAACAAATGCCTTGAGTCGTAAATATATTTGATCTCATCTTCAGTTGTTAGTTTTAATGTCATCAAAAGGTGTTAAACGAGACGTAATTGATAGATTAATATATTATTTGGTAGTAGGATCTTCTTTGTGAAGTTGTTATGTTGTTTCGAGATCTTATTTCTTACGAATCTGTTGAGTCCTATAGATTGGCAAGTAAATAATTGTACAGCAAAAAGCAGTCTTCTATCAGTATTGAGGTCGATGTCAGAGGGCAACTGATTATGTTACCCCGCGGTGTTTACAGAGAGAGCTGTTTTAACGGCGCCGACGCCTCTCTGATCTTGCCGAACGACAAACGGTATCAATTAAGAGAAATCGACTATCGTATATTTATGTTAATCGGAATTTTCTACCATGCCGTTTTCATGCGAACCGTTAATGATCGCAATGGTTTATTCATTAAAGACAGAATTTTAAATAACATAATATCCATATCCAAAAGAGCACACGTATCCAAAGACGCGCCAATACATTAACGTACTTACGTTGGTTTAATGCGCTGCATATACCACTCAATATAAAATGAGTCAGAAACAGATATTTTAAGTGTTATTGACCAATATTTTGCTTATAAAAGCATATTTAGGTCTGCAAGCGGTCAGTGACGTGAGCGATGTTAGCCCGCAGCTCCCAGCATATTATAATTAGTCGAAGCCAGCGTGAGTAATGGCGTCGGAAATAACATGCGGACGGCGTTGGCGCCAAGCGGAGCGGCCATTGCGGCATCGCGCGCGCACTCCCGCTGCGCCCGCGCCCGCACCTTGCCCCGGCCGCGCCCGCCGCACGCCGCGTCCGCGCCACTGCGTCTGTCTTATGACTTTTGAGCATGTGTGGCTATCTGGCTATTTATGTCCTTTGAAATGACACCGACCTGCCGTATTAAAAATACAATACCTACTGCAACAGCTCTAAAGATTGTTTGACCGAATACTTTTAAATGTAGTTTTACATTTTTAGAAACTTATTATAGAAACAGGAAATAAAGAGGCAGTGAACACAATAAGAACTAATTTTAGAACACACACCTAAAGTGAAATATCTTAACATTGTAACACCGCTAAAAGTCCAAAATCAAATTGGTGAATGTTAAGATATCGGGTATCAGACAGCAACCTAACAGTTGAAACCCTATGCACAATTGTTTCACTGCGCATTAGCTATACTTTGCATTGTAAATGTGCTAGTTGCTCACTAAGACACATGTACGGCTTCTGGATGTATCCCTTTTGAAGCTAAGGCAAAGACAAATTAACACGCAATTTCTTCTACCTTAAATGCTTAAAAAAAACTATAAAATCTTAATAATATTCGGTCAAATCGAAATGCATTGAAGAGTTCAAATTTTAACAAAAATACAATAATTTCAGTTTCGTTCACTTGATTCCGAGTTTTTATTAAGTAAATAAAGCCATGAACGTTTCTTTTATGTACGATTATACAAGGTATGTCAACGTTTATCCATAAGCTACATCAAAAGACTGTCCTTTCCGGCCGTTGTGTATACAAAAATTGCTTTAAAGAATTTCTGGAAGAGGCAAACAAAGACACCGCGGTTAATTATTATCTGTTTGCGCTGAGAAAACACGCTTGTTTGAAGGGGCCCATCTAACTTAATACCCTTTTGTTCTCACAGTTATATCTACTAATTTGAAGCGTGAAATCTCCGATTTAGTTTCACAAATAATCATTGTGTTAAAAAGCAAATCAAAATGAGGTTTAATTTCTTGCAAACAAAACTTATAATGCATTCATTTTAAACCATACCTGTTCCAAAATTATAGTAAGCAGTAACCTGGTGGAGGTTTTTGTTCAATAGCTTACGCATTTTACTTAAGTATTTGTTCCATTCATTACTTTAGCAATAGTGCAAACAATACGGTCTGGCAAAACGTAAGCGGTCACTGCGCGAATGAATGGATCAAGCATAAAAAGATACTCCAATAGTCTTTGATCGAGTGAACACATTGGAAGTGAGTAGTTTGCTATGGATATATGAATTAGGAGTATGTCATTGCAAATTTTATTATCGTCTTGGGTCGAGCTATTTTAGATTCTGCTAAAAAGATGCAGATACATTTCCTTTGATCTGTCAAGAATGTCATCTACGATGATTCTATGCCTTTGAAAATTGTCGACCTGCCAATTGTGTTGCATAGGTTTTAAGATAAGTGTATTTCGACTCACAAACAGGATATATTAAACACTTGGAGTCACTTTACTAAAATAGCGGTCGCCGAGGCACGTGAGGTGTTGACGCCTTTGAGTCACAAGGTGTTGGCGAGGCAGAAAGAATAGATCATGATCATCAGCGCGCCCGGTTTCACTCTAATGATCTCACGATGATCAAAGCATTTTGAAAAAGTGCTGATACCTAATATAGTTTCTGTAAATATGTTCAGTATACATATACATATAACTATGTAAATCTTTATCAATTTACTTTTATGTAAATAAAAAAAGAGAAAAGAAATATTATTGATTTTAGTCCGGGTTATAAGATTGATATGAATCGAAACAGTAGAATAGTAGTTAAGGGTCAACCAAAATCGATAGCGTGTTTTGTTTTTGCTTACAAAACATTTAATTTCAATCGAGGCATCTTGACAGTATCTGTGAATAATGTTTATGCACTACATAAGAGAGACTGCCCGCGCTGTTAAAGTAAAAATAGAACGATACCTAGAGATTTAATGGGCCGCGGCGAAAGTTGCCATGCCTTTTGTGCCAAAAACGTCCGTGACATCATGGCTGGTGCAACATCTTCTGCTTTATGGAGCATCGCGTCGTCCGGTATAGCGTCGTAAAGAGAGCCACAAACGCACTGCACATGGCACATGCATTGCAACACTCGCAGGGCTGCAATATTATTATTTTCAGACAAAATACCGCTTTTCTATTGTGATTTTTAGAAGTCTGACCTTAAAATAAATTTGACAAAAGCCACAAAAGTTTGATGTTTAGGTATTGACCAAACATGTATTTTTGAAGATGCTGACAACAAGAAAAGAATAGTTTTCGAGATCACATAAATTTGGAGTTAAATAATAGTCATTTTCTGAGGTTTCTGAATTATTTATTTATCAAAAGAGTCGATAAACACCGAAAAATGCTCAAAAGGTGACCTGAATTACCTTCACGAATAAAACAAAAACAATATCAACCCAAAAGATAACTGAAATTGAATTCGACATTAACATGATGGTGATTGCTATAAAAAAATACATAAGTCAACACGTGTCTCTGTAGTGTATACACAGTCGTTGGCTATTACTTTGCTTTCCAGACTGCTCGACGCCCCAAACCACACATAAAGTTGCGCGCTACCCATTGCAGTTATTCCAGTAACATTTAAATTTATTGACTGTGTCACACCAGTCGTGCCAACATCCTTTAGCTAAACGAAAAAGTTTATGTAACAATTTTTAAACTTTGCCGCGCCAATATGAGTTTGACTATGTAATATTCAATAACAGATAATATCTTCGACCCTGTTCCAGTCATATTTTCTTCTTTTGAAGTCTCTTTCTAAAAGTTATAAGTACTATACTTACTAAACGATTCTTCATGTCTATAATCTTTAAGAATAGCTGATGTTGATTGCCTTTTTAAAAGAAATATCAAAATGTTACAAGTTGCATTTTTAAAACACTTTTGGTCGTATCAAGATCTTGTCGGTAATCGAATGTATCCTTTTAAATATATCATGTTTTATTAAGCAACGTTATAAAGAGTTGATCAGTTTGTTTTCGTATATTCTTTGTTCATCTTTTCTTTCTTTATATCTCGACTATGGCCTAATAAGCTCAGCTAAATTAGATAGGCTCTGAGCCTTCTCTGTTGACGACGACTTTGTATTATATATGGATACAGATTTTTACCTTCTGTTAGCGAAATCTAACGTTAGTACGTTACATTGCGCTCAATATATATATATATATATATATATATATATAT
>NW_013530969.1:4714491-4868199 GCF_000836235.2 Papilio xuthus
ATATATATATATATATATATATATATATATAAATAAATAAATATTTATTTATTTATATATATATAAAGAACATAACATAAATAAAGAATTCCCTATTAGACGGAAAGCGACCGCAGCATTCTCAAATCTCATGATGAGATGGTATGTTTATTAGACCTATTTGCCATAACTTCATTTTAATTACTTGTTCGTTAACATTTTAAAGTGACTCATAAAGTCTTTATAACATGTACAGTATACAGTACAGTCAGGTCGATGAATGGAGGAAAAAATAATACAAAGGAAAATTAAGGAAGAGATTGGGGATTATAACAGGTAGAAAAGGCAGTGAGGCGCCGGCGCTACCTGCCCAGCAGCGAGCAGTGCGTCGGCGGAACTCGCGCGCCGCTACACAAAACACAGTTTAGTAAACAACTCTCTTTATTAATATAATAATAATAATTAGAATATTTAATCTTCATAAATGTAGGTCTGTTTCATAAATCCCACATATAAAAATACAATCTTAGTCTTATACTTATGCACAAAAATAGGCCGTCGTCCGTTGGCGACGGTATATGTAATGCACTATGGCGGCGTGAATATTAAGGCACGTCGGTAGAGGGCTACGCCCCAGGCGGCGCCAGGCGGGCGTCGGCGACTAGATCACAGAAGCAGCGGGGCTCGGCCCCGGTGGCGGACTCTCATCTGAGCGGCGCGGCGAAGGCGGGTGCGCACCAGCGCGACAGCAAGCCCGCGCCTGTGCCCCCGCTCGCGCAAAGGGCCGCGCTCTGCAGTGGCACGAACGCGGACACGTGCACGCCGCTCATCACCGGCAGCGACGCCACCGCTGGCTTCTCTTCCTCTTCATCGTCCAACAGGTATGGTCGAAATAGCTTGAAAGGCTTTTTAGGCGGCTCCGGCGAATATGTGGGCACCGGAGGAGGTGGTGAGGGGAACCTCCTGAAGGAGAGGTCGATGGGCTCCGCAGCGGACGGTGGCAATACAATAGGCGCAACGATCGGTGACAACACTGGCACTGACGTAGGGAGCGGTACTGGTGAGGTGAACGAGACTGCTGGTGGCGGCGGGGATGGTAGGCGGGCGCTCTCTGGCGATCCTGCTGCGTACGGCGGTGGCGAGGGCGCCGGCTGCGGCGCTCTTCTTAAGAGCGTAGCTCGTAGCGCCGGTTCCGCCTGCAGCCACTTTTGAATCTGCCGGCGGTGTATGCCGAACTTCCTTGCTGTCGCTCGTTGATTGCCACGACACTGAGCGTCGCGCCTGTACGCTTCGAGAACTTGCAACTTGAATTGTGGTGGGAAAATACGGCGGGATCCGGCGCGACCGTCCGGACGGCGGTCGGTGGGTGCGGGGGCCGGGTGCGTGTGGGCGGCGGCCATGTCGCTGTGTGGACGTCTGTTCGCGTTGGATGTCGGCGCCGAACTGACTGTCGCTCGCCGACCGCGGCGCGGATGTTGGCGGCGCGAGGCTCGCACCGCCCCGACGACATGAGCGCGCGACGCGAGCCGCGTATGTCTATTAGCCTTAGCGCACACTGGAATTTCTACAATAACTAAAATGAAACACCTGAATCCTCAAATCAAACCATCTCTGCAAAACATTACATCAACAACAAACCTTAATGACATGAAATAAAGAAGCTGTTATCACCGTTTGGAAGGGGCGTAGATAATTCCTATTGTAATGTAAAACGATCTCGCTTTGCCTGACTATTTTCGAGAATAAGTTAACAAGTAATCCAATCACTGTTGCGGAGAAGTACTTTTAGGAAAAGTTTGTTAAACTGAATATAGTAGTAGTAGGTATCATTGAGTAAGCTTCATATTACCTAATTGATTCAACATAAATTTAAATTTCTTTCAAATTCTTCGTTGAGCCAGCAGATATTTTACAAAGAAAAAAAAAGTACTGAATTTGAAAGTAGACTTTCCAACGACTCATAAATACAATTTTTTTAGATTAAATATGTATATGTTAAAAATTATTAATATAATTAAATTGACTTGCATTTTGTGTTTGGCGATTACCTAAACCAAAATTTTAAAATATTTGAACAACACTTGTAGAAAACCTTTATAAAACTTAGTTTCCTTAACATTATTTTATTTGTATCTCATCAAATCTCATGTTGGTAATAATAAGTTTACGAACAGTTGTAAGATAACGTCATTTTATGAATGAAAATATGGACTATTCACGTTTTACTTGCTCATTTGTGTACACGCCGCCTTATACTGTAATCTCGCCTCATTCTCGGCGTGAAAAAATGCCGCAAGTGGGAGCCGATAACACGTAGCGCCACCATCTCTATCTTATTCTCACATATAAAAAGCTGAAAGATGAAGCGAGACAGACTACCCGCCCTGCCTCGGTCGCTGCCACATCCGTTTACGAAACAAGTTTGCATGCGACGTTGCCGCTGTGTGCGCACAGGCGGTTGACGAGGTGTGGGACGCGCGGGCGGGGAGTGCGGGCGGACAAGAATGTGCACAGCGCGGCAACGGCGCCGACTGTGGCAGACAGGGTGTCGCCGGCTCGCCGCCGCAGACAGGCCGTCGCTCAGCGGCGCTAGTTCCTCGCGCCCCTCCGCCGCACCTCGTCCACCCGCTGCGCCCGCTCGCACCCGCGCCGCGCTGCCGCAACGCACATCAACAAGTTATTTCGGCTCCGCGTGCCCCCTGCACAAAGAGCTCAACAGATACGGGCCGGCGTGGCGGTTAGGACGTTTCGGACCGCACGGATAGCTTAGCGCCATCGCCGTTTCGAGGAAAGTTGTTTATTTTTTGTGTGAGCGACGGCCGCCTGCCGCGCTCGCCTCGCGTCCGGCGACCGTGAAAACAGCGATCTGACTCCCCCTCCCCTTGCGCACCTTTTATAAAATTCACTTTACATTATATTCCTGCCTTCTTTTATAATATCATGAGTATTATGTGTACATCATTATTAAACTCTAATGTGTAGAAGTTTTCCCCGTAAAGACTTTTTAAAATGGGTAGATTCATACTAAAGGGACCTTTAAAAATATTTACTACTTAATATTTAATTTTTAATAATCGTAACCGTGAATTACTTTACCAGGAATAGGAACATGTAATTTACCATTTACAACATTATATCTTGCCAATATTATATTTTTTAAAAGGGCCGAAGTTTAAAATTAACCATTAATCAAAGCAATACGAACAAGAAAAGTAAGAAAATGATATTTTTCCTCCCGAGTTTCGTACAATTACTTGGAATATAAGAAAACAAATCCGTCGTTAATTATTCAGAAGAGAATCGTTGGGAGATATCCAAATGACCGACGGGATGTGTGCGGGTGCCCTGGCCCCTGGCAACATCTCCGAACATGGGCCCTTATCTGATGTACTGATATACCTACGTAATGGTCTTGGCTCAAACCAACCTCTGTTTTTGAGACACATTGGAGTCAATCCAATAAACGTATAAATATATAACATTACACAACATTATATGTGTTTCGTACTATAATTATCATTTAGTTACTTTAAGATTAATAAAAATATACGCTCGACTTTAATTCTATATTTATTTTAGTTTTTTTTAGCTTACAGACTTTCCAATGTAATCAAATTAAACTTTTAAGGTCAGTTATTCTTGTTTACCTTGCTTTTATTTACATGATTCATTAGTCTAATTACATTTAAAAACGCTAAAAAAAATAAAAAAAAAGATATTGTACCAGCCAGTATCGATAACTACTTTTAGGTATATACATATAACAAGAACTTTTTTAATATTCATAGCAAGTTTTTTTATGTAGTTCTTGTAATTGCGCTTAAATATTTTAAAAAATGCACAAATATATTTGACTTTAGTTATTTTGTTAATTCCTTAGGCTATTTGACGTCAAGAATAATTTAAACCGAGCAAGTGGCCGATGTTGGGAGAGCTGTGATAAAGTGACAAGCAAGGTCGCAGTACCCAGTAATTTAAATCGACATGACATCATGGTGTTTGGAAAATATTCCATCCACGCTGAAGTTTTTGTGAGCAACATTGTGGTAGCGATGATTGATGATGCAACAACACAGAGACAACTAATCATATAAATGTAAGTATTTCCAAGAAATAGAATGGCGAACAAACAATGATTGCTTTGTGGCGAATGGTCATTATTCATTGCGGCAAATGACTTGCTTCGTATTATCTATTCAAACATGTACTTACAACAAATTAGTAAATAATAATGACGGGTATAATTTTTTTCTGAACTTATCAATTTTGAAATAAAAGGTGTTCAACATTTTAAATCTTTGATAAAAATCTTTAGGCCCATGCTTTAAGCACTACTATATAATATAAAAGTCTTTTGTCTTGGTGCGGTGTTTGAAATTGTTAGCGGTTAAGTTCAGTACTGCCATGACTATACTCTTTGTAGGAAAGCTACCGTTAAATAAGCTTGTTATGCCCCGTAGTTTCAATGGATCAAGCTGCCTGTTGATAGTATCAACTTAATACCTAGGCCATGTGTGCCGCGTCCCGCGTCCGACAGACAAGCGGCCGCCGCTCGTAAAATGAACTAATAAGTTCAACAGACACATCGACGCCGCGGCTTGCTCGCCATACCAATGACGCCCGCTGCTACGGCCAAACGTCCTAACGGACAAACGAACCGCGATAATGCACCCTAACATATAGACAAAAGAGCCAATGTTAAACAACCACCTGTAAACCATAAAACACTTAAGTCCTAACGATATTTCTACATCAATAACGACGTGAAACATTATTAACGCACAGTAATTTGATACGTATACCAATTGGTTTAAGTTTAAAATAGCTTGAGTCCATGTTGTGGCAACAAGGCTAGTGTGAAGCACACGTGCGTTTCAAACGTCACCCAAATGGGGACCAGTTCCAGTCCGAACACAGTGGTATATCTTTCAACTTTCGAGATCATTGAGTTCGATAATGGTGTTTCTGTTACCTAATGAGGATTTGAGAGTCTTCGTTTGTTCAAAATGTTTAATATATCTACGGATTACTGTAAAACATACATGTCTACCTATATATTTGTCAATTTATCCATTTTTAGTTTAAATATTTACTAAAGAATAACAGGAAAACAAGCTTAAGTAGTTATGCTAATTAGGGTAGTGAAATGTTCAAATGCCGGTGACGTAAATGATACTAAAACTTTCTAGATAAACATACGACGAGCAAATATACGTCGAATATGTACCTATATTTATTCTAGAATTGTATAAATCAATGAGGTTTCAATAATATGCGACACCGGAAGTCGGCTCTTTGTAAAGCACAATAATAGAAAAAAACAAGCTTATTGTTTATGGTCTTTATTTTTATGTATCTGCACGCCGCAGCCACAGTCAAACAATACGACACTTTCAAAGTGCGCTACCGCCATTACCCAATTTTGAGCCTTAATGACAAGCGCCACATGTGTTATGACTTGTCATTGTACTAGTTAGAATTTCCACTGACAAAACATATTGGCGTCCCTATCGGTCTTATTGAAAAAAAAAAGTGTTTTGCCAGTTGAAATTGAAGGTCAAATATAACACATTGGTTTGGATAACTATAAGCTAAAGGCGAAAATAATCAATAATTCTCATTCAATAACGGTCGGTCACGTTGAAATTATAGTCTCAAAAAAAAACTGATTTCAAACTAAGTTAATTTTTCCGTATTCTTTACTAATGGATTAATTTTATTGTATGTATATTTGATTTGTAATGAAAAGGAAGTACCAATTACTTTGGTAAGGTTTAAGATAATTTGTATTCGTGTTGATACTTGATATGGTACCAAATCCTCGAAAACGCGAGAAGTCCGGTCATTGGTAACCGGTTTCTGGCTATTACGTTGTACACGATAGGGGCTCTCCAAGTTTTACCAGTAATTATTAAGGACAGCTGATATGTGCTTATTTGTTTATAATTATCTTTTTTTTTAATTTCAAACTTAAGATATTATAGTTTTTCATCCGTAGAGTGTAAAAAGAAAAGATATACTATCCACTTTAGTCAAAAGTGTGGTAAAAACAAACGGCAACAAAATCAACTCGGTTCAGTGAAACAATATAATTACATGATGTTATATGAGGTTTAAACAAAAATAAAATGGCAATTTGATATTTTTAAGGATTTATCCGTACAATTATTTGGTTTCTGGTTACCCACTGACGCTTCGCTCATACCTGTCCTCATGAACCTCGCCTCATTCAAGTCGAATTAAGCTTTCTACGACGCAGAAAGGAAATATCACCAAACATATTTACACTTAAATTGATGGCGCAAAATGTCAAGGATAAAAACATTTAAATTTGACTCACGGATCAGAACAGACAAAGTCGTTCGTGGACAAAACATTATTTTTACGATGTGACATAAATATCTGTTTTGCATATATTTTAGACAAAAAGGAACACAAAATTTCTTATATTTTATACGCAGCATAATTTTACCAAGTCTACAAAACCATACAAAATTGCGTTGTCTTGATTAAACGTTACTGTTAAAGGTTATTCACCTAAACATATTGAGATGTATCGTATCATTTATTATTTTTAACCTACGAGGCTATCTTAATAATTAATCTATGAAGTTTAATAGAAATAATGGTAAATGGACCACGAGGACTAAAGTTATAGAGACTTTCCTGTTATTTCCACCAATCTTTCTATCATTGAATCAATTAAAAAATTTTCAACATGCTTCTTAGCCAAAAAGCACCTCAAACTAGTCCAATAAAATAAAATGTGTGTAGGTCGCATAGCAAAACGTTGCTAGAAAATTTACCGTTATTTTAAAGATATACTTTGACCAGCGTATAATTTACTGAGTTAATAAGACGTTAATTTCAAGGCGGCATCAACTTTTTCTTATCGAAATTAAAGTAATTCGAGACTGTTGAATAAACACGTCATTCTTCCGCGAGTCCTCAAATAAAGTGAATCTCATCTAGTGTATGTTGTACTTCATATTATGACAAGAAAAATCCGTACACAATATCTTTAACAACTGTATTTTTTACGAATATTACAAAAGTTACTAAAGATTATTACTTATTATTCCGTCGCACAAGCGTCGCAGATATTCACGTTTGGATTATTTAATAAAATAAAGATAGATATATCTAAATGCAAGACCACAAATGCCAAGACCTCTAGGTAATATAAACTCGACCTGCATAGATCAAATCAAAAATTAATTAACAGTGACGCTAACACGGTAACATATCAATTACATTACGTGTCATTCCGTCGTGATACGTGTAACGCTGAGTTTTATTCAATATAGGCACATGAGTGTAAGAAAATATTAGATAACTACTTTTAAAATATTTAGTTCAACGAGCACTAAGCGGCAAGTTGTTGTGGCGCCTCACAGAATTGAGGTCAAAGAATCAATCACCCCATCGCGTTGCGTGGGCGACGTTGTAACTACTAATGAACTAAAGGAACGCAGATTTGTAACATAAAACATGGTTGTATAAACAAAATATGAATAATGACTAAAAATAACCTAATTAAATCTCGTTGAATATAATTCTTTCACGTTTTGGTTACATGCGATCACAATACAACAGTCAATACAAACCTACATACTCGCGCATATTTAACCTTTTGTCAGTCGAGAAAAAATAATGTACTATAAAAAAGTTGTTCAAAATAAACGACGTGACAACGTAATAAGATATGTTTTACATATTGACAAGCGGTGATCCGCGGAACGACTTCACCCGGTTACATCATCGCCGAATATAAACGATATAATGTATTATTTTTGTTTAACTTTACATATCGTTTGCTACCGTTTCAATTTTATCGTATAAATAGGTCTTGTGTTGTTGGTAATTATAACATATGAAAATCCTGGCATAAACTACCACGGGGAGTGCTCTGAAGAATTGTTTGGAACGATTCCTGCCGCCGAGTTCCGTCATCGGACGACACGACAGACCGCCAGGTTCCATCCACACCATCTCGATGGCTGACAATCCACAACCGTGCGGTTTACGCGAAACTACTGCCTCACGCAGCAGCGTTGTGGAATGGTCTGTCCTCGGCGGTATTTCCAAACCGCTACAACTTCTCCTTCAAGAAGCGAGCTTATCACTATCTCAAGGCCGGCAACGCATCTGCAGTTCCTCTGGTATTGCTGATGTCCATGGGCGTCGTTGAACACCTCGGTGTTACCGCTGCTCGTTTACCCCCTTCTGTTATAAAAAAAAACTACTTATACCCCTAGCCGTGGTCCCTAACGTGTGGGGATTTACATTAAAGTTGAATTATGAAGAGTCTAAAGTTGTCCTTGACACCAAATATTCACGTATTGCTTTATATGGAACATACTTTGGGTACTATCTAAATATTCCTTTCAATAATAAATGATAAATTATGATATCAATATATCAATGATAATAACTATGCGGAATTTCAGTTTTGACTTGATATATGTGATTCGAAAAGATTTTAAAAGAAATGAATGGAAGTTTTATAAACAAAAATATTTGCAAATAAAGGTTCGGGCGATTTAATGTAAGATGGTACTGTAAGCACAGAATGGGATATTGAATAAAAATGGCATTGAACGCCCCGGCTGCGCTAGGGTTCGTTGATCGTTTGTATCCTACCTACGTATTATGAATAAATAATACGATGCGAACGGTTGCACAAATGTGTTGTGTGCAATATCTGTAGTATCGCTGATTCGGTATCTCAGAACAACGGGCGCCTACGTGCGCTCGCGCGCGTTGCCATACCTGCTCTATCTATGTACTTACTGCTATAGTTATGGAAAAACTATAATCGAAGTTAATTAGATAACTGACAATTCAATTGTTTTATCATTTATCCAACTGATAATTGTATTTGCGTTTTCAATAACTCGCAATGTATTTGTGTAAAATAAATGCAAAGAGTTCTATTTCTATATTGCTATGAGTACAAAAGGTACGTCACCAAAAGTAAGGTTGTCTTGAATATTATCGTGTACTTAGTACATTATTAGTACAATCTCTTACGTGGGATCCTTATGGATAGTTTTTTTCCTTTAGACATCACTAACGCTGTGGTTTTCAAATATGTATTATCATTTTAGGAACTGATGCTAAAAACATAGGTACGTGCTGTATATTTATTAGACCATATTTGCACTACTGTAGTGTAAATCCCGTGCATTCTATTATGAAGGACACTTCACCTAGTGAAATGGTTACCTATACTAGAGACGTAACATTTTGTTCCTTCGTAACTTCTGTATACTTTGTTGTCATGATGTGACTATTGTATGGACTAGAAACTATTCTTGGAGATTTTGGAACATCTATAATCCAGCATGAGTGATTGCGAAGACCCCATCATGTAAGTAACAGATGATAAATATGCATTAACAGGAGTAAAAATTATTAAAGTATTAACAGTTGCAATGTGGTTTTTTTTAAAGATGTAAATGATCAATGTTCTTCTGTTAGAATATTCCATCGTGTTTCTTGGTAGTTAAGTACTTGTAGCATTGTAATAATGGTAGGGATAAAAAATAATGATGGTCATATTAGGAATGGAAAAATCTATGCGGCTGTATAATGATGTTACATGAGCAGTTGATCGATCATGCGCAGGCGGCGGGCGCGGCACGGCGCAGCGCGAGTGATTCAGATGAACGGACACGGTGTTGCTAGCTCTTGATGGTACTTTGTTGCAGGAAAACACACACAATCATATATTTAACCGTTTTATCTTTTTTATTATATAATTGTTTCATTTATTTTATACTCGCTGCCGCCCGCGATTACGACCGCACGAAAAATACTTAATTAGTATACGGTCTTGCAGACATTCTGGAGATACCTTCTAACAAACATCGGTCCATCCATACATCCAAACATTCGCATTTATTATATAAGTAAGATTTGATTTGAAGAAAGTATGGATAGATTATGTGAAACAGTGTTAGAAGGGAATGTATTTAGATATGAAGGCTGCTAGAGTTGTATGGATGTATACTCTGACCCTCCGTAGGGGAAAAGGAAGATGATGATAAGACAAAAACTAGAAGTAGTACATCTATATCACTTATGTGAATAAAGCCCAGAGTTGCCACAATAGGTCATCGCATACATTATCTCGTGACACCCCTGACATACAGCTCATGGTCGAACCCAACCACAAAAGAACACGAGCATATTATATTATGTAACTATTTTTATTTATTTCTGTAAATAAACCTTATTTAATTACATGGTTTAGTGAAGTACCAATCAATAAAGGTTCAAAGAAAAGATTTAATGGAAAGTAATCATGAAAAATTAACTTTGACTTACACATTAAATCATTTTCTTAGAATTTCTATACATTTTGGACATTCTTATGTTTATCATTTATTTAATTGTTATGGCGGGTGTCTTGTGAATATTGTCTATTCAAATTATACGATTCATTCAACGAATATTCATTTGACATTTAGATGTAAGTACTTGTTTACATAAACTACAAAAGGGGCACTCAAGGGCTTTACTATTGATAAAACGTACAATTAATCATTAAACTAGAAATAAGTACTTATATATAATTGTATTAAAATCGCATTTATTTTTCTGTACATATATTTCAATATGTTGTACACATTTAAAAGTGCATACACACTAGTGTGTGCTTTTGTAACACAGATTTTAATTATATTTGTCATAGTCATCACCGAATTGCTTTACTGTGCTTTTCAACCAAAGATAAAAATTCTTTTAATTACTCCAAGTAGTTTATATTTTAAATAATTAGGTAATTTTAATGCTATAGTTATCAATCTACGTTGGTAATAAACGATTCCCACACAAGATACTAGTGTTGGCGGTTGTGGGCAGAAAGTAGATACTGGATGGGTGTGGAGTGCGGGCAACGGGCAACGGTACATTGTGCAACGCACAGGTACGCGAGGTGGGGTGGGGGGCGGTCCGGTGGCGCCTGGCCAACGGACCATGGCCGTTTATTTGTATCCCGCGTATTCGCATCACATAAATATAGACACACAAAATGATCAAACAAAATCACTCGTCACTACAAAATAAGTGTCTTAATTATTGCCAAGATGTTTGATTAATAAATGTTTAACATATTTTTTGATGTTTTTATCGAATGAATATGTTTCAAATATTTTAAATTTTGTTGGATCTTCATAAAATACTTTTATTTATAGGTATTGAAATTTAAATAACTTAAAATAAAGTATGTATATACTTAGTTCACCTATTAGGTATCTATTCAGGAGAAATTGTGTATTCCTGATAAAAATAGCCGTTCCAAATTTCACTGCACATAGATAAACCAATATAAGTTAAAAGAAAAACAACTTCACATATCTCAAGGACAATGAATCAAGATAACATTGCGGACATAAACCTTCGCATTCTATTCAATCTAATCTTATCGAAATTACCTTTTGAATGCAACCCGAACTGTCACCGTTTACGCAAATCGCTTATAAAGCTTGTACCTACATAGAGATTGCGGCGGGCATTGTTAGTGTGAGGCATGTGAGGCCCTGCGTCATGGCCCCACCGACACCGACACTCAGGCGGATGTAGATAACATAACGCCACGTTGACATCACCCGAATACCAATGCGATGCACGCTCAAGCACAGCGCTTTCCACGTATACCTATACCTACCATTGCCACTCCAGATAACGTGGGAATATTACGATTTGCGTAATTGACGAACCAAATTATAGATTAATAGAGTCATAATAATTACCGATATTCAGTAATATACAATAACTTTTGAATGACACATTATTATAATGATTAATTATATAGTTATTAGTTACGAAGTTAGTATTGACGATATGTTTCATCATTATTGTTTATATACTTTAAGCTTTATTAGGTTAAGTAATCATCATAGGGACGATGTAGATAGATGTGTAACAAAGTCGGCAAGCGATTTTCACGTGGCCGCGGGTCAGTCGTCGGCGTCGGTGAGAGGGAACCTGTTTGCCGGACGCCGCGCCTCGTGGCTGCTGCTTGTGGCCCGTGGGCGTCCGCCGCACCTAACGCGCACGCTGCTCCGAGCCTCACATCTATATTCAATCTCGAAAGCTGGATCTTAAAGTTGTACATGAATCATCATTGTCAATCTCATCTTATTCAAGTATGAAACTGGTTAAAACTATATTAAAAAAGCTTATTTAGAATATTCACAGCATATTTGCCTGCAGCAATTTTCAACATTAACAGTTAAGGATAATAATTTTTTTATGAAACTAAAGATTTTAGAATCAATAAGATTTATTCCGATTCACTTTCAGTAAAATAAAAAGGACAGGTAAAGGATAAGTGCTTTTGTTTGTAAAATCGTTTGCCGAGTCCCACTTCATAATGAGTAGGTGAGAAGGTATCTACGTCGATGTCGGAACAGGTTGTGATTTTATTTATAAGTTAGGTAGGTCCATTTGAAAACTCGACAAAAAATAAGGTGCCAATAAAAGGACGGAAACCCATTGTTCGCCGTCATTCTGGTATTAGGAATTTTGTCAAAAAAAATTGAGGGACTCTGCTATAGAATTGGACGACGAAGAATACAATGAGCCCTTTGTGTGCGCAGGCGCCGAACAGTCTGGCGGCGCGGCGCGCGGCGAAGGCGCCCGACCCGAGCCGCGCTGCCCCGCCGCCGCGCCGCTGCGTCTGGCGCGCGAGCTCCTTGTGCCGACCGACATTCAATTTCAAATCTTTAATAAAATCGTTTGATCCTGACATGAATTAATTTTATAACTTCGTTTTTGTACACTTTTATAAATACAAGAAATGCCGCCTTTATTCACTTAAACTTTATTCGTCGCGTATTTAGGATCAACATGGTTGCAATGTGGTGCGTGCACGATTCACATGTAACTCGCCCGGCGCCCGCTCCGGACGGCCTCGTAAACAACACCGATTACGAAATTTACCCGATACCAATGCAACAGCAACAGGGTTGATTACCACTGCTTGCGATCAATGCGATCGTCATCGCACCTGTATCGCACTATAAAATGTTTGTTATATAAACGCGGTCGTGTTGAAGTTTATTCTGTGTGCGTTATTGTAGAATTTAAATGAGTCTACAATTTCGCAATACAAAGACAAACAGCCTAGGTATTTGTGTCCTTTTGCTTACGATTGAAGAACGCTGATACGACTTTGTTTGTTATACGAATGATTCTATCGCGTTATACCTACTCCGCTAATCGGGCTCGGGTAAGCGTCGAGTCGTAGTTAACTGAGGTACTTATTAGTCACACATCACGCCACCTCGTCGACGGAGTGAACGTTGTAGGTATATATAACATGTACTTATATTATAACTATGTAGGTATACTTGTACAGCGATGACGAAGCGAACAGCTCTGCATTCCACGTGGTTCCCGCTTCCTTTGATAAGGACAAGAATGTTGTTTCTTGTCGCCGTCTCATATATTGTTACATAAACGGAATAACAAATATTTTGTAAGCAACATTTTATGGCAAATGTTTAAGATTCCTCTACTGTTGAAACATTTTTTTCCTTGATCTCTATATATCTACAGAGTACCTATTAGTATATTTTTATTAACTTTATTCAATCGTACTCAATTGTATAATAGTAGGTAAACCTACTTTGTTCTGGCACTTTCGTCAGTACACCATTGATGCACTGGAAAATTGAACAAAACATTTCTACGACATTACAAACAATCACGACACTTGTTTATCTATTCTGTCCAGCTTCTAAATTCGCGGAATTGTAACTCGATATCAGTTTGTTCGCAAATGATATTTTATCCTCGACTCCAGCAGCTTGTTTGCGGCATCGCTTATTGCCTATTTCATTTAACGAACGGCTGTTTTCTTGTCCCTCCTTGTCAAGTACGTGTATTGATGCAATATTGTGTTTATTTTCATTTTATAAACTGAGTATTTTTACTAATATGGCTACGTGTATATAATATTTCATAGATCATTGATAACTTACATTCCTAAGCAGTAATCACATTGGTACATCTAGCGCCATCTTTTATCTTTCGCACCTAATTATTTATATGTTTTGTTTTAAGTTAATAAGCTCTGTATTAGAATGCAAACATAAATAGAGCTAGAGGTTACACTTGGAACAGCAGTCATGTATTTTTTTCCAAAGGGAATTCTTGTTACGTTGGACTTGTGGTCTAATTTTTAATAAACCCGTGGATGTAATGTGAAAGTAAATCTAAAGGTAATTAAGACAAACTTGCTTAGTTGGATTTTGATAAATGTAAGTTTTCATGATAAATTAACGGCGTTTTGTTAGTACATATAGGTATGTAGCAAGATAAAATCTGCAGTACAATTCGTAATGCATATATTTATGGTCGTAGGTGTTTCATGTTATTGTAAGGCTAATTGGCTTACGGAGTAAAACTGTACCGATACCATTTATGGCAACTTGTCGAGAATCTAGTCCCCAAGCGGTGGCGGGCGGCGCGGCGCGTCAAGCGGTGGCGGCAACCGCTTTCATTGCATGCCGCCTTCATTTACGTCGAACGTTGTCCCTTCGGCTCTTGCTAAAGCGTTTAATGCATTCTTAAAGCTTTGTTGAGAAACTTTAAGTATACCAACGCTCCTTCCTAAACCTTACTCGAATGATTAATGTCTAAGTTAACGCTCAAAATGAGACTTTGAACTAATTTAACTCTTTTCTTCATGTTAAATCGGAATTCGGTCTATTAAAGTTTTGGTTTTATGGCTGCGGACTACATAAAAGAATTATAAGATTTAATGTTACGTTTTAAAATGCAGCCCATTGATAACACAGATTTGAAAATACTGAAGATTATTAGTCTCGTTAATAAGGGGCGTAAAACTAAACAAGCTTCGAAGCACCAGAAGCTAACGACAGGATTTTAGGAACAAAAAATAAGCCATCTTGTACTAATTAGGCATTTTGTAACGTGTGTAAGGTTCGAACCGCCTGTTACTAATTTGGCGGATGTCTCGCGATTTCCGCTACTGCAGGGAATTTTGTAGTTTTTATATAACGGACGGTCTACTGTATTATTTTTGTGGTTGACAAATTTTCTTTATCATACTTTGTATAATAATGTATTATTTGTACTTTTCAGGCAATACCGTCGTATTATATAATAATATAAATGTGAATGTTTGGATGGATGGATAACCAAACTACGTGACTCGTTTAGGAGGGGGGGGGGTAGTCCTTAGGCGGCTCAGATTTTAGTCACGTAGTCGTTTTTTTTTTCAAAAGAGATACATAATTTACTAGTAATTTAAGTATGCATGCAGTCTTATGCTATAAAGAAGAGTATGAATTTTTGCCTTTGAAATTATGAATTAAACATAATTATGAATTACTACGTGTAACTACTACGAGTGGTCATCGACGGGAGAGACGGGTAGAAAAAACTAAAAAAATAGGTCACGTAGTGTGGGTATGTTCCCTAACTCTCAAACGGCTAAATGGCTCTAGATTTGGCACAGAAACAGATTACTGTCTGGAATAGTTCATAGGCATAGGCCCCATACTATTTTTTTCAAATTCCTCGCGGACAAAATCACAGGCAAGGACGGTATTTTATAATGTTGATTCAGACATAGAATATTTCTTGAGCGCCTGTAGCAATTTATGGGCAATTTTTAAACGAGAAATAAGTTGTCGAATTTTAAGTTTCGATTTAAGTGCCAAAATTAGTTAGCGGTTATAAATTCTTCCGAATCAATAAGCTGTAGCCTGAGACTTAACTCGCTTTTGATTAACTCTGACTGGAATACGGTTTCGAACGTAGTAAAATGTGTTTTACAACAATGTTGCAAGGTAATCCCTCAAAACAATTTCTGAACACGAGTTCAAAATATGATGTGCATACCATTTTCGCTGGCATGTCCAAGACTCAACTTACATTTTCTTGTTAATTTTATTATAAAATTTTGGCAGATACATATTTGTATATCAACACATATGTCTTAAAAATAAAACAAACATTCTTTTATTTGTTAATTATAATTAAATTCTTTAATATTATAATTATACTTATTACACGACTCCCCAAACTTCCTCAAATGCTGTGCACAGTTTTGCACATGTTAAGGCGGCTGATAAAGGATAATTACTGATTGATAGAACATCTTCGGAATAATCCACTTCCACTTTGCCATGCGCCATGGCCCCAATTATAAGTACTATTGGCTCCTCTTTTGGTACCAAGTCTCTACATGTTTGTACCATTTTGGAGCTGAATGACATTGTTATTTTTCTTACCCCTACAGGTAAGTGTGATGTTATAGGATTCTTTATAACTTTTAATAATTTCATGGGTCCATCAGATGCTCTTATCGCAAATTTATGAAGAAGTTGAACTAAAATAAAATAAAAAATACTTTAAATTAAAGTGCAATGTTAAATTAAATTACAATTAAAGTACAAAAAAAGAAAGCCAAATGACAATTATACATATTAAAAATTAATTGTTAAACCAACAACTAGTTTCAGGATACTGACCCATTAATCCAGCAAATCTTTTAAAAGTCCTTGGTATCCTAGTCTGTGGATTGATTTCAATGAGAACATTTTTTTCTGTGTGAATATATACTTGCAAAAGGCCAGCTCTGTTTAAAGGTGAGTCCATCAACATCAGTAATGACTGATGAGTGATGTCCGGACGGCATGACCCAGGATCTCTGTCATTTCTACGCAATATACCAGCATGATCATCACAATTCAGAAGTTCAAAACTGTTGCCATTCTAAAATATTAAAAAGAAAAGAATAATCACTAAGAAGCAACATAAATTAAACGCAAATGAAAAATAAATTCTCACCTTAACAGTTTCAAGCTGAGCGTTCTCTAATATTACAATTAAACGCTTTTCTTGCTTTTTTATATGTGATGTAACTAAATGTTTAGGAATAGGATCATATTCAAAGTCATCTTTATTGGCTGCTAACTTCCTTTTCTTTCCCATTTTTGAATTCTAATATGCAGGCACAATTTGCAGGGTCTGAGTTAGACAATTTGACGTCGTTCAAGGTAAAATATGTTCTTGGTTATAGTTTCCTTTATCCCCTTCTTAATTTTTTATAAAAATCTGATCATTTGCCATAAAAGATATGTCCTTTTCAGTAAGTAATTTTTTAAGTATACACAAAACAAAACCTTAACGTCTCCACGTGCTTGAATTTGATAGATATTGACGTTGACAGCTGACAAGTGTCAACTTCTCTGTTAAGTTTACAAACTTTTACAGGTTTTCAAATATGTGTTCTTTAATTTAACCAAATTTAATAGGCTAAAAGTGCTATTGACAAAACTTTTTTTAAACACCTTAAAAATGATAAAATAGTGTTTTTGAGTTTTTTAACTTTTTCAAAGAGTGTAAAATTTGATCGATATGTTCAATGACTTGTTTAGTCTTTGAAATCAGCTGTTTCCTGTTTTGCAAAACATTGCAAAAAAATCAATAATAATCGATACATAAATATCAAAGTGTTGCGAAAAGAAAACCTTACCTTATCATATAGATACCATATAAACTATGGCAAACGACAGAGAGGTTCTTCGTGAAATATGGGACGGAAAATTACCCATTTGTTTTCAATTAGACCAAGAGGAAATAATGGAAATACAACAACCAGACCCTTTTTATGTGATGGTTCCCAGGCTTAGTTACTTTCCTTTAGTAACTGATAAAGTAAGTTGACGTCCAAATTACAGTTTTAGTGTGATAAACCTACTATAAAGAGAATGTAAAGAATTATGTAGGTTAATTAATTATAAAAAACAGATTTTACTAACTTACCTTGTTCTTTTCTACAAATAATGAACTGTCATATATTATAATTGTTGTTTATTAATTATAACATTAGTTTATTCGTAATTTCCTACAGATGAAAAGACACTTCCTGCGTTACATTTCTCAAGAAAACGCAGACAGTGAAATGTGGCTTGATTATAATGGGCAACCACTGAAGTGGCATTATCCTATTGGGTTCCTGTATGACCTTTATTGTGGCAGTGATTCACAATTGCCTTGGACATTGACTGTACATTTTACAAAATTTCCAGAGACCATACTCCTACGATGTCCAAATAAGTAAGTATGATCCCACTTAATAGGTAATTAAATAGTTATATTGTGGTGCTTTGGATTTGTTGCCAATTTTCCAAATAAAAACTATCAAATTAAATAAACATATACTTCTTGTTTATAGAGATGTTGTTGAAGCACACTTTATGTCAACAATCAAGGAAGCTGATGTACTCAAACATAGAGGACAAGTGATGTCTACAATGCAAAAAAAGGATCACAATCAATTATGGCTAGGATTACAAAATGGTAAGAAAACAACAGTTTCTCTTGCCATGATTAGTGCCACTGACTCACCCTGGGAGTTGAAATTAATATAACAATTGCGGCATTAACTTTCTGTCCTGGATGGATTGAATTATTGTTGGACAATTTCTGTTCTGTAATGGATGACATATAGGCCACTAATTACATATTTCTTCAAAGGCGCGGAGGAAGTCGCGTGGGACAGCTAGTGTTATATAATCTCTTGATAAATAGATGTGTACTAAATCTGTTTTATCATGTTTTAGATAAATTTGATCAATTTTGGGCAATCAACAGAAGGTTAATGGAATCACATGGAGAAAATGAAGGCTTTAAACATGTTCCTATACGTGTTTATTCTGATGATGGCACATGTAATCAGCGTTTAGTGAGCCCAAAAAACAATGATGGCAGTAGGAAAGTTTTGCAGCAATTAATATCGGAATTATTTCCTGATAAAATTGAAGGTGTGCAACATTTTGAAATATATTACTGAAAATAGAGATTTAAACCAGAAAAGATATTTTATTCTACACAAACTAAGAAATTTAAAATATACCAAAATTCAAGGACAATAAGTGAATCTATTTTCAAAATTCTCATGTATAATTTTATTTAAATTTCGTTTCAGTTAAGTTGAGGACACATGGAATAATGATTCCACCAGACACCCCACTACAGTGGCTCTCCGAACATATGAGTTATCCTGATAATTTCCTTCATTTATGTGTTTGTTAAATACATAATATTTTTTAAGTGTTCAATATTTATTAAAAAAATCTATATGGAACTACTGAGATAAGAGGAATTTTAAAAGCTACATGCAAGAAAATGCTTAAAGATTATTCACGGTATTTTATAATAAGTATCTTTGTTTTTTTATTTTTGATTATAAGTGTCATCCCCAAAAGACTTAGTTCATAATATTAGCTTTTTATACACATTTCATCTTTTGTAATTTAAATCAACAGTAAAACACTTTAAGGCAACGTCAGACTACTTCTCAAGGTCAGACTTTATTATTTGCTTTTATTAAGCATAAATAATCTTTACTACTTTAAAGAAAAACATGTTTTCAGAATTCAAAAAATAATATCATTAAATCAAAAAATATTTAATACATATTCTTTTATTTCTTACAATATTTACATTTTTTATATTTAAACAAGTTTACTCTAAGATATAAGCTTCCGCTATAAAGTATATAAGCTAAGTGCATTATATAGTAAATAAACAAAAATGAAACCAAAGTAAAAATTACATATTTACAACGGTAAAATACCATAATGAGAAATTTAGTTTATCTTTTTAATGGTAACAAAACATATGCTATCATTTTTTTTTGCATTCTAAGAATATACAGATTTCCCTAAAATCTTCCTTGTAAGCTTTGTTAATTAAAAAAGAAACATAAATAAGACCACCTGCATAAACTGAAATAAATATCGAGTAAATTAAATAGAACTTTTTTTTACCTGTATTTAACAACCTATAAACAATACACGAAGAGAAAATTAAGAAAAGTATTATGTGATTTATACAAATGCTGATTATAGTAAACATTTTTACCGTCACATAATATTTTAGAAGTCACATAAATATCATAAACAGAAAACTTATGGAATAATATAATACAATGCTAGAAAACTTTGTAATTGGACATATTTGTAATGAATCACAGTATAAATATTAAAATGACAAAAATATAAATAAGAAAAACTGACTCACTAAACATAATTTTTGAACATTCACAAAGTATAAAACTGTTTTTTATAAAGTATATTCTACAATTATTACATAAAAAAAATTAACATTTGGTCAGACTTAATTTTGCTCTTTAAATATTTGTATTGACAAAATGGCCATATTTACAAGTTCAATTATGATAAAGTTTAATTTAAAAAGGTGTTAATAAATAATAAGAAATAAAAAGATTAGATCTTAACATTAGCTTTTAGCTGAGCTTTATTCATTAGCTTAAAGCTATCATTTCTGTAAAACTATATCACAAAAGTGCTAACAAAATTTTATAATTCTTCTTTCGGTTTATACTTTTGTATCACATAAGGAATGTGTTTTACGAATCTTTTACATCCATTGTTCGCAAAGATGGGCTGATCTTCACTGGGTCCATATGTAATGATTGATAGGGCATCTCTGCAAAGATGTTAAGTATTAATTATTAAAATATTTATAAGTCCCTTGCTTCGATTATTTTGTATGAAATTAAAACCACATGGTGGCATTGTATGTGTAAATAATCAATTTTACAGTCTGTTTTATTATCTTAATATAGTTGGTTTACATAATGATAGAATTACTTACATCATCATTTCTTCAGTGGGCTGCAATACACCAAGGGCACGGAACTCTGCTAAGGCACACATTTCCACATGATGCTGTTCCAAAGGCAAGAATGGTATGTAGTGATCAATTAAGTGCTGAGCTATTGTAGATGACTTCTCGAAACCACCTAAATAACAAAAAAAAATAGTTCAATTTATATTGTACGATTGTTATAGTTAAATGTTGAAAAAAAAATTATAATTTTAATGAAAAGGAAAAATAACATACATGCATGCTTGATGTGGAGTTACAGAAATTGTAGCGTAACACTACTAGAATTTACAATTTATTAATATTGTTCAAAATTAGTGAAAATAATAGTTTTACCTGTGTAATACGATGTACGCCTTATTATAGGTTCGAAATGGTGGAACTCCACTTCATTTCTTTTTATTCCTTTGTCATATAGCTCTAATAAATTTGTTGCTATTTGAGGCCCTCCAATATTAGATATAAAAATGAATATACTATTCCTATAATCATAATAATGTGCCACAATAAAAAAATATTTAAGCAAATTATGACAAAAATTAATCATTTGACAATGTTCCAATTAAAATGATTTACCTGTAATCTATTCCATCAACAGCATGGTGATGGTCTAGCATTGGCTTTATAGTATCTAAAATTGTTGGACACATGTCATGGATCTCATCAAATATAATTAAAGACGTGGGACAACTACTTACTATCAGATTAATAGTCGCCATCAAATCTTTCTGGAAACAGTAGAAGAGACCCGATAAGTCTTATAATATTATCTACCGCAGTTGTTTAAAATAAATTGGTGGGATATTATATGACTTACTTTAGATTTCTCCATATCACTGCAGTCAAAATCTTTCTTACCCATGAACATCTTTACAAAACGACTCTGCATGCCTTTAGCATAAATTGCATCTGCTATCATAGATGCGGCATAGTTTTTTCCAACACCCGACCAGCCATGTAAACTTATAACAAGAGCTTTCTTGTTTTGGCGATTCACATCTTTTATAGATTCCTTATGAGCTACTAAAATATTAACCAACTCATTCACAAGTGGTTGGCCAAACATCTTTTGGGACAGGGACACTTTTAATCCTGTTAAAAAGGAATTGGAATTTCAGCAAGAAAAAAAAATAACGTTGAAATAGACATTAAAATGCGAACTTACTGCTTAAATTATAGGGTACATGTTTATCATTGCAACATTCAACCTTCGGCAAAAGACAGAATGTATTATCCTTCACCGTATCCCAACCGAACCAACCGCCAAGTACGGTACTGCCTATAATACTTGCAGTTATAAATTGAGTAACAACATAGTTAACATTTAACACTAATAATAAAATATAAAAAAGAAAGAATTTTAACTTGAAATAGAGCATTATTATATTTGTACTATAAAAGTATTATATACTTCGACCATTAATTTTAAAGGATAATGGTATATTTACTCAAAACAAAGTATTTATCTTAGTATATTATGTTTGTTAATATAATTTTAATTCCGAAGTCCAATTCCAATAACAATTTTAAATTGACGTTTTGCCAATAGGTTAGCCTTACGTCAATTTTTTTTTATGGCCTGGTAACAAAGACTTTTAGGTCAGGTCAAACTTCAAAAGAATACAAATCAAACAGTAAAACAACGTTCACGGTCAGTCCAGCAACCCCATGGCCACCGATATCTGCTCTACAGAACGACTGCAATTGCTTGCGACTTGGCGACTGGCGATTATTCTAGTGCAGAAGAGAAATGTCTGGACTGCACAGAATTTATAAAACATTTTCAACCGCTGTCTCGATGATTTTGTGCCCCTTCGTACAGGATACCGTAAATCTTATAAATAAGAATTGTTATTCAAACAATTCTTATTACGTAAAACAGTTAATTTAACTAATCTTTGAATTAACGCCCATCCTTATTTGTCAAAGTAACGAACATTTTCCAAATAAGATATGACCTGAAGGTCTATGCTACCAGGTCATAAAATTAAATAAAAAAAACTTATTTATCCTTTGTATTGATGTCACTTGTGTAATAATAATAAACAATGTCATTACATTTTATGAAACTCAAGGTTCAAACTCACTCAACTCAATAAAACCTAACCTAGACGTGTAAGTGCGTAAAAAAGATTGAACAAACTAGAAAACTAGATGTACTGGAATCAACTACAAAATGTCAAAACAATTTAAAGTCGAATCAGGTATACAGTTACTGACGAGACTTCTAAAAAAGCCGGGAATTGAAAATTTTTATCCAATATTATTCGAAAATGGACCACAGCAAGGGGATGTTATTGAAATATTTAGCAAGGCAAATATCTCCAGTCTTCTCTTTGATATAATATGTCAGTCGTTACTTCCTACGGAGTTAGGTGGCGTAGAAGCGGGAATTTTAATTTTCAGTACTGACGGCAACTTCGATATGGGCATTTTGTTGAAAGCATTTAAAAGTAAACTTATAAAATGTTTAAAGCAAAGTTCATCAAATTGTAATTTAGATATAAATAACATAGATGTTCTTTTTGAGGCTTCACTTCAGAAATTATTTCTTGTGGAATTATTTGACACAACTGAGTTTTATGTAACCCTACAGAATTTAGAGAATATTTTACTAAAAAATTGCAATATATCATTTATTATTTTTGACACATTGACAGCATTTTATTGGTCTGAACAAAACTATAAAATATGTAGAATGGATTTGTACCTTAAATCATTGTTGAAAGTTATAAAAAAAATTACAAAAGACTACAAAATTACTGTGTTATATACCAGACCTGAATATTTCCATTCATCTAAAGAAGTAGATAGATTATCTTTAGAAGAATTAAATTATAGAATACAAATTTCACATGTTAGTAATGCAACATATGAAGTAGAAGTACGAACACACAACAAACAAGTAAAACAACATTTTAACATTTGTGATGGATTTATTCAATGGCTCTAACCTCATAAAAGCCTTAATGTATGGCAGTGTTAAGTGTATAATCTACAATGGCATAATTAAGTGTGCTCACAATAGTAATAAATTTTTTTCATGTTACAAAACTGTGCTGATTTAATGTTCTAAAAGTTTTTATCTAGACTAATACATATTATAAAGAGAAAAAGATATATTTATTCCTAAATTTGTTTTTAAATTCCAGACAAGTCTGACAATGGCTTGTAGTAGATATGTGAAGAGTGAGTATAACGATTTATATGTGGTAGCAGTAAATATGTTATTGGAAAACTTATATGATTAACATTAAATTGTTTAATTGAATTACATGGTATAAAAAATTGTATTATTTATACTATGAAATTCAATTAAATCATTCAATGCAAATGCTTTTACCTTATAACCTATATAGTAAAATAAACATAATAATAATAAACATAATGATAAATTTTCATCATGAAATATTGTTTACAAGAAATATTAGTAATTATCAAATATTAATACTGAAAGTCCATGATTTCCTACTATAAAAAAAATACAAATATAAACATCAAGGTGCACAAATTATCAGTCTTATTAGAATTACAAGATTTACATCATTATGTAACCTAGATACATAACCCCTACAAAGCCATGACTAAAGAAATTGAGATTTTCCCACTTACTTATAGTGTGGTTATATGAATAACCAGATTCTTGAACAGTAAATGATGCTTCAAACATCACACCTAAATAAGCAAGGTGCATAATTGTTATTACAGAAAAAATTGTATTCACTAAAACTGCTATAAAACTGTTTTTCTTATATCTATGTTCACATTGTTTTGCACATGGATTTGCTAAACAGCATACTTCTAATGCTGAGGCAACTTTATATCTAAGATTATATTCTACATAAGAAAATGTACCTATGCTAAGAAGAACAGCAGATAGCTGAAAATTAAAGCCATGTAAAAGTGATGATATGGCATATGTTGTAAATATGGCAATAAATTGCCCATAAGGCTGACATGTTTTAAAAATGTAATTTTTCAACCACTGATGCATAGGTATGTTCCAGAAAATAACAACTTGAACTAAAGATCTTGGCAACTCTATAAAAAATGGTTTAGTAACCTCTATATCCAAATGACAATCATTTGTTAAACCAAAACCAGCACTTAACATTGAAACAATTGACATGCTAGATACAAAATAATGAGACATGCGAAAAGCTTGGGCATCACGATATGTCATCAACCACAAAGTTGTATCATCATCTATGTACCAAGGTACAATACAATTTGATAAAATTAAAAATAGCATAGACTGAGCAAGGTTAATAATAATTAATGTGACCCATCTGCGAGATAAAAATTTAACATCAAGATAAGAAGAGTATGTGTGGAATTGTATCCATGGACCCAAAATACTGTTTGCTGGACAAAGTAAATACCCTCCAAACTCTACAGGATTCAACATCTCCTTGAACAAACCTCTGTCCAGTTCAATTGCCACAGATATAATTTTCATTGCTGCTATCATCTGAATGCCTCTTATTTGTTGCCACATTTTTGGATTCACAACATACACTTCGCAGAGTACTATAAATAGTATAACCAACAATGTGATGATAAAACCTCTCCATTGTTTTGTTATTAACGTTAGAAAAGTAATCGCAAAATAAGCTCCAGTAATAAGACCTAAAGTCCATATTATAGCTGATCCAACATTGTAATATAGAAGAAAAGTGCCAATCACCAAAGATAAACAATGGCGTCCATTATGTGGCAAGGACGTACATTGAATAATGAAACGCAAAGTTAAATTGGCAATTATTAAATCTCTTGCAAATCGAAGGCCTTCATACAAAGTAGGTTCACCACATAAAAGAAAGTAAGTCCATGTATTCTCAATATAATCTTCTTCATCCATATTAACTTGCTCGGACCATTAGCATTTCCCTTTATACTTGGTTCTTTAAACTTTATATCTAAAAACATATAGTTTGTTTTTACCTCTTTTAATCCGGGTAACAAACAAAAATGTGTTGTTTTTATTTGTACTAAACTAATACAAGCACATCACTTTGTACTTCGATTAGGTAAGTTGAATAATTTTACATTTGTGAATACTGTAAAACATCTTTGTTCATTATTTTCAATTTTCATTCATTTAATTTATTTTAGCAAAATTTTAAAATTTAAACTTGAAATATTTAAGCGAAACACAGAATAAATATATTTGGAATTTGACAGAAAAACATTACAGACTAAAAATTCAAAGAATAAAAATTAAAATGCAGGTTTTTGCTTTTTACCTTTACAATGCCATTTAGTCTTGGTGTATCAGTCTGTGGCCGTGTCATCTATGTTACGGTGTAATGTTGTCTTTATGCTATGAAATGAGAAATTAGATTTTTAATCGATAATTCGTAATTATCAATAAATATTTTGTGTACTTAAGGTATTACACCCTTTTTTATAAGCTACTTTCTAAAATAACTGTTTATGTTAAAGTTTGGTGTGTTTTACTTACGTTTTTGACATTTCTCAGTTATAGCATTCCGCCATAGAATGCGAAAAAATCCATCTATTAGACAAAAGTGACATATTTATGAAGCAAATGTGATTCTTCTGTATGATTTGATAGTTTTTTTAAGTTATTGAGAGTATTCGAGATGGCTAGTCCATCGCCACAAAACAGCCCAATGCCGCCGCCGCAGGCTCCCAGTCCAATGGGACCGCCGACTCAAAGCCCTGCGCCGCCGCAGTCACCGCATAGTCCTTATAACCCGCAACATATTAATGGACCACCCCCATCGCATGCTCCGTCTCCGGGGCAGCCGCAATTGCCTAATCATATGCCGGCCAGTGCTCCACCACACACAATTGCTTCGAGTGCCAATGGATCTCCAAATGTATCGCAACAACATCCGAGCATGTCTCCGGTCGGACATCAACTTCCGCCGCATATGGTTGGGCCACACATTCCTGGACCACCTGGTCATCCATCGCACCCACCTGGCCCTAATGGTCATTCCAATATTCCTGCACCTTCACAACATGCTGCTATTCCGGGACAGGGACCAGGTTATATGCAGCATCAACTAGGCCACATGCCTCCTGGTCAGGTATGTAATTTATGTAACTGTACTATTATACAATTATACTAGAGTTAATGAGAAGACACCAATTGAAAAGTGCTATATTCATTTTCAAAATGTATCTATTGCCATTACAAATGTTGGTGATAACTACCCATATAATCATAATACAACAATAAACAAAAAGATTTTTAATTCACAATTGTAATAATGATTATACAAATAACATATCTAACTTTAATTATCAATTTATAACTATTATTAAATAAGGGTCCATAAATATCCCTTCCCATTGTTAAAGTTTCATTTAAAATAGTACTTAAGAGTTGAGTTAGGGAATTGACATCTTGAAATTTAGGTAGAACATTATCTCCATGTTTTAAATAAACTGTGTAAACAATTGGTATGTTCAGCATCTTTTTTACCCAGTCTGCAACATTTCCCGATGAATTATCTGTAACAGTAAAATTCCCCTGTCATATGACTTCTTGAAAAAT
This sequence comes from Papilio xuthus, assembly GCF_000836235.2. NCBI lineage: Eukaryota > Metazoa > Arthropoda > Insecta > Lepidoptera > Papilionidae > Papilio > Papilio xuthus. The sequence continues at coordinate 4,741,682 of NW_013530969.1, forward strand.
TTGCTGTTTGTTTTTTCAAATAGAATGGTGTTTCATTCGTTCCTTGATTATAATTTTAGTTTTTACCACTTATAATGATGTTGTGTTTTTGGAACTAAAAGAAATACCTATTTTACTTGAAGTAAATAAATGAAATAGTTTCATTAAATTTTCTCTTACAAATATACTTTTCTGTTTTTCCCACATAATATGTAACATTGTATTTTTCTTTAATTGTGTCACTTGCCAATGTGATTAATTCCATCTAAAACAAGTAGTATGAAATAACTATTATGTTAATTTAAAATTTTTAATTATGAATATATTAATGATATATTTGGATTCAAACACCAATCCAACAAAGATTTGCATTGTTATGAGATCTCTTAAGAGATGCAACATTTTTTGTAGGATGGGTTGGATTTGTTTAATTGATTTTGTGTGATAATAGTCTATATTGAAAAGTAGCTGTCGCCCATGACATGATATATAAAAAAAACTTAATTAGTGTAGCCTATGTGTTCTTTCAAACTATATTCTAAACATATGCCAAATTTAATCAAGATCTGTTCACCCATTCTAGAGATCTCTTCAAACACCCATTCATCTATCCTCATCACATTCATCTAAACATTTGCATATAATATTAGTAAATTAAATGAAAAGCAGCTCTTCAAGACATAAATTCGAAAAAAAAATGAATAAATAGTAACCTATGTCTGTCTATAGGCTCTAAGCTACCTCCTCACCAATTTTCAGCCATATTGGTCGGTTTTATAGTTATAAATAGTGTAACTAACGCGACTTTCGTTTATATATAAAGATGATTTAATTACTATTTAAAAGCAGAAAACATTTTTATAATAATGTACATAATGTAAATGATACTTACTAAAATATCATGATTGACAGACACTGCTTCATTTCCATATGGAATTGTTATTAATCTATTGAAACCTTTGACATTAATAAATGCCATCAAATCTAGAGCCAAATTGTTCAAAGCAAAAGAAAGAGAAAAGGTTTCTTCTTCTGATAGAGGAAATTGACCAATATAGACAGCATTACACTCTTGATCAATTACTGAAAAATAACATTTCCCTTAATTTTGCACAACTAAAGTATGAAAAATTCTAACTGGATTCCGAATAAATCCATTTAAAAATTTTGGTTTTATATCTATTGCTATCAAAACAATTTATTGTGTTTTATATACCTAGTCATTGTATATGACAGTAGATATGAAACATATAAGATTAATATATAAAATAAGGACATTATTATAAAATTACACTTTATACCATTAAAAGAGGACTTTGCAAAATGCCAATTTCTGTTCAAGTTGACACCTTCAGCTGTATTGTTATGTAAACAATCTATTTGTGGAATAAATACTTTTTTATTTTTTGCCCAAAATCTGTTCTAAAAAGTTGCATCTAATTAATATAATTACTTTTCTAATTACATTATAACATTTATTAAATTAAAAATCTAACCACATTTCTACTGTAAACATAACCATCTGGGTTCATGAATGGAAGAAAATAAAAGTCATAATATTCTGTTAGTACTCTTAAACTTTTTTTCTCCAATAATTCCTTGACTAAGTTGAGAATGATAGCTGGAGTGATCCAGTCTCTAGCAATTTCACCACCCATTATGAATACTGCGGCTTTCTTCTTCTCTGAAGACAGTTTTAATATAAAAACATCTCTTTTTTCAAATGTTTTGGCTATTACAATTTTTTTAAGTTCTTTATACTTTGTCACATATTCATTTACCCATGAGGTCACAGAGTGCCAATCATAGAATTCTTTATCTTCTTCAATATTTTGAAATCTATAAACATAATAATATTGTAATGTAAGTTGTAGATAGAATCACATTTAAAGTTTTTATTAAAATTCCATACACATGATTCTCTGAAAATTTGGAAAATTGTATATTATTTCTTAAGAGCAGTCTTTCGAATGTTTTTGTCCTGGAACCTTCAACTATTACATCCATGGGTATGATAGCTTCATTTGTCACACCATTCACAAAATAAAAGTAATGACTTTTAAAATGAATTTCATAAAGAAAAGATCTTTCAATTGAATTAAATGCAGTCACTTTATAAAGAGTATAATCAGCAATTATTATGTGTGGCAGTGAAATTAAAAAAATTAATAATTTCTCCATATTTTGATGTAATAGAATCACTATGGCTGGGATTTTAAAGTCAAATTTATAGTTTTTACTAAAATGTCATATTTGATTACTTTTTAGATCTAAAGTAAACATTGCGGATTATTTTTTTTGTTACAGGGACCGCCGGCGATAAGTATGCCTGGTGGTCCACCTCCTCCAGGTAACGGACTGCAAGGCCCACCCGGCGTACCGCTACCACTGGGCGGACCTCCACCCCACGGCGTGCATCCTTCAGGGCTCCCGCCGATGCCGCCACATCACGTGATGATGCAATCTGGCGGACCTCACTCCGGTGGCTACGCTCACGCCCCCTCGCCTGGCTCCAGTGCGCCGGCCAACACACCACCTGTGTCGCAGCCTTCTTCCGGGACGCCACTACAACATCCGCCATCAGCACAAACGCCCCCTCACGGCCAAGCACCACCGCCTTCTACGTCGTCTGCGAACGGCGCGCCGCCCTCATCCTCCCCCATGCAGGGCTCTCTCCCGGCTCCCGGGCCCGACAACCTGCATGCACTACAGAAAGCAATCGACTCAATGGAGGAAAAAGGTTTACAGGAAGATCCACGCTATTCCCAACTCCTAGCCATCCGTGCGCGTACTAATCCACAAGATCCGAATAAAGGACTTTTTTCGAACACTCAACTTAGCCAGTTAAAGTAAGTAGATTCGTCTCTATTGAAACTTACTATATAAAAGAGTTTAATAACTATTTAACTATAGCATATATAATGTAACAATGACAGGGCGCAGATCGCGGCTTACCGTAACCTGGCGCGCAACCAGCCGATCACACAACAGATCGCGATGATGGCAGCGGGAAAGCGCTCGGGCGAAGCGCCGCCCGAGTGCCCCACGCCGCCCGCGCAGCCGCCCTCGCCGTACGCCCAGGCGCAGCCCCAGCCCGGCAAGGCAGCCGGCGGCGGTGGCGCTCCGCCCACGCCGCTGCCCATGACCGGTCAGATGGCCCCGCCCACGCAGCCCACACCGCCCCTAGTTAATCCGGTATACTAAACTTATCAATCTTACTGTCTCATATTTGAATTCTAGAAATTTATTATATCCTTCTAGAAATATCAGCAAACAAAAGCAGCAATTTTTTTAATATAAATGAATAAAGATTTTCCTCACATAAAAATAATTCCTGAAGTTTTTGTACTTACATTTTACTTTTTTACTAATTTACTTAAATCTGATGTATATTTATGCAGCCGGTGGGCGGACCACCCCCAGTGCGTGGTGCTCCCCCAGTGCGCCCACAAGGACCGGCGCCCCCCGGACAGCCCACACAGCAACAGGTAATATCTTCAAATTCAAGAATTGTATTTAGTTAAATGCCAAGTAATACTTAGTTACTTAATAGGAAATTGTGCGAGCATAGTCAAAAATCTATAATAATTACACTTTTTCAGCCCGGCGTTCCCACACCAGGTGCGAAGCAGAATCGAATCACCAGCATTCCCAAACCAGTGGGCATTGATCCTATTCAAATTCTAAACGAAAGGGAAAATAGGTAAGTTTTATGTATTCACAAATTATTCTTAAAACAATAAGAAATTATTTTCATAGCTGACTTGAAATTAGATATTTAGTCATTCAGTTTCTGGCTTTATTTCACCGTCATAAACATTTTAAATTTATTAAATTCCATTGAATTAGATGGTACTAGCTTTATTATACCTTGATTAAGTTATAGGCGATAAGTTCGTTCGTTCATGATTTGTTATGTTTATAGGATCGCAGCCCGTATAGCTCATCGTATCGACGTGCTGTCCAACCTGCCCGCCAACATGGCCGATGACTTGCGACTGCAGGCACAGATCGAATTGCGAGCACTTCGCGTTCTCAACTTCCAAAAGCAATTACGTGCTGAGGTTTGTTTATAATTAATAAGGAAAAAACTAAAAACGAACCACGAATAATGTCTTTTGTTTTTATATTAACACAGCATTAATTTAATTTAGTAACTATAATAAAATTGTACTCAGAGATATAATTCTCAGTATTTTATAATCAGATTCTCAGCCAAGTCCGTCGAGATACAACGTTAGAGACGGCAGTCAATATAAAGGCGTACAAGCGCACGAAAAGGCAGGGTCTGCGCGAGGCGCGCGCCACAGAGAAGCTGGAGAAGCAGCAGAAGCTCGAGGCGGAGAGGAAGCGCAGGCAGAAGCATCAGGAGTTCCTGCAGACTGTGTTACAACATGGTATATTAATCTTATCACATATACTCAAATTTTCTTAAATAATATAAAATAAATCACGGTAATAAGCGAAGTTCCATAAATATAGCTTTTAAAAAAAGAAGTATTGATTGTTCTTATTCTAGTGTTATTAGGTAGTTCATGAATTAAACAAAAGTGCAAGGAATATGTCAAACACTTTGAGATTATGTCACACATTAAATATACATTATTACAAAAAAAATGTGCATAACACAAAATTTGGCAATTATATTTACATGCAAAAGCACAGTAAAACATGCTATAAAAACACACGTTCATGAATTCCAGCTAAGGACTTTAAGGAGTACCATCGCAACAACATTGCGAAGTTGGCGCGCATGAACAAGGCGATAATGAACTACCACGCCAACGCCGAGCGTGAGCAGAAGAAGGAGCAGGAGAGAATTGAGAAGGAGCGTATGAGACGGTACATTATTTTATACTACTGCTAACACTAGCTTACTTATTATGAAATATATTAAAGTAATCAACAGCTAAATATTACGAAGAAATCAGAGTACCATCATTTGACAAACTAGGGGTATAGTTGTGCCGTTCAAAACCTTTAATCGCTTTGGGAAATAATTTTTAAAAAGTTATAAAAAATACATCTTAAATAGAACTTCTATTTTATCTATTTGAGGTCTTTTGTTTCTAAATTTCACAAGTTTAATCGATGTAAAATATTATTTATAGTCTAATGGCGGAGGATGAAGAAGGATATCGTAAACTTATCGATCAAAAGAAAGACAAGCGGTTGGCGTTCCTCCTGTCTCAGACAGACGAGTACATCGCGAGCCTCACGGAGATGGTTAAACAGCACAAGCAGGAACAGCGCAAGAAGCAGCAAGAAGAAGAAAGAAGGAAGAGGGTAACTGACCTTATATGCCTGATATCACCTTTAATTGTAACGATAATATCTTGCTTTATTTTTATGTTTTAGTATCTTGGATAACTTACTCATTATATGTTCACTGCAGATAGTGAAAATATTAATCCTTAATTTATAAATTTTACAAGTCTTAGATATTTATGGCCGAAGAACTGGTTGAATATTTAAAAATAAAATGCTTATCTTTTTAATGTTAATGTATTTAGAAGTCGAGAAAGAAGAAGTTGCTGGAAGGCGGAGAGATAGACGCGCTGGACGACAGTTCGCAGACCTCCGATACGCGCGTCAGTGTAGTCGACCCCAAGACCGGCGAGGTGAGCACATTGCTTTTCTCCAAATTATTCTAAGAAACTCTTTCCATCCTAATCCATATATTTCAGTAAATTATGACACACAATTTTAAGGGTCCTTTTTACCGCGTTTTTAGATACTGAAAGGTGAAGAAGCGCCTTTGCTGTCTCAACTCAAGGATTGGATGGAGGCGCACCCCGGCTGGGAAGTCATGTCAGATTCGGAAGACTCCGGAGATGACAGCCAGGACGATGATGGTATTTTTTAAGATGAATATAAATTACACTATATAATAATATGTACTAATGTAAATGTTATTGCGTTCATACAGAAAAGAGAGGAAGGAAAGATAAACATCGGGAGGAGAAGAGTGATAAAGAGAAGACTGACGAAGAGAGAGCGCGTGATATGATTAAGAAGGCGAAGGTTGAGGATGACGAGTACAAGACAGAAGAACAAACATATTACAGGTAAAATTTGTTTACCTGTCTGAATTAATTTTCTTTTCTCAATTTAAACAGTTTAAATTTGTTCCTAATTTAAATTCTGTTTTTTCTTTTCAGCATTGCTCATACAGTTCATGAATCTGTAACAGAACAGGCTAGTATTTTAGTCAATGGAAAATTGAAAGAATACCAGATAAAGGTAAATGTTTCACAGATTTATTCTATAAAAAAACTTATTACTTTAATTTCATGGATGTTCAGAAAAGTAAAGTTTCGTAAGTTCAATAAGAAAAATGTGCAGTATTGAAATTTTGTTTCTTTTCAACAGGGATTGGAATGGCTAGTTTCCCTCTTCAATAACAATCTAAACGGTATCCTTGCTGATGAGATGGGTCTTGGCAAGACTATACAGACAATCGCTTTGGTCACCTATCTGATGGAGAAGAAGAAAGTCAATGGTCCCTTCCTTATTATTGTACCACTCAGGTATTGTCATAAATAATTAGCATTAGGTTTCGATACATACTGTTGTCTCTGTTTTATCAAAGAGAATGTAAGAGAGGATAATATGTGTCAATAATTTTCTTGATCAGTACGCTGTCTAACTGGGTGCTGGAGTTCGAGAAGTGGGCGCCGACCGTGACCGTGGTGTCCTACAAGGGATCCCCTCAGTCGCGTCGCCTTGTGCAGACGCAGATGCGATCCACCAAGTTCAACGTACTCCTCACCACATATGAATATGTCATCAAAGATAAGGCGGTGCTCGCTAAGGTATGTTTGTCAGTATTGGAAATATTGCCAGTTTATAATCGACCTAGTCTTATTATAAATTGTCAAAAAATAATTTCTATGTGTATTTTTATGTGTAATTATGTGTAATTTATATGTGTAAATGTGTTATTAAACACTCTGCCTGTGAAAGAAATGACCAATGGGACGAAAAAAAATCTAAATCACGACCATTTTAATAATCCACGCATGGCAGTTGACTATTCCACAACAAAAGTTATCCGTTTTATTATTAAGTCTTTACTTTGATAGATACTGAAACAAGTTTCGATAGTTTATTTATTGTATTTGGTGCAGGTACAATGGAAGTACATGATAATTGACGAGGGGCATCGTATGAAGAACCACCACTGCAAGCTAACTCAGGTGCTTAATACGCATTACATCGCACCACATCGGCTCCTGCTGACCGGCACACCGCTCCAGAACAAGCTGCCCGAGCTCTGGGCGCTGCTCAACTTCTTGCTGCCATCCATATTCAAGAGCTGCTCAACATTCGAGCAATGGTTCAACGCACCATTTGCCACCACTGGTGAAAAAGTATGTTAAATATTTGAAATTGACACCCTTAACTTAGGATAGGCTAGGATTAGGATAGGGTACCCCTCGGCAGGGACTTATAGTGAGCTGATGATGAAGATCAGAGACTTCCTTTTTAAAAGTAAATTACTTGAATAATCCATGAATATGTTATTAATTATTATTATTGTAGGTGGAATTGAACGAAGAAGAAACAATTTTGATTATCCGTCGTCTGCACAAAGTGTTGCGTCCGTTCTTGTTGAGACGTCTGAAGAAGGAGGTGGAGAGCCAGCTGCCCGACAAGGTGGAGTACATCATTAAGTGCGAAATGAGTGCACTTCAACGGGTGCTATATAGGTATGTACTATTCTAAAATTATATTTTTTTATAATGCAATGCAACAAATATTTTATGATATACAATTTTATTTGAATTAAACTCTTTTGTTTTGTCTAACTACATTTGTGTTGTGTTGCCAGACATATGCAGTCGAAGGGCGTGCTGCTGACAGACGGATCGGAGAAAGGCAACAAGGGCAAGGGCGGGGCGAAGGCGTTGATGAACACGATTGTGCAACTACGCAAGTTGTGCAACCATCCCTTCATGTTCCCTCACATCGAGGAGAAGTTCTGCGACCACATCGGCACCGGCAGCTCTGTGCTCACCGGGTAAACTATGCATTTTTAACTAATATTTAGTTACATAGTAGTTATCTAGATGGACGCAAAGGCTGGGAAATCTTTTACATATAACAATCAGTTTTTAACTACACAAAAGATGACACAGGCAACAGGTACTATGCATAAAAGTAAAATGTTAAAAATATTATTTTTACATCCAGGCCTGACCTGTACCGGGTGTCGGGCAAATTTGAGCTGCTGGACCGCATCCTGCCGAAGCTGAAGAGGACGGGGCATAGAGTGCTTGTGTTTTGTCAGATGACGCAATGCATGACCATTATTGAAGACTTCCTGTCTTGGAGAGGCTTCCAGTACTTGAGGTAACATGCACAACTGAATTCAAAGTCAGTAGAGATGATAAACTTTTTTCATTATCTTGAACCAAAAATATTATAAGTACATTTATCAACAAAATCTCTGGCTTTTTATAGGCTTTATTCCTAGATTTGTTAATCTTTATAATTGTGGAAAATATTAATGTTTATGTGACAAAGTTGAATGAAAGATATGAATTTTCATGTGTGTAGATTGGATGGTATGACGAAGGCGGAGGATCGTGGTGAGCTGCTGAAGAAATTCAACGACGCGAACTCTGAATATTTCATCTTCTTGTTGTCAACGCGCGCCGGCGGCCTCGGCCTCAACTTGCAGAGCGCGGACACCGTCATCATATTTGACTCCGACTGGAACCCACATCAGGTATGCACCAAACCCCCTTTCAACATGATGACAGACCAGGAGACCACATGAAGGCTGTGGATTGACTCCAACGTGATGATAGAAATTTTCTATGATATAGAATACTGAACTCTTAAGTTGGACAAAGGTTGCTCGCTTCTTAAAAAACTTTGCATTGGAGTTTTTCTTAACTATTAAGAAGTTTTCAAACCTATTCTAAACAAACTAATGTAGTAAAAATTTCTTGTAGGATCTCCAAGCGCAAGATCGTGCCCATCGTATCGGTCAACGTAACGAGGTGCGAGTGCTGCGCCTCATGATTGTTAACTCTGTAGAAGAGAGAATCCTCGCCGCAGCCAGGTATGTAGCTCACGTTTTTTTTAATTCGGTAAATTCAACCAGTAAACAATTATGGACTAAGATATGGTTCCAACTTTTACTCGTTACATTTAATTGTAGAATAAATAACATATATATTATAGATACAAGTTGAACATGGACGAGAAGGTTATCCAGGCGGGCATGTTCGATCAGAAGTCTACGGGCTCTGAGCGGCAGCAGTTCCTGCAGAGCATCCTGCATCAGGATGGCGACGATGAAGAGGTGAAATTGTTAATTCTCGTATAATTATTATTCATATGTTATTACATAACTCACTCACAAATCACCGCATTATATTAAATGGTAACACAAAATTTAACCGTAATCCAAACGCTTTATAGAACTCATTTCCAAATTGTGTATTGTAGGAGGAAAACGAAGTGCCCGACGACGATCTGATAAACGAGATGATAGCGCGCTCGGAGGAGGAGCTGGAGATCTTCAAGCAGATTGACATCGAGCGTAAGAAGACGGAATCGCAGTCGCGCCTCATCGAAGAGTCAGAGTTGCCCGACTGGCTCGTCAAAGAAGACGACGAAGTTGTTTGCAACAAGGTAAGTTTCCTCTGCAAATATCAGCACAAACAGAAATTAGAACATGTTCCAGTACTGATGTTTTGCTACGATTTTTCGTTTTTCTTCGTCTTCCTCAGTGGTCAATTAACGTCTCTTAGTGCAGTAAGTGGTTATGCTGTTCAAATTTTTAATGTTTAATTAATAGTAACATTGTTTATTCAATAGGGTCAAGGATGGAACTACTTGGACGAGGACGAGACCTTAGGACGCGGGTCACGACAACGTAAAGAAGTCGACTACACGGACTCGCTAACAGAGAAGGAGTGGCTCAAGGCCATCGACGAGGAGTTCGAAGAGGAGGAGGAAGAGGACGATGATGATGAAGTTCTGGACAAGAGACGCAAGAAAGGCCGCAAGCGACGGTACGTGATATCACTGACGCCGGGACCATTTAGATCAACTTGAAACTAAGTTACTAACGGTTAGAAATTTTATTTCATTTTCAGACGCCAAGACGATTCCGATGAAGAAGAAGCGCCCTGTTCATCAAAGAAAAAGAGTAAAACAGAAATTAATCAAACTAAGAAACGTCTCAAGAGCATTATGAAGAAAGTCATTGATTTCACTGATGAGTAAGTAATTAGTTTTTTTTTTATATTCGTAAACATATGCAATTGCAAATTGATATTTATTTTTATTTATACAGCGCCGGTCGAGTGCTGTCAGAGCCATTCATGAAACTGCCTTCGCGACGAGAACTACCAGATTATTACGACGTTATAAAGAAACCCTTGGACATCAAGAAGATTATGAACAGAATTGAAGATGGCAAGGCAAGTATTGCAATAGAACTTATTATAAAATAATATCTTGTCATTTGCTTAGTTACACACTACTATTATATAACTATAACCTAAACAAGTTTCAATGTAATTTATTGATTCCATTCATAATTCTATTCTTTTTTCACAGTACACTGACATAACGGATTTGGAGCGTGATTTCTTCACTTTATGCGCGAACGCCCAAACGTACAACGAGGAGGCGTCGCTCATCTACGAGGACTCGGTGCGTCTGCGCAACGTCTTCATCGAGTTCCGCCGCCGGTACGACGCCGCGCAGAATTCTGACGACTCGGATGACAATGACAAAGGTTAGATTGTTAACAATACTACTTAGAGCAATCAAAACCCTAAACTATGGACAAACTACAATTTACCAAAACTGGTAAAACACTTATAACATTAGCTTCCCTTACATATCACTCCACTTAATCTCTTTTCACAAAATAACTAAACAAGTCGTATCAATATGGCCGCCATGTATGGAATTTTGATATGGTCCTATTTACTTAATGCTGGCTTTTAATCGAAATTTATCTATTCATGTAGATGAAGACGACTCGGATGGAGAATCAAATCGTTCGGTAAAAATGAAAATAAAACTGAAGGGTAAGAGCAAAAACACGCCGACAAGAAAACGCAAACAGCGCAAGTATATCTCCGACGACGAGGATTATGAAGAGGATTAGATATTATATTTAGTTTTAGTGACTTTGCATATAAGCTGACATATATTTGAATTTTAAATGACTTTGAATCTTAATAAATGTAAGTTATTCTTTTTATTAATAGTAAATTTACTAATAGTATTTGTGATTTGCATGTTTATCAAGAACTTATTAATTTAATACCTGACATAAAAGATTTAATTATCGGTAATTTAAATCAATCTTTTATATAATAACTCAGAATATTTTAATGTTTAGGTTAAATGTAACTTTGTAGTTTTTAAAATAAGTGGATTATTTAGAATCAAATAAAATACTTAGAATATTCATCATTTGTTTTAATTAACTTTTCATGTGCTGCATAATTCTTTTTAGTGGCAACTTTCATTTTTCTCGATTCTTTCCATTTCACATCTGACCATTTGTAATCAATACCGTGAATACTGCGCATATGTTTGTTCAAACTGGTGCTGTGTGTGAAACGTTGGCTACATGTTGGGCACATAAATGGTTTGTCTCGAGTATGAACTCTGTTATGTCTTTGTAGGTCACCATTTGTATAAAATGATAAAGTGCATAGCTCACATTTATATGACTTTTCTCCGGCATGTCTGAAATAATATGTTATCCATATTACAACTGAACTGAACACACAAATGTATGGACCAATGAACATTTCAAACCATAACAAGAGGAAAAAAGTGCTATAATCATACTTATCATCATATCCCATAATACATCATATCAAATAATTTTATAGCAAGATAAGTTTTTTATCATATGTTTGTAATAGCTGTGCCTGCAACTTAGTTCGTGTGAAATTCTGATTGATATATGTTTTACTTGACATTACTTTCATACAAATTTCCCCCTTACAACCCCTTTTTCACATTAAAAATGTCCTTGCCCAGGCTCTAGACTATTTGTGTATCAAATTTCATTTAAATCGAATCAATAGTTTTTATTAAAGGAGGACAGACAGACAGAGTTACTTTCGCATGTAATATTTACCTTTTGAGATGTATCACTAAGTTTTTCTTTGCATGTGTTTTGTAACCACAAAGATGACATTCCACATTCTTTTCAATATTATGCTTTTTCTTATGGTTTGTTAATTCTGAACATGTTACAAATGTGCTGCCACAGTCTTCACAGCTGTAATTGTGAATATTGTAATGTCTTTGCATATGCGCCTGTAATGATTGCTTAGATTTAAGCAACTTATTGCAGATATCACATGAGAATTGAGCAATTTCATGAACATGTAAATGTGTTTTCAAACTGAATGCATGTTTAAATTGTTTTCCACACACAGAGCATGTGAAGAATGTGACAGTACTATGTGTCTTTTTGTGTGCAGCTAGACTGGATGACTGTGTGAAACTTTTACCACAATCACAATTATATGGACGCTCCCCATTATGTGTTCTCATGTGATTAATCAAGGTCTGGCTGTGTGGGGTAGCGTATGAACATTTTGTACAAAGATAGCGTCGGTTAGCCCCAAATCCAGTGACATTACCCAAATATTTTCTCTTTTGATGCATAGAAACTTTGTGCTTTTGTAATGATGCCTTACTTTTAAGGGTTTTGTTACAGTATGTACATTTCAAGCTATTTTCCGCAGTTCTCTTCAAGCTTGTTCCTAAAATTAATATTGGTTCCACAAAAAATGTTTATGACAAGACTTTATTCATAACTTACATACTATGAAATTGCAATTACCTGAAATTTTGTTGTGATTTGTTGAATCTACATTTTCTTCGTCTAGTCCGATTTCCTCTTTCACTTCAATTTCTTCCAGTTCATCATTACTGTGTAATAAAGTCACATTAGTTTCTAAAACCTTCCTATTGTACACAGCAAACTGTTTTTCAAAGTTAATGCATTTTTCACGGAACTTCCAGGCGATAGTCACATCTTCCATACATTTCTTGCAAATGAATGAGGGTAAATGTTTTTTAAACTCAAGCTTTATTTGGAAACATTCCAATATTTTATTTAGTATCCCTATCGCGTCTTCGGTTTTAGAAAATAGGTTTAGCGTGTTTTGTCCTTTTCCTAGACATATACGACAAACGTGTAAGTATTTAAACGTACGTAGTAAACTATCTGGGTTTTCCATTTCCATTCAACTAAACAAATTAGTTTGATTTATTTTAATAAATTTAAATGAAACAAACATTAAGATGTAAAAGTAAACAAAACGATTTGATATTTGTTTGACGTTTAAAAACACAGATAACATAAATGGCAAGAATTAGTTATACATAGATTATACTAGCTATTATGTGCTCTTTGCTTGTAACGTATAAATTGGTCCTTGGAATTATTTGTGGATCAATTACAAAACTCACCATCCATGCAGTACTTTTTGTGGTAACATATATAAAACTGCCTTCGCCTGCCACTTTGTCAAAGCAAAATTAAAAAGGCCTAGTATAATATTTCCGTACAAATCGACTACATTTAAATAAATGTCCCGTCGAAATCAACCCACCCGTTTCAGAAATTACCCGGAACAAGGAAGTGGTGTGTATGGAATAGAAAAGTTGCCCAAAACAGTAGTTTCGACCAAATTATGACTGTCTTAATTTATATTTTCAATTTTGTAATATTAATCTTATCTTATTATCAAATTAAAAACAGAAATTATAATAAATGTAAAGAGGTTCCACACGAAATAATAAAAAAAATCCACTGCAAATTGACACTTTATTTTGCAAGTAGCAATTAAGCTTCTGCCTGTGCCTTCAGTTTCTTGATGTAAGATTCCTTCTTCTGCTTGATTCTGTTCTTTCTCTCAGCCAATGTCAGCTTGCGCTTGTTCCATCTCTTTTGCTTCACCTTGTCCTTACTGGCCTCCTTCTTCTTATGGGATGGGTCAGCTCGGATTGCTTCATGTGCTTTTTTGTAGTTGGTTTCAATCTGTTTGAAAAAAAAAATAGTTAAAAAAGGCACAACAAAATAAACATTTCATGTATAGATAAATAACTGGCATGTAGCAATTACATATGATCTCTGAAAAAATGAATTCAGTGATTAGTAAGATATAAATGCCTTCATTTTGTCCAACTTCGGACACTGCACATTAATGAAATGAGCAGTAATTTGGTTGGACGTAATTTGTTGTTAATATATCTCAACTTACAGCATCAGCGTTTACTCCAAGTTTAATGTATTTGCCAAATTGCCTCTTGAAAGAATCTTCATCTTCTTGTTCAAGATTGCGCATGTATTCAGCAACATGTAAACCAAAGATGTGTGCCCTGAAAAAAAAGCAAAATATAGCATAAACAGATAAAATCAATGGCAACATTTCTTATAAAAATTCAATAATGATGTGTTGCATAATAGCAAAATTATGTAACTTGTAATAATAAAGGTTTCTTACTTCCTCAGGTACAAGTGCAATTGTAAAATGTTTTAAATGAATTGCATCACAATTTTTTGTGGATATTTGAATGTAATCAAAGCCGGTTTAAAGAAACCAAAACAAGTTTCTTTTCACAACCAATAACCTTAATATTTATGTTGCTCCCATTGGGCTGTTCGATAAATAGATATTCTATTAGTCGATGGATGAATGGAGCCATAGATATTACTTTGAAGAAAAAAAAAATCCCAATCAAATACCTGTGTACTTCAGCATTGAACTTTTTCGATTCAGCGTCATATCCAGGGAACCTTTTAATGGAATGTGGGACATTTAGGCCACCGTCCACTGCTCCTTTCATGGCGCCAAACACACGGGCTCCTGTGGTGGTGCGGGCAAGACCCACATCCAGATAACACCTAAAATTATAAAGATTGTTTAAGTGTGTCCAATCTATAGACATTTGTTTGTTGTTTATAAACTGCTCAGTAAAATTTTGTACAATATTTTGTGTGGCATCAGAAGTTGTCAGTCCGCCCGTTTGTTTTCATCATAGTAGACATAAACAAAACATATTTTTATACTAACAATTTGCTAAAATTTAATTTCAAAGTTACCTGAATGCTCCAGGGCCATTGTCTACAGGTTCTACATTGTATTCATCACCAGTGACTTCTGTCGCTCCAGTGTACAGGGAGTCCAGCCCTAGCCTCTGAAGTAAACGTCTGGCGAGTAACAAGCCCGTGCAGTATGCTGCAGCATAGTTGGTAAGACCAACCTAAAATTAAATGTATATTGTGTACATAACAATACATTTGAAAGACATTCTTAACAAAAATTTCATTAGTTCAGTAATGAACATATTACAACATGGTTTTGTGCATTTGTACAGTGCTTCAGACCGCCCGTTCAAAATCATCATGTAAATTGAAAAATAACAAAAACGCAAAATGTATAAATCACCATTTAAGTACACAAGAAAATTTAAACTATTCTACCTTAGTTTGACAACTTACCTTTATGCCATACTGGGGAAGTTCGTGTGAGTATGCAGCACACACAATGTGGTCTCCTTCAATTCTTGAATAAGCCACCTGGCAGGTAACATCTTTGTTGGACAGACGTACGATGAGACGGTATTTAGGAGTGTTGTATTTGTTCTTGTCCTGAAATAAAAAGCACATCATTAAGCATACAGCCCTAATATAAGAAGTTAAGTAAATAATATAACTATTATAACCAACACAAGGTATATCAAGGAGCATATAACTCATACATATGTACACCGGATTAGATTAGATGCATAAATGAAACTTACCTGAACAATAAGGCGTTTGCGGGCGTAGTAGTCAGTTTTGCCTTCACGACGCCTCTTGAACTTAACTTGGTACCTCTTAAAGTACTGCTTATTCTTGACTACTTTCACGAAACCCTGAAAACACGATTAAATATTACAATGACTGCGATAACCTAACAAAGTGTCTAAGTATATACTGAATTATCAGAGACACTTTATAATCAATAACGCTACAGTCGAATACAAAATAACATGATTGTACACATAGAACATGGCACAATTAGTTAGTTTTGGATCTTCTGCAGCATCAGATGACGCGCATGTGTCGTAATTTCATCATATTTTTATCAGTTGGGTAGAATAAAATGTTTGCAAAATATTTAACACAACAATTTAAATGGAAAAGTGAGTGGCCAAAGCAATATGTGGTATAACCTATCCACTTTTTAACACGGAATCATTCACTAAAATAGTAAAATAAGTTTCTTTTCGGAGATATATTTGTTCTTAAAATAATACACAAATCTTATTTTATAATCTTTCGCTCACCATTGTAACAAAATTATAAAATTTCAAGTAACTCGGTTACCCACCGAAGGAGGAAACCGGAAAGGAGTCTTTTCTAGTTTCACGTCAAAATGACAGAAAAACGGTTGGTGTTGCCTCACCTCCTTAAAAAGTTCTTAAGGTACTGCTACACCAACTTGAACCTGAATATTTGGCCTCATAAAATGTTTTTTATACTACTTTTTTCTAATTTACTAGTAAACTAAACAATTTATGTTCTAACAGAATCTGAGTTAATAATTCAACTAGATAGAAACCCTAATAGAAAACGCCATATTAAATTTCACTTTCTGTACATATCACTTGTGATTAGCTATTTACTCTTATAAAAATTTATCTTTTTGATATTTAATAGTAAAAAATGTACAAAATGAATTAAATCACTGCCATTTTTTCAAAGAAATGTAAAATATCTAATATAAAAAAAAACTTAAATTCTGTCTATGAATCACCTTTTACTTTTTCTGGTATAGTTAAAAATTTTAAAAAATACGTCTATGGTTCGTTATGGCTTCCTCCTTTTCATATCCTGAATTATTTTTGGCGGGTTTTATATTTACCTTGCCCTTTTTATATGAAAAAAGCAATGTTTTTCGATATTACTTAAAGTTTTTCCTGTACTATAGTTATGTATTGATAACATGTACAGTTTTATTGCCCGTAGTGTTTTTTTATCCTCGTGATGTTACGAATCTCATGTAAAATATTGATTATTTTTTTGTCCGTGAAAATCTTGTGTAATTAACAAATTTAATTTTATTTCTTCTTTTACAGTGTTGCGTCTCGGTTTTGTCGTTATGCTTCACGTATTGTCGGTATTGAATGGGAATTACGAGGATTGGAGCACTGGGATAATGAACAGTGTTATATAGTTATTTCGAATCATCAGAGCTCCTTAGATATTTTAGGCAAGCTTTTTTATTTTAATACGAACCATGTTTGAAAATTATTTTTTACGTCCACTTATTATTCCATTTAACAGGTATGTTTGAGATGTGGCCTCGAATGAAGCGGTGTACGGTTGTTGCAAAAAGACCCCTAATGTTCGCTGGGGCATTTGGATTCGGGGCTTGGCTTTCGGGTCTTGTGTTTATCGATCGTCTTAAAACTGACAAAGCTCGCCGACTAATGAAACAAGCCACTGACAGAGTTATACGCGAAAAGGTATGAAATTTTATTAAAATGTTTATATACGTACGAAAAAAATACGCGTAAATAAATATATTTAAATGTGTGTTCTTTTCAGACTAAATTGTGGATATTTCCTGAAGGCGCAAGGTATAACAATGGTAATATACAACCATTTAAAAAAGGGGCATTTTATCTAGCCATAGATGCCCAAGTACCTATTATGCCTGTTGTATTTAGCCAATACTACTTTCTTGATAATGAAACAAAAACCTTTGAACCAGGTATGTAAAAATTATAAATTTCTAAGACAAAATGTTTCAAGTCTTTTTGATAACTCAAACTTTTTATATGTAAAACAGAAATATATAATTAACAATTCGTCTTTTCTGTTTAGGGAAAGTAGTTATTACCACATTGCCACCAATACCAACAAAAGGAATGACTCGGAATGACTTAGAAAGTCTGTCTGACATGGCACGTCAGAAAATGATAGAAGTATTTAATGATAGCTCCAAAGATTTAGTTAAGCAAAAGAAAATCGCAATTTAATTTATAAATAACTGTGATCATTATTTACATCATTAGCATTATATTTGTGTTATTGTTAATTAATTTTAAGTTATTACTCAATAGGTAAATATAAATATTTGCCAAAGCTAAACACCCATGTTTAAAGTGATGAAATATCTAGTCATTTTTTTTTATTTAATACACATTTATGATTTATTAAGATTAACAGTATTATTAAGCAAAATGTTATTTATTTTTAGCTACTTTTAATTCAGCTGTATTAATTCAATTAGAGAGCAAATCAAACAATTTGTGTGAAGAAATTGTATATCAAATATTTATTGTATTGTATATCATTAGGGAATAAATTTTATTGCAAATTACAATTAGGCTGTGTCATCATATTCAATCAATCATATTCTACATAGTGATGTGTACAATCTATTGGAATTAGTTATTAATTATCTAAAAGTAGATATTATTATGATTTTAAATGTTTTCATGAACTGAGATGAATCTTGCCATTTTAAAGCTTACAGAAGCTAAATAATTTGTATAACCATTTATGCTAGTCTTCTATATTGCATAATATTTACACTTATATACATTATAAGTTATTATCAAAAGACAGTTTAATATTATTTAAATGTAACATTCACTTTGTTTCAATAAATACATGAAATTAAATAATGTTTAATTCCAATTTTCACCCCAACCATCATTTTCATCACAATCTTCATCTGGGACAAAGTTCAATTTGCTACTAATATCTTGTAATTTGTCTGTCTCTGTAACAATGTTTTGTTTTTCTATCACTGGTGTCATATCCGCAAAGAAGTCAAATTCGTCTACATTTCTCTTAAAATCTATTTTTGTACTTTTTATGTCCAACTCAGAAATGTCAACAATATGTTTTTTTGCTTCCATGGCTGCTTTTTGTAACAAAGTTCTGTCTGTTATTGGTTTTTCAATGGAGATTGAATGTTCAACTTTCTGCATAAGGTTAGCTTTATTATCATTGTTACTGATTGAAGAATTATTTTCAATAAAATCAATTTTATCTGATTCCAGTGTTAGTTGTCGATTAGGGTTATCCCAATCACCCCACTCTTCTTCAGAATCAGTTAAAATACTTGTGCTAGGTTCTGCATTTTTGTCTTCATCTTGAGCTTCTCCACCTACAGGTGTAGGCCGTTCATTCAAAGCCATGGTTTTCTCAAACATTAACGCAACATTAGTATCATAAACTTCAGAACAACGGAAATCACCTAATGATTTTGTTGTTGGATATCTAACATCTTTGTGCATGTTAGATGTATCATTCAACATACTGTTTGTCTTAGGTCTGCCATCGGTAAAAAATTTAGATCTTTTACCTCCTATTACAGTATCTGCTCCCAATATTGGTACTAATTCACTCAAACAAACTAATGTTGATGCAACTAAATTGTCATCTACATCTTTTATGCCCAGAAGTAACTGTAACAAAAATATGACATCCTATATTGTTTGCATCATACATTACATTTTAGAAAATAAATAAATTAGCTATTAAAATACCTCGGGTAAAATATGGTGAGATAGTTCATCATGGGAAAAAACATGGACAAATTTAGTAAAGTGCACTAAAAGGATCATTCTGACTTGACTATCTCGTACTCCAAATAACTGCAACAATCTTGGCTTAACATGTTCCTTAAAAACGCCTAAGCTAAAAAAACCAGTAGAATCTTCATTCTGCAATCTTTCTGTAAAAATAAAAATACAACTTAAACTAATGAATGTTTGTTAAATATGAAAAGTAATTACATACCATTTTTAGGTTTTAAAATGTATGGAATGACATCTCTTCTTGCTGTTGCATCCAACAGTGTTAGCCTTGACAGTAATAGCCCACCGAGCTGCTTTGCAACAGTTTCTTCATCATAGTGTTTTAGATTTGTCAGAATATTAGAAAAAAATTGACTTTTGTCTTCTTCTTTTTTTAGAGGCAAATAATACAGGAATTTGTAAATAGAAATAAATTCATGATTGAAAAAATCATGCTGCAAAATTTCAGACAAATTTGGTCTATTGACGGGGTTGCTATTTTGAAGACAATCTTTGCAAAACTTTTTGAACTCTTTTAAATATGGAACATCACCTGGAAAGTTACAAATAACATATCAATACTATACAATAATATACTTAAAGAGCATTGTAAAATTTGTAATTAGTGAAGATATTTACCATCATTCCGACCTTTGAATGCATCAAATACTAAAACTGCATATGCATATTGGTCTACCTTTGATGTAAGTTCTTGTGACTCTTCATCTGGATCTACTGCTTTGTCATATCTATTAAAAATTTTATTATTATAAGAAAAAACTAAATTGTATATTTTATATTCAAGCATTAATTTTTATTCTTGTATACCTGTGAATTCGAGCATGTTTCAAATATGAGGGATTCAAATCATTAAATGTACATAAGTATTGCAATCCTCCAAGCTTCCACTGACCATCACCTGATACATATATTGAAGATATACTGACATTATTATGCGACACACCAGCCTAAAATATCACATTAAAAAACAAAATAAAAATATGGTAAAATATGGTTTTTAATATGCATTAAATTTTTTAATAAACCCTTATTGTATATCTAAATCAGTCTATATTTAGTAGCAACCTAATATATATGATTTTAATGAAGTTCAACATACTTGCTCATGAAGAAAGACCAAAGCTCTAAGAATGTTATTTAATCCAATGCAAATTTGTAAAGGTGTTTGTTCATTTAAGACTTGTGATAAGGGTTGTATATATTCTGTCACCAAATGAAATGTCCTTTGCTGCCATGAAGAAACATATCTTACAATACACGGGTGCCGATATTTCAGAAGGTTCTGTAAATTGAAATATTTTGATTTTGTAATACATTTCGATATAAGTAACAAAATCTAAAGTACAACATACATTAGAACATTTTTCCAATGGCGTTGCTGCTATCCATAAAGGCCCCAACACAACCTCTCCCTTAAAAACAGACACTGATCCATCATCTTTTAAACTAAAATATCTACAACTATCACTAATCGTTGCTTGAAAATGTGACCAAAAATCTGTGGTTTCGGTTGGTCTCTCGTCAATTTTGAGGCCACTTAATTGAGAGTTTTCATTGCCCATCATTGATAAAATTAATTGGTGCTATAAAAATTTCACATAATTCCTTTTTTCTACTAATTGTGATAAAAATAAGTTTGGTGATACTTAAATATTCAATTTATATGTGGTTTTGCGTTGGCTTACTGGATAACCTGACATTTGATTCGATCGACCTTTCAACGTCATTATAACAATGACATGACAGTGACACCATACATATCAAAGAGTATATAAAATATGTATATGATACATATGTTCAGATGCAAGATTAGTTTTTCAATCATTATTATTATCCAAAAATTACTAGATAACTTGTAAGCTTGATAATTACTACCGACGAAGAACTACAATAAATATCCTGAAGTAAATAATATTTAACATTAAATACATTTTTACATCTACCATGGTAAATTTTTCAGAATTTGAATGTCAGTAAGACATTTCTATTCAAGTTGTCAAAATTTAATTCTGTTTGAAATTTTGACAGGCCTCGGAGAAAGATGGCTTCAACTTTATTGAAGAAAATATTAATATCTAATCCAAATGGCGTCCGTAAAGCGGCTGAAATATTTTGTAACGCAACCAGAAACCGTAATGTTATATAATCATATTTCTACTACATACTGTGATACAATTATTTATTATTTTAATGACGTTACGTCACATTGTACTTTTTAGATTGGAACTATCAGTACAAACCAGGCCCATACCCCAGAACTCCTGCAGAAAGAGCGGCTGCTGCAAAAAAGTATGGAATGACCATAGAAGAATATCAACCGTATCCAGAACACATGTGTTATGGCGATTATCCTAAACTCCCCGATATTGGTTCAGATTCTAAGGATCCCTACTATCCTTATGATCAACCCGAGTTGAAAAGGAATTTTAACGAACCGGTACGTAATTACTCGTACTTATATGCTGAACATACAAGTTTAAACACATGATATTATCATGTAAATAATGAGTTTATGTTAATTATGAGTAACTATATTCTCTTGTTAACCCAAAAAATGACTTCAAATATCTTAGCGGTACAAGGTCGTCTGCCCCTCCATTCACCTAACATTGTTTTACGGTGCCCTGTATAATGTTTGATGCTAACCAGATATTATTTTTTGCTTTGTAACATTTAAAGATATCAAGAATATATTCTGGTGGTGGTAAAAATAACATATTGTTTTTTAGAATGAAGCTGTATTTCTAAATTATTAGAACATATTTTGTTTTACAGTGATATCATTAAAGTAAAGTTTTACAATAATTTTTAAGCATTCTTATGTTAAGAAAATATTTACCATATCAATTTTTATGTTCTTGTTTAAGGTTAATACTTTTAAGTGGTATTTAAATAATGCAATTTTATTGTATACAGATTCATGCCACTCAAGAGTTATACGGTGAAGATCGTTATGATGTTAGCATGAAGCCAAGGTTCACACTTCTACATCAATGGACATGGTTTTTGGGTGTCATTGGTGGGTCATTTGCTTTGTACATGTTCCTTGAAGACTACAAATTTGGAAGACCAGTCACCATTAAGCAGTATCCCAAAGATGGACCTCATTATCTGTTTTGTCAAAAGTAGAAGAATCCAAGAAATATTTTGTTGAAGCTGTCAAGCATTAGATTTTCTTAAATATCAATAAAATATTTGTTTTCTAATACCTTCTTCAAGTAAATGTTACATTAAAAAACTAATGTCATTTGAATTGAATTAGATAGATTCTTGATTAAAACCTTGTTTTATTTGCTTGAAAATTTATCATAAACATATTTTCCAACCCATCTGACACTTACAAGACTTACACAAGATTTTGAATAGGAGGTAAAGGAATTAAAGAAGGGCTAATAATAGTTTTGTTTAAGGTTTATAAAATTAAAAATATTATGTTTTACTCTACTTGTATATACTTGTAAAGTATTCATCTTCTAAGTCATACAAATCAGCTGCAATATCATCTCTTAATGACATTAATTTTTGATCACATTCTTGTTGTTTTGTGCGAAAGAGTTTAGAATTTTGTGTTATCGCTTCATTCACTGATGGAAAATCATTTAATATTAAATATTGCTTGATGTCTGAGACTAGCTTCATCAAAGATTCACCAGCTCTCACTGAAATGTAAAATTATTTAATTAATTAATAGTTTAATTATATTTAACAGTATTTAATAGAAAAAAAAACAATATATTACCTATATTTGCTGCTCTGACTTGCATTTCAAAAGTGTCTTGTTCAATTTGTGTCATTCTATTTAGCTGTGAATCATTTTCGCCTTTGGCAAGTTTGATTATTTCTGAAATAATACAATTTTTATTTAATTTCTTAATAATTCTTTTATTATCCATATTCGACATTATATTCCAAACAATTTATAATTAAGACACAGTGGAGGGAACATAATAAATACATTGGAATAGCCAGTGCTTTCAATACTAAAAATTATAAAAATAATGCTAGAGTTAAAACCAAATATGCTAGTATAGTAGTATGTAAGTATGATGTGGAGCCTTCAAGAGTAGAGTGAATATGCATTTATTAAGCTAGCGCGTACCATCTCTTGACTACATCATCACTTAACATCAGATGGGACCGTGGTCAAGCGTTAGCTTATTCAATATAAAAAGGTCCAAAGAACATAAATAGTATACAGCTCTTACCTTCAAAATTTTCCAGCATGCTTTTGACATCCTCTTTTAGTCGAGTCGTATAAGATTTTAGAAGAGCTTCTTTATTTTGTGGTAGATTTCTGTGCATTTTGCTATATCAGTCTTATTACAAGGAATCGAAAGCTGATGATAATTTGGGTTTATGACAGTATACTTAATTCTGATAAAACTAGCGATTTTTCATCGAAGTTTAAAATTCTTTGGTTTATTATTAAATAGTATTTGCCTCCTACAGATTTTTTATTCTATATTCCTGTTTTCCGCTGTTTTACAATGTATCTAACAAAACAAATAAATAACCAAATAGTAATGACATTGATAGATAAATGACAGCTTTATGATTTTTTTATTTTAATTTTATGACCTGGTAACATAGACCTTTAGGTCAATAAATGACAGCTAAAGGCTAATGTTACCAAATAGAGCAAGTTTTTTTATCTGCAGAGTTATAAATAGATCTCGTTACACTTTCCTATAATTTTGTTTTTCTCAAAATATAATTCAGTAATTCATACTTTCATAATATTATGAAACAAAACTCCTGCATCGCCAGAGATAAAAACATTCCTAGAAGGATTGGATTTGCATCGCTTAATTCTATTTAGATTTATCTCTTTTAATACAATGAATCGTACCTGTCACAAAAAAAGGCAAATTTACGAATGTTTCATTCGTATTCTTTATGGGTTATGTTTATCAGTTGTAATAACTACAAAAGCCAATGAAAATACACGTTCCTTTATTACTTTCGTAATCAAGCTTTATTACTTTCGTTCATAAATTAAAATTTAGTTTGTGCAGTAAATCGAGCATATTCTTTGAGTCTAATTGCATTGATATTAATAAATCCGGTACTATCTTCAGGGGAGAATCCTCCGGCAACATCCATTGAAACCAGGTCCTTATTGTATAAACTAGTAGAACTTTTCCGAGATAGTATGGTAACTGAAAGACAAATTAATGGAATTATTATATATTAAATTTGTCTTCTGATTAGGTGCTGAGGATAAATCTATTAAAAATTTATCTCTAATATAATAGACACAACTTAACATACCATTTCCTTTGTAGATTTGTACTGTGATTTTACCACTGACGCCCTGTTGGGATAATTCTAGACATTTTCGAGTGAATGTTGCTTCGGGAGAAAACCAAAAGCCATTGTACACAAAATCAGACATTTTCTCTTGAAGATATTTCTTCATCCTAAAATAATATACACATAAATATATTTGAAGCTTTTAATACAGATTAATGATATATGAATTCCCCTGTAGTATCTGTATCTGTTGTTTTATAAGTTTTTTATTTAGACCACACGATAGTCTTTCATAGTCCTTCAATCCAATTTTATCTTAAAGCATACTCTCATCTCTTATCGATTAACGTAAAATATATTACTTTGGCCTATTGACATAGAATGCGACGATAACTTATAAACATTCTTTTTTTTATCGCGACAGTGTGTTAGGGCACTTATTTTTGAAGATAGAGACATAAGTTCTAGATAAGACCTTGTAATAAACTGTTATTGACTAATGACTCTATGATAGTTTTATATTACCTTAGTACTTCTCTATCCAAAGCAAAGGCTTCAAGGTCGAGATGTGCAGCATGTAGAATTGTCCCAGCCGGAGTTTCGTATAAGCCCCTTGACTAAAGCCAACATAAATTACAATTAAAGGCTTTAGAAATTATTGAGAATCCTAGGTCAGATAATTCAACTTACTTTAAGGCCTAAAAATCGATTTTCGACGATATCAATTCGGCCCACGCCATGCTGACCTCCAAGCTTATTTAACGTTTGAACTATGGTTAGTGAATCTGATAATTCCATTGGTTTGTCGTGACCGCTTGGTATCACAATGGACACTGGTAAACCTGTAAATTTGATTAAATTAGGTCTTCGTTTCACATCGTAGAGGTACTAGGGCTTGGCAAATTATTTTGCTCTCTGCCTCTACCCGAGAGCTTATTGTTATTGCGTACTTATAGTTGTTAAATACAAGGACCAGCTTAGTTAACAACTAAAAACTAAAATAGTGAGAAATGCGGAGTTAATAAATCCTCACCTTTATCAAAAATAATGTCAATAGTGCTTGGATAGTCTTCAGTCCTGTTAAGATCGCGTGTCATCTTATATATTCCAGAAGGTGCCACAACTCCAGGGTCTTCAAGTACACCAGATTCGTAGCTGTAATGTTAGGAAATTTTTCAAATGCAGTCGCTCCATCCGATAATAATCCGTTACAATATTTGCCACGAAGTTAGTTTTTGAAATTTTCCGAAATCTGTTGTTTTTTTTAAAATCGGAATAATTAATTAGTTGCCTACCTTATATGCATAATGTTTTCATCTGTTGACCAAGGTTCTTTAGGTGTTGCTGCAACTGGTATTTTCTCATTCTTAGCGAATTCTATAAGATCGCTGCGACCTTGGAATCGTTCAAAGAACTCTGGAAGACGCCATGGCGCTATTATCTGTAAAAATAAAAATGATGATTCGTAGTACAAGGTTAACTAGGCTAAGACTACAATAATTATTATAGATCACGGCTTAACTCACGTGAATTTCAGTAAAGGTGCCAATTAGTTTCAGACCCGTTACTTCATTTGGTTGAAGGGATTAACGGGCTAGTTTAGCACGCCCGACAGGTCTGAAACTAGTCGATTCCTAGATCGAAATACTTGAGTTAAGCCGAGATCTATAAAAAGTGTAGTGAAATGTCTAACATAAGTCTTGGCAAGTTAATTAACTATGCTAAGATTTAATATATAAAAAAGAAAGAAAAGAAAAATATGTTTTTTGTTTGAAGATATGTCGTTTTATTGCATTTTACCCAAGACAAGCGTAGGTATATGTAAAACAAAACTTCATATTACCTTTCCTTCTGGCCATAGTGAGTATACACTTAGTTCAAATCGGACTTGATCGTTGCCTTTACCAGTAGCTCCATGTGATATATACCTTAAAAATTAACAATAATGTCACGAGGTTAAGCAATTTGAAATATCTAATTCAGTGAAGTAAGAACTTACTTAGCGCCTAGTTTTTTAGCAGCATTAACAATGCCGACGGAGATGCAAGGTCTGGCTAAAGAAGTGCCGAGGTAGTATCGACTCTCGTAGATTAAGCCCATTTGTACGGCTGGTAACATATAGTTGTCCACGAATTCTTTACGTAGATCTTCTATTATAACCTAGAAATAAACGAAAGTTAATTTACATTTGCAGCTGGTAGCTTACTCGATTCGTGTACCTCAGTAAATGAATTGTTACGTAAACAATCGACTAAATTAGGGTTATTTAAAAAGGACTATCAACTTACATCCTTCGCGCCAATGTTCATAGCTTTCTTTCTGGCTTTTTCAAAATCTTCGTCCTGGCCGACATCGGCCATGTAACACACGACATCGTAATTTTTTTGTATCAACCTGAAGGTCCAATGATTAAATATTTCTTCAATACGCTCTACTTTTTATTTCGACATTAAACAAAATACTAATAGGTAAAAAAATACGAATTGATCATCTCATCGTATTACGAAAGACCAAAGGAAAGCAAAATGTATAGGTATGTCGAAGACGAACATCCTGGCACAAAGTCCAGTGGTTCGGAAAGAGCACCCGCTCGCTTTCCAGAGCCGCGGAGTCAAGAGTGCAAGTTGCACTAATAATCGCCGCCCTTAGTAAGATGGTACTTTAAGTAGGAAAAAATAGTCTCGTTACGACTTTGATTCTAAATTAGGGGATAAAGAGCATTGGTATAATTTAACAATTAATTCTATTTTTCAGCAGTCACATTTAAACAAAAATGTCTTATAACTAACAGAAAAAGTATGCGAAATAGAAACTTTACCATTTTAAAATGCAACTAGTGTCTAAACCTCCTGAATAAGCCAAAATAACAAGGTCTTTAGCCATTGCGAGTAATATTGCTACTGTCCAAGCGTTCGCTGTGAATCATTTGTATCTTAAACAGTACGTTTATATATTATATCGTGTTAACCTCTGGGTCAAGCATTGATATCTTTATTCTAAAGGTTCATTAACAAGGGGACATTATGGTTAAAAAAAAACAATTCGATGAATAATTAATTTAATAAAACGTTTAACATTCGAATACTGACAATTGGTTTAGGCTTACTTAAGTAGCGTATCCCCTATATAATTGCACATAATGGTCACCAAACTGCTATTTAAAAGTGAATCTAATTGTATTTTAATATTCAAGTGATTTCTATTAACACGATTACGACATACGATTAAAATGATATACATTAACATTGTAATAATTATGATTTGTTTGGGACAAAGCTAAATAATCTATACTAAAACATTAAATTCTATAAATAAATTCATAAATATTCAAATGCAATCCGAAAATATTATTTTTAAATTTCGATCGTGTTCTTGCATTATTAAATAAGGTCTCATAACTGCAAAAAGTTAAGTTGTAAATAACCCTTATGTTTAATGAACTTCACATGTAAATATTACTGTTATTATGTTTTTATTACTGATAAACAGTAATCATGTGACAGGACAATCGTTTGTTTGGAATGATAACGAGTAAGTTATTACCATATATATAAATACGATTGAAGCAAATTAGTTTTTATATAAATATTAATTCAAAAATTAGGTTATGTGTGCAATTTTATACAATTACAGATTTACGTCTAATCAAAACAGTTGTCAAGTAATAATTTAGTGCTAAATTAAATTAGATAATATAAATTGATATTTCAGCCAACAATCAAATATTGGTACATCTACAATTCTAAAGAGTTTAATAGTGTTAATTATCAATATATTAGATATATTGTAAAGATTATATATTCTAAAACATAATTATACTTAAAAGCAAAGTAATGTAACAGCCCAACAGGAAAATACATGTCCAAATTTGGACAAAATTTTAATTTTACAACAATAATATTAACGATAAAAATAATTTAAGATCAAATGAAACGCAAAATTTCTAATTAATGTCTAAAACTTCAGTAAATATTAATAATATGCTTTGTAATATTTTAACAAAGTACATATATTTAAATAATTTAATATATTAAAAACTAACAAATTAACAATACTTAATCTATGATAAACATGATAAGATTTCAAAGTAGCAGACTTGTCTATGGTTAGCTGTTAGAGACAATTGTTTTTTAATCTACAATACTATTTTACCAAGGTATGTTTTCCATTGTGATAGCAACACTAAGCTACTTACAGATTATACACATCTAGTCTATAACAACATGTACTGAATGTTAGAAACTATTAAGGATAAGAAGAATATGAAAGATTTAAATATTAAGTATGATATTATATTGCCTGTAAACTTAGGCGCTAAGAGAGTTAAGGTCCGCTAAGAAAGTGTCGGGGGTCAGAATGTGGGAGGAGCCAATGATGACCTCCCAGTTCTTGAGAGCAGCTGTCACTTCATAGGCGCAACGAACTTCAGAGAAACATATACCTAAAATTAAAAAAAAACAGTTTAAACAAATACTTTAGATAAGAAAAATATTTAAAAAATCTTGGATATTGTTTACCTCCGACAACAAATACAATTAGGCGTGGCACATTTTTGATGGTCTGTTGCGCTTTGTCCTTATGCCAGTGGCCGTAGCGAACGCTGTAACAATACGAGAAAAAGTATTTAAAATGTAATTGAATATTAATTGTATCTACTTACAAATTAATGCCTAAATTTTATAAACAAAAAAAAACTGAACAGTACAAAATTTAACACTCACCTGGTAGGTGCCTGGTATCCAGAGGTCTGAGCGCGGCCCGCCAGGAATGGAAAATGGCGCTGGTCCAATTTATCGTCGATCGCATCCTCCATAATATCCTTAATACATAAAAATGGATCAAGTTAATATTAAAGTTAAAAATAAAAAAAAACGAGTTAAATAATATAAAGAATTACCTTGATCACTGGCGTCCATCGTGACATCTGATATGTTTGTTCTGTGATGCGCTCCTTTCGAGGCACCTGGTATTGCTTCTTCCTGTTGCCCTATACAAATAACCACAAATACTTACTCATATTACATTAAAATACTGATAAGTGTTTTTAAGATACAGACTATAAGTCCTTTCAAAGCCTTATTTTACTCGGGCATCTTGTAATAGACTAAATTTGGTAATTTTGACCAATCTTGTTACATGAGGTGTTATTAAGACCCAATAATGGTAGTATTAGTAACGTTTTTTTTTTTAAATTAATTATTATTTGTATGATAACTTACATCAACGACGACGTTAAGACCAAGATTGGCGAGATTGAGCAGCGCCTGCTTGTCGGCGGGCTCGAGCTGCGCGTGCGTCACCAACTTGTTCAGGTTCTCTTCGGAGATGCCATTCTTAGACATTATGTAGAGCGCGATTATGCGCATCTTGTTGTAGTTGGTTACCGTCTACAAATACAAGTTTAAATTATTTTTTTTAAACTTATTTCTAAGTTCCTTAATTTAGTGTTGTGTTGATACATACCTGATCAAGCAAGACCGGTACAATGCTCCTCATATGATCTTTGATCTTCTCTCCTTCTGCATCAGTACCCATGGCAAGATCCTACAAAATATATTTAAAAAATGATTTATAAAACTAAAAAAAAGTATATATTAGACACGATTTTTTTTAATAAAAATAGATGGAAGCATAGCTATAGTTATCACAAAGTAAATCAGATTTAATTTACCTGTTCAACCTTGCAAAGCTTATCAACATAGCCCTGGTAAACCTTCATGCAGTCTTCGGCGAGGCGCAGATGGGTCGCGTACTTGGATAGCTCCTTCTGGTACTGAGGCATTTTCTTTATCATCTGCGATAAGTCACGCATCGACTGCTTGTCGCCTGTGTTCAAATTTATATTTAGTCTAATAATTAAATTAAAAAGACTAGCCTAGACACTATCATTGCTGTGGAAATCAAAGTTATTGGAGGCTGTTAAGTTACATTTTAGAAGGTAGTTACTTAGCAACACATACCTCCTCCCATGCGCTTGGACTCTGTGAACTTCTTGAGGTTCTTGGTGACAGAGGTGGAGACCACCGCGATGTGCTGGTGACGCAGCTCCACCCACAGCTCGTCGTTCTCATCAAGCAGCACCTCCTTCACCTGACCTTGAGATGCTTCATATCTGGAAATGTTACAAACAATTAAAGCTATTATTAAAGTAACACAGCTATACTACTGTACAATTGTATGTTTCATTATTATTTCAGAAAAATTGTGAGGGATGATGATATTATTATTGTAACATTGCATTTTTTTCCATGATTGAGTATGTAATTATGTAATGTTTTCGTTCCTGACTACTACAAAACTTTTACCTCTGTGTGTTTAACTTTTACTTGTGTCTAAAGTTTAAAAAAAATTAAGGTCAAGTATGTTCAGTACCTGTAAACATCATTTTCAATAGGCAGTAGATCATAGGCCATAGCTTGTAAGGTCAATTCATGCAGAAGTGGGGACACGCAGTCGAAGCCACGGTCCAGCACTAGCAATTGAGAGCGAGCTTTTTCCGGCCCTTCGCCCATAGTTGGTTCGTCGGCCTTGAAACAGTATAATCAGGTTAAAGTTAATAAAAAAAATATGTGGTCCATACCCAGGTTTTTTTAAACGTAGTTAAATTATATTTAGTTAAAACGATTCATGTTCTTATCGTGATTTAGCTCAACACAATAGTGTGTGGTAAAATAGTTATCAATTGTATTTAAGAGAAAATTTCATAACAAATATATAACCTTGTAAGCATCGAGCTTCTGTTGAATAAGTTGTGCAAGTTCCACATTGCGCTCCCAGTCACTGAAAAATACATTGCAAACATAAACATATTTTTCACATATAAAATATATAAAGTAATGTTTTACAGTAACTACGTACTGGCATTATATTTTTTATTTCATAATCTGATTACGTACCTGCGATATCGCACCGATGGATACTCTCCAAGAGTGGCGCATAAAGTGGCAATCTGCTCCGCGATGCGTTCCATATTAGCGTTGCGAGTCTGCGCCTGTGCTGGGTTGTACATGCAGTGAAATGTCTCCGACGAGTCGAGCGAGAACACCTATAAGTGCAATAAACACAATTATAATGACCTATTTAATACTGAGTATTACAAATGTTAGTCTATATTTATATGAGAGCATTCAATGTGTTACATAATATAATCACCTGGCTCTCATATGGCAGGAAGGCAATGTTAATTTCCTTCAATGTTTTAATTTTTCTAGCTGCAGTCGACTTGCAGAGTTCATTGAAGAGTTCCTCAGGGCATACTTTTTAGGCAGCGTGTAAAGATGTTATCAAATAAATTAACGAGTCACACGGCAGTCATTCACAACACACTAGATAAGCCCAAACAAGCAAGGGTTAGAAAAAAATAAATTTTGACAAACCTGTTGTTCGTATGGTATAAAAGCAATGTTGATTTCCTTTAAGGTATGAATAAATTTAGCTACACGACTACGCGATAATCTGTCAAATAGGACATCAGGACAAGCTGTAAAAGTTAAAATAAAAAGTAATAAATGCAACTAAAACATGACAATCAACTTCCTACAAAATAATTATTATTTATATTACCTTCAGTAAAGAAGACGTGAGCGGCTTTATACATAATACGATTGCCAACTGAAAAGTCATTGATAAGAGCAAGAACTGACTTTTCAGTTGGGGTGATGAGGTAAATGCCGTCCATGGTGCATAGAGGCTCCCGCTTTTTGTCAATATCTTCAACCACTATAAAATGGACAATGAATTGTTATAATAATTGTTTTTTTTATATTTATTCTTATACGGAAATCCTACTTACAAGTGATGCCCTCAGCTGAGATGTCATGCATCTTGCAGCAGGCAGAGACCATGCGCATTGAGAGCTTGTCTACGATAAGTATGCGCCATTCTATTCTTTGTGACTCCTTGCCTTTGGGACCGCGATAGCGGATCACCTCATTCATAATCTCTGAAATAACAAAAAAAAGTTAACACTAGTTCACTATTATTAAAGCTGTATTTGTGCATGAACTATATTTTGTTACATAACAGTTCAAGCTAAACTGTACAATTGAGGCAAGGAAGTTTAAGGCTTAAGGCACTAAAGAAAGGCTTTATTAATGCAGAATTTTTAAAAATTATATAATCTTTGGTATAAGAACATTCAAAATAATTTATTTTTATTTATAATCATATTACTCAATATTGAAATTAGCTTAAAATGAGAATAGCAATGAGTTAGCAGCAAGCAAAGCACTAGATCAGTTGTAAGAAATATATATATTGTTAACCTTTGATCTTTTGATCCCCTTTGACAAAGATTTTCTAATTATCAAATACTACATTGCAACTGTTAATTGTTTATGACTGAAGTCAAAATACATTTAAATGTAATTATGTGTGGTATACATGAAATTACCACTTTTACCATACCAATATTTAATTTTATTTAACTTATGACGCCATAGAAAACTAATTAATGCAACTGTTGCAGTTATAATTTTAAAATAGGTCAAGTAGACAAAGAGAAATAGGTACTGCCAATAACGAAAATCTAATCTAAGGGATGTTTATAACCTCATATTATAAATTACATTTTAGAATCCATTTTGTGAGGCAATTGTACGTATGGTTAATGAAAATATCAAAAGAACAAAATTTACTATCAAACATTCCCACAGATCTGCTATGACGTACGCCCCCACCCTACTTCTTCAAGTAACATGAAAATCAATATTTTGTCCAATGTCAACATCGTCAATGAATTTAAACGGGTACAGAAGATATAAACTACGTAAATGTATATAAGTTATTGCTTTACTATATGCTAACTACACTTATAGATGATGATAATTTATTTCCAATTTTTATTTATTACGATTTGAATAATTCTCGTATGCTAAATTACTTATGCACATTATAATGGTTGACAGTACAATATAAAAATGATCTGCTCAAAAATTAAATTAAGTGAAAAAATAGAAAAAAAAAATTTATCTTGTGTATTTATTACATTAGTCATCAAACTCCCTTGGAGATGCAATTCAATAAGAATGAAATAGGAACTCGTTTATGAAATTTGATACAATATAAATAGCTGGATAAGGCTAAAATTAGGTTTTTTGCGTAAATTACAAATGAAATATTATCTCATATAACATTTTTTTACTTACTTTGACCGACGAGCGCTTTTAGGGCCATCTTGCACCACTAACTGTCACAGACTAATCAATGAAAGTTAGGTTTTTTTCAGTTTTCTTTAGGAACTTCAACATAGAATAGACAAGAAACGTCATTTTAACAGAACGATTTCAAATCGATTTCAGACGAATAAAAATTGGACTTGATATTTTTGATTTTAAACAGTGAGTCTCAAGACTTAACTCATTTATATTAATAAAGGATAGACGTCAGAACTATTCTTTTAATAAAAAAATAATTTAATGGAAGAAGTAAGTGCGATGCAATATCCGCCCATCAAAGACTTAGTAGTATAGGTATAGATATAAATTAAATCTGAATATGTTTAAAATTATTGAAATAATGTTGACGATAACTTTTTCTGTTAATTTTAGAAATATAGTTTTCTTATTCCTGTCAGAAAATGCGCGCGTTTATTGTGATAAAACTAGTGATAAGGATGCGGGTCGATAAAGTAGATAGAGAGGTAAGATGTTGTTTCTATATTCTGACAAATTGAACGAATTGAACGGCAAGAATATAGGATAGTAGATAGATTTCGGTTCGCTTCGCAGTTCGCAATTTAGTTTTTTATACGATCTTGTAGGTAATGGACATGTCGAAGTTTTTGTTATAGTGTTAATCACGTGTGCGTAAACAATGCAGTTTGACAACGTTATGAAAAATATATAATGGTTTCCTAATGTGTCGCTTAATTTTTAAAAGGTATGTAAATTAAGGAATAAATTGTCGGAACTTCATTTATACATATAATAAAAATTGTAATGGTCTACTTTAAAAATAAAACAGCATTTTTAATAACTATCATTTGTAATTTAATGTAAAAGCCGATATAAAAGAAAAATCGGGATTAGATTTTTTAACATATTACCTATTTATGTAGGATTTTATTTCATTTAATGATAATGATATTATAATGATGTACAAAAATATTTTTTGCTACCTACACCCAGAGTTTCGAGTAGATAATGATCTAGATAAGAATAAAAATATTTCTATCACTATTATATGATTTAATATTACACTGAAATCAAAATTATCAGTAGCAGACAGGATGCAATGTAACAAAGTAGGTAGATGCATAGTATTCAAACAATGATGTGCTTATTTTAATTTACAGCTGGTGAATGTGCCGTGTGGTGTTCGAGGAGTCTCGTAGTGTTATTCTAATATCAGGTTTATAGGAGTGTTTGTGAAATGTAAAGTGTTCATAAATATAATTGACCTTGACGTGCGGCTTTTCAAAGTGTAAACAGTTAAATTGTGATCCATGAAGATGAGGTGCGAAGATAAACCAATTGTCATAACATACCCTTGTCGCGCCGAGGGCTGGTTGGATAAATGTGGTAAGTTTTTTTTAAGTAATTTTTAAAAAAATATTTAGAAGTACGGGTAACTGCTATTTTTGTGCTACATCTCCGAGTTATTTGTGGCGTTTTACGTAAGTGCTCAATGAGTGACATGATTCTTTAGGTGAGTAATAAAGGTCACATTCCTTAGCGAGCTTACAAAACAATTCGGGTCGAAATTAAATTAACACCATTGCATTTCAAATCCTTGCATTAGAACTTATTTGAACCGTTCGTCCGTGCAATGTAGCGGTGCAACTAATTACCTCATCTGATGTTGCGGTTAAGAGGTACGGTAAAACTTGACCAGTTTCGTTTTTTTTAATAATGTTTACTCTTTGACAGTAAGACAATTCTACCGTGGATTTCTGAGACCAAATTTCCTGTTTAAAACAGATATTTACCCTTGATGACGGTATGTTTTATACAGATATTTTGATGTCAGTAAACAACGACTGATATTGTTAGTATTCAAAGTTTCGAATGAGTACTACCCGCATAAATCGAGAAGTGTATTTGATTTAGCCCATTCAAAGATTCAAGCGTAATTGATTTTTGCATATTCCTATGAATATTAAATGTGGCATTTTTTCCATCATTAAAAAAATGGAACAAAATCACTAGAGCCTTAAATAATAATGATGCATTATTCTTGATTTACATAAACTCAAAACAAAACTGGTTTATGGTTGATATTGTTATGCATTTATTTGTTAAGAGAAGTTAATAATAACTAAGGAGTAATAGTTTAAAATGTCTGAATTTATTTAAATGACCAGATGATTTAATGTGCTTAGTTTTTGTCAATAGATAAAGATAGATAGTGGTAATTGTGTGAATTGAGTTTGATTCGCGGCAGTGGTTTCGATTGCGTGTAACTACCAGGTTGCACAATCATGGTGGTTCTTCGTCCCATAACAGATGGCGACGCTATGACGGCGATTATAATTCACTTAACGTCCGTTACGACTAATTGTATAAAACTTAATAGAATTTTATTGTATACTCCGACACTGCCAGTAACACAATAATGAAATCATCAACAGCTTCTTTACGAATTTCAACGCTTGACTGGCGAAACGATCTAACGGTCGCGACTTGGAAATCTACCGATAAAATTTTCTTGATTCGTAATTTATAGGCAAAAGTATCCCTTGGTAAATAGATGTTAGGTCATTGAACTCTACCTAGTTTTCTTCGAAGACTTTTGTAGGTTTAAGGTTTATGTTATAAGGTATTAAATGATAAACCACTGCTTGGCTGTGGTATCAATAAGATTCACATGTTGAAAATCTCTCTTTTAAATCTAAAACATGCAAGTTAGACTGTACGCTGAATGCATATTAAAAACGGTAGGATGTATGGTGTGGTGAACTCTGCCACAGTTTACTTGTCCCGAAATAAATTTTATGATTCAAGAGTATTTCGATCATTGAAGTTAGAATGGACCACACACAAGTAAAGACAAGTAAGGTGTATTTCCGTTTCCTCTTTTCTGCGAAATCATTACTGTGTTTGTTTTTATTATCATCATAGGTTTTCTTCAAGGAAATATTAGTTGAGATGACTTCTGTATGCTTTGAAGTGGAAATGCAATAATTTTTGTGATTAATTTAAATCACATATTTCCCGTAGTAGACGTCTTTGGGATGATAATGATAATTTTGCACTTTTTCGTATATTTTTTACTAAAAGAAATTGGGATAACAGTTTCTTCAATTGTGTATAGTATTTGATTGTGATATATATCGCCTATTTAGATATAAAAATATATATATATAAAGAGAATCTATTAATTAGATTGGTAATTTATGCCTCATATGCCAAAGGATTAATTTTTTGCATAAACATATTCGTGACTACATTGTGTTCGATTATGAAAATTATAAAGTGGAATAATCGAAGTTAATTTATGATTGCCTATTCGACTTTTCACTTGATTAACTATTGTAAGCCACGTAATTGTCTTACGATTTCATCATGAAAGTTACTACGTATTTTTAATTAAAGTTATGGTCGTAGAAATAAAAAAACCCATTTTAAAAAAAATATAATGAATTCTGCAACCATGCAGGTTTTATTTCATAGCCAATTTGAATGGAAATGAAATCTGAATGTGTACTTTACTTTAATTATGTAAATTCTTGTTTGTACTTGTAAAACGGAAATAGGCCACACGAATTTTTATTATATGTAAACAAGCTTGCGTGTGTTACTTGCGACACGATTTTCGCGGAGTCGTGATGTCATGTTCCGTGTAATGTGCCGAGAGTTTGGACGGACGGACACGTCCACACAGAGAAGCGTTGAAAATAAGAAGAAATCGAATAAGGAAAACAATGTTAGTATTCTGTCCGCCATAGCTCCAGTCACTAGGTTAGCGCGGCGCTCGTGAATGAATTTCATGGGAAGGTGAAAAACATACCAAAGTAGTATTTATGGCCCAGTTTTGATAACTAATCCGGTGGCATTTTGACAAATAGTTTAGAAGATATCGTAGTCTTAAACTCTACGCGCAACGGAATAAACAACTTGCAGGCCAAGTGCCGTTTTTACCAGATTTTTAGTTATAAAAGGGACATCATCGTGTAGGGTTCTACTGGTACTTATTAAGAAAAATAATAATAAGATAACTAATAATTATGTAAGACGTATAAATAATATAAATACTACTAAAGTCGGATTTTATTATAAGTCTAGACTCTAGAAGTATAATATTATATTGTATTAGCGCATACGATTTCCAATGACTCAAAGAGTACAAGTACAGTTTATGTGGAGGCTCCGCTATATCGGAGTGGCAGCGGGCACGTGCCGAGCTTGCAAATGACGACCGATAGAAAGTAAACTCTCGCGGACCGGCTACTGAATGTTATCACAAGCCAACAGGTGCTATTGTTAAAATACCAAAGAATAAGAAAAAAGCAACTTTTTAATGTTTTGTTTTTTAAAATTTTCACACGACTTTCGACAATGACAGCTATTGCGACACGACAAAATATTGTTGTTGAGTAAATCCTCTTTAATTCTATGTGGCAATGAAGTAATGAAATGAAATTTTATAAAGTTAAAATGAATATTTTATTATTTTACTAGAAATGTTAGTAATAAGATTACTTTATTCCTCTAGGGATTTGATTTAAGCACATACACGGAATACTAAAGCGCTGACACTTTAGATAAGGGCGAGCGAGGCAATCTAATGAACATAGAGTTAGGGGTCTTTTAGATATACGACGGTAATTATATGCCTCAAGGGGCTACGGAACCCCTCGTTTGCGAGCGTTTGCTATATATCAAGCTAACTACTCGAGCTGTGAAACGGTATTGGAATCCTCTTTGAAATTGAAAGCCCCTGATCTGAACCGATGACAATCGCGTGAGTCACAGGGTGTTGTCGAATGTAACTTAGAATGCGAACTATTTGTTTTAGGCGCGTCGAAGATACCGCCCAACTGTGCACACCTATCTTGCTTCATATAATAGGTATACTGACATGTTGTGCAATAACGCAGGCAGCTTTAAGTTGTGACCAAACTGTGTAAATGTTATAGTTAGCCTTTTTTTGGATTGGCTTGACATTTCGTAATATGAACATGCATGTATGGTTCGTTCGACATTTTGTTTGAGGTCTTTCACTTTATCCATTTACCTTGATTACAGTAGTCAATGAAAAGTTGCATTTAGACAAAGCTACATATTCATAATCTTTGAGTATCATATACATTAGTATATATAGTTATATGCCTACTTATTAAAATAACAGAATTATTTGTACTATTTTAATAAGTTCTATTATAATATTACAATAATGTTATATGATCATTTAAGTCAATTGCAACTGGCACATTAATATTTTGCTCTACCGTTTAAGTACATGTGTATTTAATTTTGTTAAATTAGAAAAGTAGTTAAAAGTACGTCTTCACGAGACCTCACAGAAGCACAGAAAGACGATATTTTCCCATCCTATGCGTCCCCTTTTCCGCGGAACGCATTTTCCTTTCCATCATTTCCACATAAGAAAAGGGTGGGAAGGGAACGATATATACGAGAAAAGTAAAATAGATATATACATGCTTTGGAAAAATCTTTGCCTAGATTTTGTATATTAAGCTATCATATTATTAAATGATATCCTGACCTCAAAATGAAAGGTCTCATTGTTATACTAAATATGAATATTAGAAGACTTCATTTATTAATAACGGAGTATCGTATACCGGATATTCCTTGCACTAATAACAACCGGAAACGTTTCCTATTCCCTTCTCGTAACTGTTCATGAGTAATGTCCGACCCATATTGTACATCATTTACAGATTTTTATATGACCAAAGTTTTTTTTTAAATATTTATGTCCAAAATTTGGAATATAAATGGTTAAAAAACTGACTGGACACTTAAAAATAAAAAATAAATCTAAATATTCGTTATGACTTGTTAAGCCTATAGTTATAACGAGAATCGGGAAAAATGGAATATGTAATCTGTATCTGTTATCTGTGGTATATTTTTCATTTACTTACAATTAGCATAGTTTTAGAATTAACCATCGCAATGTTTTTATTTTTCCTTTTTTATGATTGCAACGGAATCATTATAAACCAACCAGGATTTTTATTTGTAGAAAGTTCGAGTCGGAAAATTAGATCTTGTGGTTTTGATAACACAATAATACAGAGCTTTAATGTTATACAATAATAATTTGATAGGGAAAAGTTATTATTATAAATTTTTATACAAAATAAGCTTCATTAAACGGTACATATTTTACCCCTTCGATACAAAAATATCTCCGTCCCTTCTCTGAAAGGAAACGATCGTTATATTTAATGATTCTCATAATAGGACGATATGCACCTAATAAAAGTTATTTTATGTTTTTCTTAAATGTGATAAACTCTTAAGTGCTCAGATTTTTCTTTTTTTTAAGTTTTTAATCTTCAGAATAAACATTACATTTCCATGTCTTTTCCATAATTTTACTAAAGTTAATTCACATGATGATTATTGTTACCTAGTAGATATACAGTAATAGATTTCTTCATTCAAATTGCTATATTTGATCTAGATTGTAGTCGATATCTAAGATCTATGAGTTTAAATTAGTTCTCAATCTATGTGACTAAACTTTCATAACATATCTTCTTCCTAATGGTATAATATAATCTTAATAATATTATATGTAAATCTTCTTTATAATCTTATAGGATTATTAAAAGTAATACAGTTGCAGTTAAGAGGGTAAGGGAAGCGTTCCTCTGATGTTGGAGTCGTTTATCGAACAAACTAGGTCGGTTTATCGTCTCTAGCAAACTATCCGCCATTTTATGAATTATAATATAGCAGTTCGCAGTCATCATGATAGATATCTTTTTACATATTTAACTAATATTTTTTTTAAACTATAATATAAAGATAACAAAAAGAAAAATTTCACTGACATAACTTGGACTTGTTTCTAAAGATACCGGTTTTTTTTCTTAACAGTTTTCACTGCCTCTTACGTAACAGCCATATGGGTTTTTCTTAAGTGGGTGGGTTGGGTTGAGTAAAGTCAACGACGTTTATGAATATGCATTGGCTTTTCCTACACTTGTGTACTACCGTAAAGTTATGCAACATCACATATGTTTATAGACAAGACATGAAAGTATACGACTTACGTTTTTTACCATAAGGTCTGACGCTCCTTCTTTGTCGTTTCCTGTTATTAGAATTTAAAAAGTTTATGTTCTAAGTAAACGGTATAAAATACGTTAAATTTTATATTGAAAAAGCTTTTATTCGCATTCGATCGGAATAAAAAAAAATCTAGTAGTATTGTCTATACTCAGTGAAAATGTAGCGTTCCAATGGCA
The DNA here is from genome assembly GCF_000836235.2 of Papilio xuthus. NCBI lineage: Eukaryota > Metazoa > Arthropoda > Insecta > Lepidoptera > Papilionidae > Papilio > Papilio xuthus. Next base: position 4,782,912 of record NW_013530969.1, read on the forward strand.
AAAAAAATTTTGAAATCGGTCCAGTCATTTTTGAATTTATTCGTTTCATACAAATTTAAAAATCTTTCCTCTTTATAAAATATTATGTTATTATTAAGTTATATTTGGTTTACAGAGATATATGTTATAATTTTGTTATTATCTTCAGTTTATCAGCCATACAGAATTTGTCTCTCTTATCATAAGTGAAAGTATTCTGTTGTACCTATTCAAGCTATTGCCACTTCTAAGCAGACGTCAGAAATGTGACGTAAGTTAATTTAACTTGTTCCGTCAAACCCTCTGGGTAACTTTCACGTTACATCAGTACGTAAACAATCATTATTTAATGCCAGTTTTATTAGGACCGATTTTGAATTAAAACGAATAATATGTTTTTAATATAGATGTGGTAGAATTATTCTATTATGTCGCATTGGTTAGGCTGATGCGGAAGGCAATTCAACGCAACATTTTCAAGGTAGGCGTGTTGGCATTCTATTAAAAGATTCTGCAAAATTAAACTCCATTTATGTTGATAATTTTTTATATTAATTTAACGCATGTAATTTCATTGCCTATTATGATTTTAATTAATCAATTTATGCAATACTAGTTGTCACACGCGACTCTTGCGCGGAATTAAAAAAAAAAACAAAATCTCTCTCCTCTCCCATAACCCGGGGCGGACTTACGCGGTAACACACAAACAGACGAATTGATAACTTCTTTTGAAGTCGGCTAAAAAAATAATAAGTAGCCCGTCTTCCAGACTATGCCATACATACGCATACATCCATACCAAATTTCATCAACAATCTGGAGATACCTTCTAACAAACATCCATCTATCCAAACTTTCGCATTTGTAATATTTTTTCTTGTGTTCGATGATGCTAAAGAAGAAGAGAATTCATGTGAAATGACAACTACCATGAAAATTACCTGTAATTGTTGAATCATACACGACGATTAAATGCACGAAAATTTTAGCAATTTACAATCTTTTTATACACTTTTCTAAAACACAGCGTTTAGAAAAGTTGCATATTTTTTACAAAGACGCTAAAATAACGAACATTCACAACACCCACTCATAACGGCTATGTTTTAAACTTATCAACCATGACCTTTGCACTTTTGTATACTTTAAAATTTATCATATCTTTATTAATTTTACGTTACGACATACTATAATTTATTTAATTGATTATTAAAAAAAATTGATAAACAATACAAAAGTAAAGACAATATAAATATTATCAACAATAATAATTATTTGTGAATGATCTTTACAGTATAAAAGCTTCAATTTGTAGTACCAATTGAATACACGAAGAAGAACGCGGCGCTAACTAGGATTAGTAACGGGTGTCCTTTTACTGCAACGTATTTGTTTTCTTTACTTTGACTTTATTTCATAATAACGTTGGATCTTTTGAATAATAAGGAAAAATATTAAAGATTTTTATTTTACAATGGAAATCTATGTCGTAAGCTTTTGAGGACAATCAATATCAAGGCTTTGTTTATAGTTTTATTATTAAATATGTAGTTATAGAAAGTCTTATGTACTTATAAGAGAGGATCTGTAAAAGTTCATCAGAGCAAGACTTGATGTGGTCGGTGGACCAATATTCTCACGTTACGTGAGAAAATATTTCCCGTGAAAAATTATACGAGCTTGTTATTTGTGTGGGAAGCTTATTAGAAATTGTTAATTATTTTATTAATTAACTCCACTAATATACTGAAAACAAATGAAGGAGTTCAGTTGTTCTTCTGATAAATTGGAAGCCGACCACGGAAAATAAGGAGATTGTGTTGCGCGCTTTATTATTCGAAGTTATGATTAATAATAATTACTTTATCATCTCATTTAACTTCTAAAGTTGTTTACATCTTATTGTTTGGCTAATAAAATATTGTTAAGTATGTAATGAATTATATTGCAAAAGATATCTTCTATAGAATCTTCGTCTTGTTTCAAATAACTTGTTGATTGAAATTAGGATTAGTCAAAGAGCGTTACATCTAATAGGATTTTTTATATCTACTTTGGTTTGATCTTAATCTATATGGAAGGACATGTATAGACTTAATTCTTTGTTAATCCAGCGGTCGTTGTCCGTTCCCACAGCTTGGCTACGCGCCGCCGGTTTCGTGACAAAGGTCACAATTCGGTTTATACTTTGTCGATTGTTGTTATGTTACGACTTGGATTATTGTACACTGGTAGGATCTATTGAATACAAATCACTTTAACTGATTTACAAATGCTTTATTTTCCCTGAAACTAAATCTTACTAGAAATGTCAACGAAAATAGAATCAAACAGAGAGTTCGATTGTAAAAAAATAGTCATTGTCAGATATCGCTGTCCTTGCATAATTGTATTGCGATAGCAATGGCGTTTCGGTAAAGAGAGAAAGTCGTACGTTCGCATAAAAAGCCTACTAGCAAAGCTCGCTCACACGCGCTCTGATTGCCTACATGATCGATACTATACACAATGCTTTGTACGACTCAATCTCCGTAGCTTTAGGGCTCCCTTGCATTAAAGCCCCAGACAACAGACCTCACGCTTTCCGCCCTCCGTCCCTTTTAGATGCATTGTGCATGGGGGGCACCGACCGAGGCGGAGGAAGTGTTCCCTCGTTGCTATGGCAACAGTTCAGACGGGGCGCAAGAGGCAGGCACCCTCCCGGGCTCTGCGCGTGCGTGCACTGATATATTTTTACAACAATTAATTCTATGCCAATGTGTTCATTACGAACGATAAGAAGCCGTTATCGTTGTGCGATAATATCATGGGGAACCTCCCTGTTTAACCATTGCGGTGTTAATTGTTACCAAAGGGGAATGTTTATAGCAATTTAACAATTGAGGCATTAAAAGCCATAATTTGCTCTATGTGGTCAATGCACGATGGTAAACTAATCATTTGATTTCAGAAATTACAAGAGTAGGGCTAATTTGTTTACAAAATTATAATTGTTATTTTTGCGTTATGTAAGCCTCATATTGGAAACATGTGTTTTATTTTTATACGAGGAGCAAGTGTTGTGTTTCTATTGGGGTTGAATGATCAAAGAATTGATTGAATTTTATTACAGAGGCGGGCTTCAATAATGTGTTCCGCGTACCGGAATCAGGTTACTTCCTGCTTGCTTTCATAGTTGTCAGTTTGTCAGTGTGCGATGAGCGTCGTAGAGACGATGAAGTAAAACGTAATAATTTGCTATCTATGTTATTGTTATTTGATCTTAAAAGTTAAAATGTTATTTCATTCCGATTTAATTAAAGCTGTGAAAATATTTAAAAGCTACTATTACACAATAACCTACCAATATTTAGTAGCTAAATAATTTTACTTAGATCAGTCGCTACCGTAGAAAGTTTTACAGTTTTGAAAGGTCTTCTATTACAAAGCTAGTCATGCTTATCGTACTGGTGCGGCAGCCATTATATCTGGTTCTTTAGTCAACATTTCTTAAATGTTTATATCATATTTCAATAACGCAGGCTACACACGTAAGATTTTGCATGACAATTTTACCGAATCTAACGTGTGTGGCATGGCATGTTCAAGAACCACAACTATTTGTATGTAAAAATTGTTAATGTTTTCATAGTCTATAATTCCATACGTTAATGTAACATATTGTGTGGGTTGAATCAATAAAAATTATTCCTACGATTTAACAAGCATGTCGAACAACAATTACTTGTACAAGGCGTGCAAGCGGCGGAAGAAAATTGATTACTGTAAATAATGCCGTACAAACGCTGGAACAACACACGGTCGTATTTAAAGCCTGTAATCAATTTAATCGACTTCGTCATTCAGACGGTAGATCGAGTAATTAAGGTCGAAACGAAAATCGGAGCGGATCAACTTTGTAGACGAATAAAAAATACGAGGAACTTTCGTAGCTATTGTGACATTTTGTATTGTAGAGATTGAAATGAAGCTATTGTAGTTAAGTTTGTACTTTTGCCTCGAGTGAAAATAATACTCTGATTTCTGAAAATGTAAACTTCAATTATATAAAAGCATTGCTAATAACTAGATTGTTGTTGTGTTACAGGGAGGTTAGTTGTCTATATTGTAGGGAAATAATTAAATTAAATAATTTGCAATCATAATTTTTTTCTTGTTCTTTTGTCTATAATATTTTGATAGATTTATAGCATACAATTCAACAAGATGGACATTTCGTCTAAGTTATTTACAACTAGGTATAGACTTGTATACACACAGACATCAGATACTAAAATATGTTAATAGAGCAGGCGCAGTTGAATAAAACTCAGTCTAGTAACTTTGAATGCGGAAACATTTTGTTCTGAGTTTTTAAACGAAACATTGCTAGTTTGACCTATTTTGTTAACAGTTTGTTTTACTTCGAAATAAAGTAACTGATGTTAACAACTCGATATTGCATGGTTAAATACAAAAATTGATTGGAATTTTCTACACTATGAAATGGTCAGTAGTCAGTGATGAATAAATTGGTAAGTGTGAGAAACTATATTCTTAAGGAAACTATAATAAAATAAGAATATCTTGTGAGAAAGAAGCTATTGGTTTTTTTACGTAATAAATGATTGCAATCGAAAATTGCTATAAATTAAGCCCTTTAATTAGGGCAGCCTTGTCCAATAAGTCGCCAATTGATTTGTTTGGCTGTAGTGACAACAGTTTTGGACAGCGCATGTATAAAAACCTTGACACCAATATTAACGCAACTCAAAGTCAACGGTAAACTAGTTTATGAATTAAACAGCTTTTGGGAAATGTGGAATAAGTTTTAGTGAAATATTAAAATTGTACTAAAAATATTAACATGAAATTGAAGCTTAGTAATAAGTATCATTTCATTATTGCGAAACATGGCTAGTGATGGCCATTAAAAATTTCAGCTTTTTATACGTTTTTTTTTCATAAGAACCATAAAACCGACTTCTGTTTCATTCATTAGATACGACAGTTATTTTAGAAACGTATTTCAGATTCACTTCGTTGCCTGAATAAGGAATCGCATCAATTCAAAAAGAATTAGCGACAATGCATTTTAATGCACGTTTTGGTTATGTTATTAGAAGGAAGGTAACTCAAATTACAATAACGTCATTCACCGTCTGTGTGGCATTGTAATGCGAGCATGTTATTTTTTCGTTTCTTATCCACAACCCAAACATAAGACTACGTCATCAAATGAGCTCCACAATAATGAGTACCTCGGTCTATGACAAACCCCGCATTTTGAAGAGCCACTGTTATTACGGGGAGCGAATCGCTTTGAAGGGCAGAAATGTCAACAACTATAGAATAGTACCCTTGTGTGCAATTTTCATGTCAAAAGAAGGTCATCTGAATGCTGAATGGCAACAAAAAGCTTATTATGCGATGCTGAAAATTGAAAAAACTATATAATTTTACTGTTATGTAACAATCTATATGAATTTATATGTATACTCATATTGTAAAGAAGACAAATTTCTTTTTTTCTATGAGATACATTTAAACTATTTCTTACTTAATTTTTTAAAAATTTCCCCAATAATATTATAAAATAGAAATGCAAAGTAACAAGTCATGCTGGTTGTAAAATATAAGCTGAAAAAAAGTCACTAAAACGTATTTTGTAAAAAAAAGTATGAGTAAAAATTGCAACATCTATCCAGAAAACAACTTGAAATGAAACGTAGATCTTGACTAGGAAGCACACTCTTTTTACACGAAATGAAAAGATCTTTATATGCACAGACGCGTTATTCCACTCTTTTGAATATTTAGGAACCGCAAACATCATAGGCCCAAGCAGAATTTTATACGGTTCTTTAAGTAGGTAAATAAATAAAGTAGTCATTTTCATCCGTATAAAGCTTACGAATGTGACAAAAAACTTCAGATTACAGAATTACAATTACAGAATACTTATATTATTAAAACAAACAAAAACATTCTAGAACATCATCATCATCAGCTCACTATACGTCCCCACCGAGGGGCTCGGAACCTACCCTAAGTTAGAGGTGATTAGGCCATAGTCAACCACGATGGCCAAGTGCGGGTTGGCATTCTAGAATATACGATATTTAAATCTAACATATAGGAAAGTCATCGAAGAGTTTCACGTTCGCTATTGAAACGGTAAGTATTCTTTCTCTAAAGGTTGCATCATGAAATCATGTTTGATATTTAGTTCGTTTTACGGATTTAAATCAAAAATATTCATTTCGTCTAATCATTTGAATCGATACCATACGATCCATTGAAATATATACGTGGACAGTTTAGCGATTACTTCCGTATTACATTAAAATATTATAGAAAAAACTTCACAATTTGAAATATATATTATAGGATAGGATTGTGATGTGGTTGCGACATATGTTAACAGCAGATGGATTTAAGTTATAAGGTTTCCCATACTGATCGTTTATTGTTTTCAACAATACAAAGAATGTAAGTTAGAATATAACTTATTCATTTTATTTAGGCTAGATACTCGTTATTAAGTAAAGAATATTGCAGTATTGTCGTTGTTGTAAGTTATTAAAATGAAAACGAAAAATATTCAGACCGTAACTTAAAAGATGCTGAATGCAAGTTTTTACAGAAGTAAACCTGTGGCTTGCATATTAAAGTAAGCGTATTTTTTTCATACAATAGTTTCATATAGTTCTTTGTTCAAATAAAAACTCCTTATTAAAGATACATGTATTCTATAACCTGATGTTCTTTATTTTATGCTCGCATGTTATAATAGCTCGTCCAAACCAGTTATGACTAAGTTAATGCCGTCAGTTTCAAGTCATGATTAACCACTGTATGTTACGCATTTCAATTTTATACAGAAATATACGTCAAAAATACTCTTTTCATCTATTTCGCTATCATTGCCTAGAAATGCTGAAAATCAACAAGTGTTCAAATCATACTAATTTTAGATGATGGATGGATGTTTGTTTGAACGTGTCTCCAAAACGCCTGACCGAATCTTAATTTAATTTGGCATACATATAGAATATAGTCTTGAAAAATTCCGCGCGGACGGAGTCGTGGGCGACCGCTAGTAAACAATACATCGACTTGTCTCTATGCTCTATACAATTTCCAGATCATAAAATACAAAGAATTATTTTTATTATTGCATCTTTCACTATATTAAATTTTAATTATACCTGATCTATGTTTTGGTTATCTCTGGTAAAAACTAAACTGTGTATTTAGATGTTTTATAAAATCTGGTACGTATAAAGAAATACGAGTCATTGTATCGGTTATTGATTAAACTGTATCGGCGGTAGCTTATAGCTCGTGTGAAATGGCGTGTAAGGAATTAATTAGATTATTGTCACAACGACCGTGATAGAACATTAACTACGTATGTTATCACGCTCGATTTATGTAACTCACTATTTACTACAATATTTTTAAAATCCTCATAAAAGCTTGTTAACAAAATTTCATAATGAACAAGAAGAAGTGTAGCTTCATTAATGCAGGTAAATTTATTTTGTAAGCAAGAAAATAGACTGAAAAAATATTATTAAAATCGTCGAAGTGCGTGTAAAATAACATTTGTACTCGTAGTATTGTTTAAAATACATTTATAACAAGTTTTCCGTTTAAACTTACGAAGATGAAATGTAAAATAAAAAGAACGTACGTTTTAAAGGATTCTTTTAGAGATTTTAGACGCCATGACGCCTCATTTCCATCAAATTTTGTATAACGTTGCGGCGTTGGCGGGAAATGCAGGCGACGCCATGTCCGGTGCGGCGCATTTCCCTCAGCCCGCAGGCAGATGCGCCGCGCCGCCCTGTAATTACATTGTACCCGTCTAGTCTGCTACCGAGATGACGTCCAATACATTTCACATTTCTACCCTCTTTAACATCATTTATGAAATATGTTTAAACTTTTACTCTTGCATATATAAAAATTTTAACATCGCTTACAGCAATATTGTTTTTGCAATTATTGGTCTGCACATAAGTGCTATATGGATTAGTAGACATAACGAATTGGTGACGTAAATTATGTTCATTTGTTTTTTATTCATCTGGCAAAAGATATTTCTCAATACTGTTAAGAAAATTTATCTCCACTTGTTACTAAATTGGCTGTAAGAGTATCTTGACATTGTTATTAGTTGAAATAATGCCAGATTATCGTGAGTACAGCCACCAAGATTGATGAGATTGGCGTCGCTCCAAAGGTCCTAATGACCATGCTAGATTAGATTTCATCATAAATTCCACCTCCCACATATCAGATTGCGAAGTATGTTTTAAGATTTTATATTTTAATGGTATAATTCTAGTGAACTATTTAAACTTTTTTTTCAAATAAATTAAACTCTGTTCCATAATTTCTATAAACTGACGTTTATATTTTTACAATATGGTGTCAATTTGGAATAGAACATAAAATTAATGAAATTATTCAGTTCTCACGTTGTGTTTTGGCTTATTTTATTTGCGAAATAATTACGTGGTATAAATCAGAATTTAATATTGGAATTCACAATTCCATTGCGGCCTGCACCGGAGATGGCGTACAATTTCCTGGCGTAATATGTAATTAACATGGCGCGATCACTGCTGTAGCTTTTACACTTTTATAGCAATTATATTAAAAAAATAAAGGATATTAACACTTGCCACGGCCAAGGAACTGGATTAATAGGTCCGACATACTTTTAAAAGCGTAATCATTTGTTTTCATTTCTTTAACATCACTTTTTTGTCTTCGATTCAATCAAATAATGTATCTAATATACCTAAGGCTTATTTATATATCTTGTTTAAATTTCATAGTAATATAAATTATATAGTTATAGTTCAATGAAACGAAGCGTAATATCGAAAGCTCAGAAGACTTTTCCTTTTATGTATCAAAACGTATGTATTTTTAAAGTAAACTAATTTTGTTTCGGATTATAATACAGAATCTTACTAATATTATAAATGCAAAATTTAAGATAAATGGATGTTTGTTTCACTGATATTTGGTATAGATGTTGAACATAGTATGGAAAAACACACGGGCTATTTTTTTTTTAATTGCGTGCAAACAGAGTCGCCGGCTACAGTTAGCAAGTAATACACTCTGTACCGTGGGCGGTAAGGAAATCATTACAAGACATACAAGATTTTATTATTTTTCCGTTTCTCACGAGTAAGGTCAACGGTATTTTAGATCTCATCAAGTTTTCATTGTTTACTTTAAAGAAAAGTATTTTATATTATTTAGTGCAAAACTTTGTATGTGTTACTCACTTTGATGCCTGTTCATTGGCCTTAAGTAAATAACTTATGAGTCAGAGTGACGGCAAGCCCGCACATTCGTATGTATGGTAGACTTCTCGTTTTAAAATTAATTGCCATGTTCTCTGACGATTGCAATCTGCTGTTGACTCATAATAATATACAATCTTATTATTCTTTATTTTCGTTTATGACATAACAAAATCCATCTTATTTATGTACTACTACTGTAAAACTAAATTAGTAGTCTATGTGTTCTCCCAGACTGTGTTCTATATCTAAGCCAAATTTTAGTGAGCTCTATGCAGCTGTTCTGGAGATACTTTCGAACAAACATCTATCCATGCATCCAAACATTCGCATTTATAGTACGTGTAAGATGTCAGGGTTCGATTATAAGAAGTTCGAAAGTCGATAATGTTGTCTCCACGCCGCCCACAGACTACACTAATAATAAATGAGTTGTGCAAATGTTTGCTCAGTGAAGAACTGACCTTCATTCATGTGTCATAAACATCATACATGCTAACCACTAATCCATATAGTCGTTATAATAAAAAAGAACAACAGACTATATTTAGTACTTATTTTGTAGGCGATGAATCTAGAGAGTTTATCTCCTATTATTCTTTGTTGTAATCTCCCAGAGTTTGCCAAAGGAATCCAAAACCAAAAGTTTTCTATGGTAATTTTCTTTGTGCTAAAGTACCACGCTATTCGTTCACGAAAATTCGTCATCTGTTAAAATGGATATTTATTTTAATAGGCTACAATATTACATAGATATTTTATCATTTAATAATCTCGTTAATAAATCTGGGCCTAAGCACATCAGTAGACATTTAACTAAATGCGTTTATTATACCTATAATTAGCTTACATATTCAAGTCACGAATATTCTAATTGAAATTTGTATGCACAATCAGAAGCCTAATTTTGGAGATGTCCATACGGTCACACTGACATTGGAGGACAGGCGTCCTTCCTCATGCATCCGGTTTGCTTGTCACATCACTCGGCCACGCCAACGGTACCGTTAGCGCTATTTGCACATCGCGATTGAACTCTTTTTGTGTACGTCACGCCTTATTTTCGCCCAAAACTATTCTGCCAGTCCATTGAACCATGCTAACTTCGAGTTAGGCTCTTTTTTGGTTTTGTTAGTCTTTGTATCCATTAAACCTGTTTTCTCGTTTTTATTTTAGATAAATTTAAGTAATACGTCCAATGTTTTATTACACTCCTGAGTGGTTAGGATATTTCGACTTCTATCTTCAAATCGGTATGTTGTCCATATCTTTTGACGATAGGCTTGTTAATAAGATGCAGCACAGCGCCATCTGTAGTCAATGTCGTAAAATACGACAAATAATAAAACTTTAAAGCCACTGATATCTTCACTGTCCGATAGATGTCTCGTAAAATAACTGCTCACTGCGTAAGACACCTGCATTTGTACGCCACTCTACGGTAGATGGCGTTATTAGAACATTCACATATTTTTTTTAATAAAATACAATTTTAATGAATGGAGAGGATAATAAATGGCCAACAGATTTTGCTGTTTTGTATGAGATTAGAGTTTCTTTATTATAATTTTTTACATATGTTTAATGATATATGAATGGTTTCTTATTGTTAACACCCACAGTGTTATTGTGACTAATTTTGCTTTGCATTGCTAATAAACTAAGAATTTGACGTTCAGAATGGAATTGTAATCGCTGTGTTTAATAATTACAATTAACCGAAATATGATTTGATAATTCGTGAAACATTTGAAGAATAAATTAACGTTTTTTTAATAAAATTTACTAAGGTTATAAAATAACATTGCACGCCTTAAGCGCTTTTTCTAATATTATTCAGAGTCACGTCCAGCACACTTTTCAAAGACCGCATCATCATGGCACGAATATAACTATCATACTTATTTCTCAATAGTTAACTCTCACCTCCATAAATTTCATGTTTAGTTTGTAGATACCTATGTTATATGTTTACTCTGTTCAAAAGCTTTTAGCCTCATTTGCTAGTTAAAATCTCTGCCAGATTACTGCAAATAAAACTTAATTGAAACGATAAAAATATAAATTTTAGTTACATCACTGACATATTGAGATCATCGTGTAAAGTTCAAACAGGTTAATCAAGCTCTAGCAGAGTAAAAGCTGTTGAATAATTAACAATTCGTCGACATTTTTTCACCCAGAGTTGAAAATTTACAATTTAAACACGTATAAAAATGCGCCTATTAATTTATTATATACAATTTAAATGAACACGTAATATGTTTCATGATTTAAAATTATTGATATAAACTATCATTCGATAGGTTTCTATTTAAGTTTTTCTTAATCGATGGGGTAAAGAAACCCTATAAGAATTGGATAATAATTCACAAAAGGTAAGGTTATTAATACGAAAAGAAATTTAAGCGTGTAAATTAGGTAAAGCGTGTACATAGGTAAAAAGTCATGAACTTTTTATTTTCAACATAAAGAATTGTTAAATTTTATGATACAGTTACCGGTCGGTTACGCTCGTATAGTTTGAATGCAGCTGTCAACAAATCGCAGAGCGCGTGTGAAAAGATTTTCAATAAGGTAGGTCATTCTTCACGTTGAAAAGTATTTTATTTTGTTCTATTTTGTCCTATATATCTTTGTTCCGTTTAAGTGGATTTTTATTGTTTTTTATAATGTAGCACTAATCCTATACAGTTACAAATTATACTTTACACCCGATCACATAAATTGTGGAAACTGCTTGCTTTTTCCCTGGATTTAGTTTAAAAAGCTGGCATAATCTAGTACCTATAAGTTTGCCTAGAAACAATTTAGAATACTTATTTTTATTCTCATTTTGAAATTATATACAAAGATGAACGTTTTTTGATGCAATAAATAAACAATTATGTCAGAGTTATTTCATCAACTGACGTAAAATTCAGAATGACATCGTTCTAGATTTTTTTGAATAGATCAATAGATTTGAGAGTAATTACGTAATTTATCCAAAATAATCAACAATTGCGTAATGCGTTATTATATTTTAATTTACGTTCAATATTGTATCACTTGAAATTGTTATTCAAAGACTAAACAATTGTCATTTCATTTTGTATTGTGTAAAAATTGGTTACGATTAGAATCATAATATTATGTTTTATATTACTGTTATTATAGTAAATATAGACTACATCATAGGTGTTAGTCTATGATAGTTCACCGCGAAGCTCGACTAAACTTGTTGGCGCCGAGCATACGCTGCAGTATGCAAATACTACTGCACCGAACCGGTCCCCACTGCTCCTACGATAAGCTGGTACCATGCCCGGGAGATAGCAAATAGATAAAATCACCTAACTCTCAACTAAGGGCCATACAATCGTGTACGAGGGCGTTGATTCGTCGACACGACCCCTATGTTAAAACGGTTGCTAGTCAACAATAGATAAAAAAATAAAATAATCCCCCTTGTCACTAACGAAACTAGTTTCCCTAGTAATATTTTTGGTTGTAATAGGGTCCATGACGATTGTTGTTCACAGGGTTAATCCATTACTGACGTCAATATCAGTGAGGCGTGCACTGATACGTATTGCAGTGCAGTTAATTGAAATAAAAAAGTGCGGCAATGCATCAGAGTTGCGCGGAAACTTGCGTTATTTGATTCTAATCACCCCAATAACCTGAATCTGTCTCGTAATAACTAATTGGTTTGTTTAATAATACTCATTTGTCGAACTAGTTCTTTGTTAATTAGATTTGTTGATACAGCTCAATCAGCATATTTTTTGACTTAATTTAAATAAAGGTAGCCATCCTTTATTCAAATTTAAATAATCTTTAAAGTAAAAAATGCAAGTTCTTAAATCTACATGTAGAATCTAGAATATAATAGTATATTTTAATAGTATGTAACTAATAATATCAAACAATTTAAATTGAAATTGTTTAACATGTTACAGAGCTTTTTATCTACAAAAAGCTGCAACTTTTTACCACCCGTAGCTTAAAGTTCCGACTTAGAATTATTTGTAACGTATAAATGGCCCATAATTCCATCTTAAGTTAAGCTTAACATAATCTTCTCATTTCACGTATTACTTCCATCCCATTAGGCATGGGTCTGTCACTTCGATGTACTAAGGTAGTAAGTAAATGCCGTGATATGGTATAACTGACGGACGGTAACGGTCTTGAAGGCGACCAGCTGCGAACAGATGAGCGGTTTTCGTTCGTTTGGCGAAGTTGCCCTCCGCGCGCGCCATCGCCACTGCCCGGCACCAGTCGGCCACCGCGCGGTCCCCAACGCGCACCGTTGTGTCGCGCAACCAATTTTAAAATCGAAATCTCTCGATCAGTGAAGGGAATTGTGACAGAAGTGTTGAGTGTCAAGTTCAGTGTTGGTATACATAGAATTGAATGTGAATTTTTATTTTTGTAATTCATTCGGTTGACGTCCTTTTGTTGAATGTAAACATTGATTTATTTATGACATGAAGTTAATTTTTTTTATTGAAATACGTATTTCCAAAGGGATATTTTTACTTTACAAATCACATTTCCCCAGACTTCTTGATTACGATGTATTGGAATAAGTGACTTTTAAGATTAGTTTGTTAACTTCGAAGTTATTTTTACTTGCAAATTTACTTGTATGCTCATGAACGTTTCATTGTAGTTGACATAAAGAAACTTTATGTTATTAACTTTATAAAACTATTTTAGATTTTATAAGTTGCCAATAAATATATACCAGTTTTTGTAAATATAAAAATATATTATAATTTTCACAAAATAATTCAAGTTGAATATATATCATTTTTGTCTCAATCTAAAATTATTTAAATTGTTTATCTCTTTAGTGAACCGAGATATTATTTCCTTTTATAAAGTTTAACGGAATAAATAATCGGCTCTATAAGAATTTACATTTAACAGTAAATACTCCGTGAAATGGCCGTAGGCTTTCGAAATACGCTCGTAATAGGTTCTTAATTACTTGCCTATTAAGCTAAAGAACGATACTTTGTATAACGACGCTCGCAGAAAACCGCAGCGATGATCTACTATTTAGCTAATGTGTGTTGTTAGGAGTGAGATTGTATTGCAACAATAAACCTGGTTTATAATCCTCAATAGTGTATGGCACTCTCTCCGCTAGTCTTGTGGCCTCCGCACGAACCATCATTTACAACGGTTGCTTATTCATATTTATATCGTTTCGATATCGTTATCATTCTCGTGATTCAGTTCGCAATAGATATAATAATTTGATTTACGATAAAAATATCTTACGACTATGTGAACTTCTTTCACCAGGAAATTTTAGGCATACTACTACTAATATAATGAAAGCTTTTATTCATAAGTAGCATTTAAAGTCGCGAATATTCTGTTTTTGATTCTGTAAATTGTATTTTCTTTAAGTTTAACCTGTAAAACTGTTTGAGTTTGACGACACCTGATAATATTACGACTAATGGATCAGCGACAATATGTGATACTTTGCTTAGTCTATTTATAAGAGTTATTCAAAGCTTAAGATAGTGTGTATAGAAATTAATAACGCTTCAATAAGCAATATATTATAGTCGTAATTTTATCACGATACAATATGCACTTAACTCATTATAATTTATAAATATATTTTTTAATGCAAGCCAAATGCAATCATGTTTAGAGCTTTCGATTTTACTTTTAATGCTCCACCTTTTAATGGAACATGCTAAATATAGGATGATGCTTTTACATCATTACGTGGTGAATGATAGACTGTGTATACACCTCTTATGTTTAGTGGGTTATAAAAATTAAAGTTATGTTATAAAATTTATTCGTGATATTTTAAAAATCAGTTAAACTATATCAAAGATTCTAGTTTTCAATGTCAAGTGAAAAGTATAGTCCGTTGGTTGTTAGTTATATTCGATCATAGAGCGTACCCGGACTTGTTTTTGTGTTGGCACTGTCGCAACGGAATTGTAGCACGTGCCCGGACCTCCGTAAAATTGTTTTGTCAGTTCAAATGTTTGCTTAAAATGTTTTCACCCATTATTATCATTTAGGAAGTTGAAAATAACTTTTCTTTTAAAATGAAAGCACCTTCTCAGAATGTTTTATTTGAATTGTAACATGAGGGCAGCAAACATAAAATCATGTAACAGCTTAACAACATATTGTTATTTACAATGTATCGTAGATTGCGTAAAATTTACTATAAGCAGTGTTTGGGTGTAAATTACAATTGTTCCCTTTCATGTGTTCATGAACATTGTTACCTCACAGTCTCGGCAAAGGCAGGCCTTCGTTCTATTTTTACTAAAAAACGTTACGCTGCTGTCGGGTCTCGCCCGGGCCTCAGTCCGTGCCTGTTATTATCAAGCCGCTATAACAATTTCAAAGCATGTACTTACAAAATAATTGCGTTTTCTAAGCACGACTCGCGGGCATTAACTTTTTACGCATTTGAGTAAGACTTATGGTGCTGCGAAAAGTTTGTACATTACCTAATACATTTCAAAAACCAAACAGTTACCAATCTTGTATACCAAATACAAAACAGGCATATATTCGTACAAGTTGATTTGGAGATTATTTTATATAACGAAAATTAATTTAAAACAGACAAAAAAATACAAATTAATCAATATTTTGAAAGTAATTTTATTTAATGAACTAATGTTTATAAAAAAATCAAGATCCGATACGCAAGAGCCCACGAAAGTAACAGTGGGTAACGGAGTCACATCATGTCAGCGTCGACAACGTGGTACCGTAACACAATGGATTCCATGTTACCCGTACAAATATAACGTGTCCGGATTTCTGTTCGGTTTTTTAATACACGAAACATTCCTTGTATATACCAATGCTATATGCATGCTTATATTGAAGTTATAAATTTAGTATATGAACTTTTACATAAAACGTGTGGTAACTTATGTTCATAAATTTTAATCGGATGTATTTTATTTCGTATGCCAAGTTTTTTTAACTTACTATTGTTCAATACCGGTGTTGTAGAATCGACCTAATTACGCACTGCACCTGTCTGCTACTATACTATTTCTGTTACTATGTTTATTAATTAAGTGTATTACAACATTAGGAAAAGGATGTCGACCGAATGTAAAGACCCATTGTATACAGGCTCCTTAGGATCGGTGGTTGTGTGATGTGGACAAAAATCTTAGTGCAAAGTCAGTGATGGTATGGATTCGCGATGCCGGATTGGCGATACAACGTGCTGTCGACGAGCGAGGCGTTCCTCGACGGCGCCGGCCCGCCGCGAGACCCTCTGGTGTCCAGCTACCCACGCCGCGCCGACCGCACGCGCCCATTACACACCTGCCCTTACACAACTATCTTTCTAGGAAGTCGCTCACATGTCCCTTATCGTCTGCCTGCACATTCTGAAAACGGTGATACATTCACAGATGCATATTCCGTAGATCGCTCCTCCAACTTAACTGACACGTCAAGTTTTGCACGATACGAGGATTGTCGTCCACAGATAGACGAAACGCTATCAGAAGAGAACGAACAAGTTTACTCCGACGAAAAGACAGATGAAAATTTACCACTACAAGTTCAAAAGGTGCCATACACATCTAGCGTGTATTATATATCCGCTAAAACAGAAACTTTAAACAAAGATGGACAGGGAACTGATCTCTTCTTGGTTGAAGCATCAGAATCGGACGCCCTGTCGTCTTGTACGTGTGATAGCTTTGAACGCTGCGAGTTCGACTGTAGGGATTTTGAACCTTTTTCCGACACGTGCTGCTGCGATCCACTAAGTGATGGAGTGTGCAGTCGTAGTCCAAAAGCAGTTGAATCACCAGAGGATTTTTGTGACAAAACCGTTGACGAAGATGGTGCGTCGGCGCGGAGCGATATGGACGGTCTCGATTTGACGTTGTTCGAACCAGCACAAACTGAATCGGAACCATGCGAAGGACAGTCATCGACTCGCATCGCGGGCTCGGCGTCGAAAGGTCTCTGTGGTGTGCTGTATGCTGTACCGGACTCCGGTAATGGTAAGTTGAATGAACAATTTTTAATTAAGCAAACGGAGCGCAACTGGCGCTGAAGGTGTTCATTAATAGTGATTAGAGGCGCACCGTAGATCGTTCGGGCGCGTTATCGACGTGTGGTCGGCGCATCGTCAATTGGATTCGTATCGGATACGAGCAACGGTGTGCGGCAAATTACTATCACATCAATCACCCTCATTGTCATAGCTGTAGCAGTTGCCTTATGGACTAACGCTTTATGTACATAACGTGCTCAACGTTTACGTTAACCATTATGCGAACGAGTCTTTTGATCTTGATTTAACTGTGATTCTTATCTATGATATGGTTACATTTGTATGTGCAGCATTTTTGTTTAATTAATAATGTATTCAAATGCTTGTCTAGCGTTAAATATAAATATTAATTTATTTTAATTTTTAAAAGATATGCTTATAAATACTTTAGTTTCGTTTTCATTAACACAGTTATTTACTTACAATTTTCTAAGGCGCCAATAGACTGTTTGATACTATGTAGTGTAGTAAATTTTTCGCTGTAACAGTAAGGAACAAAGTTGTTTAGTGAAAAAATGCTGAATCATTTCAGTGGTACAGCTTTTATGGGTCTAGTAGCGCTAGAATTCAATTACCGTTACCTATTCGCAAGTTTCTAATTACCTCTGGAGATGGAGGGCGATTGTTAACTCGCATGCAAATCCGATAAATTTAAGGCTAAATATGTGCGCATACATTCACGCATCTGTCGAAAAAAAACATTTACAACGTCTGTAATGAATTCTAACGGTACATTGATTTAATACGTGCTAATGTCCATTGTAAGGAGCTATCATAACTCATGTAAATGCAAATTGTCTATTATACGACTAATTATTTCCGTGTGAACGAATACAATCATATAGGCCCGTTATCATTTTGTAACAACATATCATTAAAAGTACTTGAATATCTGTTTAATGGTATAAAATGTAGTTTTAATATAAGCCGGTGCTCTGATTGCCGGTTTCGTACACCAACTCTCGTTTTGTTCGTATTATAACAAGCGTAAATGTCTCGGTTCTTCGAAGAGAATTTTAATGAAACTTTGGCTTTGTGCGAAAGAACGTTGAGTAGTTTATAGTAAAGTTTCTTTATCCCTTATATGAAATGCAGTCAGCTGTTTTATTACGGTTCGAAATAAACTAATGAAGTAAAATTTAAAAAAAAAAATTTAGTATCATATCGATTTCTGCGATTATTGACTTTAGACGCCCAATAGACTCTGTGAAAAAGAGATTCCAATTCTTATCTCTATTAAATCTTACATAATTTACATTTCAGTGCTTAGTTGGTATAAAAGCAAATCTTTTTTGTTTAACTAAAATAGTATTGGTACTTCGGTACGTGTCGGAATAGGAACAGTTCAGTAGGAGCGTGCTCTCAGTGTGGGCATTGTTGGAAAAGAATTACGAGTGGCCCTGGTCGTCACGGCCGGCTGTAACATTTGTGTTATGAAAGTAACAGGGTTAATGCGATGAACTTAAATATTTTACGATGTTTTGTTGTGGTTAAAGGGTATGTACATGACGGAAAGCTTGCATCCTTTTCATTTTTTCTTACGAAATACAATACAATAGTATAAAAATACTTACTATGGAGTACAAAACCATTTCAGTTTCTAGAAGCGGTCACTTAATATGATCAAAATTATCTTTTATTAGTTTAGATACCTCTATCTAAACATAGAGTAAGTCAATTAATTGAAATATTTTTTCTCTAAGTATTGATAGAAGCTTTAGCTCATTGAAGCTCGGATTAAGGGTAACAACGTAACTTGAGCAATAACCTCAAAGCATTTCATGTTTCCTTGTTTGACTATCAAATTGTCTGTATTCATGAAATTGTTCAGTTCTCATGAAATTGTTATGAGAAAGTATTATTTCCTGTTGCGAGCGGAGGAAACATCATCAGTTGTTTTATCGCCAGAAAACGGTAATGTCTTAAAGAATAATATAAACACGGTTTAAATACTGGTGATATATCGACATTTTTTGTTCCTGTAAGTTTTGTAAACTTTGTTTAGGTTATTATCAAGTATTTTAGTTTTCACAACATGTTTATAAAAATTTTATAGTTGTTTTTTAATCGCATTTGATTTTAGACAAACCTTATTATTAATTTAGAATTTATGCAACGAATAAGTATATGGAGTTATCTTTATTTATTATATTTTGTGAGTTAAATATTTGTTATTGAAATTTACTCTCACAAGCCGTTCATTGGGACTTTGGAATAGTAAAGCGTATTCTGACAAGGACGTATAGCAACCGTACGACAATTTATCGTACAGTTTGCATTTAATACTGGTTCCATATGTCAATTAACGTGGCAGTCTCGTTCAGGATGGGCTGGACGTGCATCCTCACGCATCTATATGATCCTCCGTAAGCTCATTATAAAGTATAATCAGCCCACCCTTCCTGTATTAGGCATTTAGCAGAAGACTTGTGTTTTGTAAAAAGCGAAGAATGGAAATATTTTATTTACTATTTGAAGTAAACGATATATATCGATCTATCGCTAAAATTTTAGGGTTTACAAATTTGATTAAAATGATTAAAAAATGAAGTCCTTTTTTGAAGCATTAATTAATTTAATGAAATCAATTTTTAATAAAATTTCGAATTTATTTCTCATAAAAAGTTTGCTATACACACTTTTAATGAGACGTGAGATGCTTATTATACAAGAAGAAAATGTGAAATTGCTTGGGATCAAATTTTATATAGATTTATTATTTGTATAAGAAATTTAAAACTTATTTGCATAAAAATTGTGTATAATTTTCATCTCTTGTTTTCATACAAAGATGTAGCGTGAGGAAAACTAATATTAGCTAAGAGAAGTTGGTATTTGAGCAATTTATGAAAGTGTTATTATGTACGAAATTGTTTATGTATTTTTATGATAACGGCTTTTTATGATTGTAACAAAAGTTGACGTGACGATTCTTGCGGTGGTTGCAATTTGTAACCGTAATAGAGAGGCAATTTCAGTGTAAAACAATACGCACAATCAGTCCCCGGAATATAATTTACGGTATAATATCTAAAAACCAAAAGCATATGTTGTAGTATATGTTCTACATATGCGTAGTACATTTAAGTAGCTAAATGTATATATGTATTCACAAAAACTTTACAAGAAAAGACCGTAAATTTTCCTTAAAAAAATTATATTAGTATATGTATTGTAAACTCTACAGTATAAATATTATATATTCTATGTAGTTCTCAAATTAAATAAAAACAAAACAAACGATTTAATGCATGCCAACAAGTGTAGTTAAATTGTTTGCAGTTGTTGCAAAGCAGTACACAGATGAATCTCAAATATCCAAGTGAAGTACCGTGACGCTGTAACCTACTTGCAATAAACAAGTGTCGAGTTACAAAGAGAAATAATTATACCATGTCGAGGACTTTACTCTTCGTAGCGTGTTAGAGGCTTTTTAGATGTTAATTAAACAATGTAGAAAAAAATTGAATATGACTAAAACTGTAATCATTAAAAGCTCTTATTTTGTCTTTTAACCTTTGATAAGGAATCTAATTTTCCACAAAGAAAATGAGTAAATACAATGTGAAATTTAAGGTGCACTTAAAACAAAATTATATAATTAAATTAACACTGCGTACTCTCCTGGGTTATAAGGGGGATGTTATGTTGTAAAAATATAAATGAGTTTAAGTTGTATAAACTTGATATAGTATAAATAATCCTTTGTAGTTTTGTCAATTACGTAATGGATACGCCGGTAACAGAGAATACAGGGATAGTCATTTCAAGTTCCGCGTGGACCTGTGAGAAAACCCATAGCACACCATAATAGACGCGATCGTTGGCCTACAAATGCTTAACGAGTTTACTTATCGCCATCGATAGCGTTTCGTCCAATAAAGCTGCGACCACACAAAAGCGATAATGATTTTGTCAATTTTACTCAACAATCACCATAAATATTTTTGTAAAGTAACTGATTGTAGCAGATAATATACAAAAAAGTGTAACAAAGCGAAGTCCAAAAGTGATAACTAAAAAAGTCTGCGTAGAAGTAATAGCCTTTTATTTTATGAAGTACAAGCAAGAACATTTTTAATTTGTATTCGTTTTAGTAAAGTACACAATGTTGATTAAGTTAGTATGTTCTGAGTCAGAATGGTCTCTTCTATGTAGTAAATCGTATATATTTATTTTAAACCTATCTTAATATTCATAAAAGACAAAATAACCTTCATAAAATGCAATGAAATGTATCGCTTTATTTTATCGTATAACCGTATGACATTGAGATCGTGTTTTCACGTACAAATGTTGTTTGTCCGCATTTTATTAAGACATTATTTTAAAAAGATAAATTTAAATATAAACGTTTATGACATCTGTGTTAATCTCGTTGTATTTCAGTATTAGTACGTCAAGTAATATTTAGGGATTTAAGGTCGATGGTATACCGGTTTAAAAATATTTTTAAGTCGATAATACAGTCAATGTTACTTAACTTTCACCTCTCAATAGCTGTGACTTATGTCAGCGTGTAACCGTAAAACAATCAGTTATTGACAGACTTTCTAGACAACGATTATAACTTATAGATTCTTATTTCTTCTTATTCTACAAAAGCTACGAATCTAAAAGGTTACAGCTGCAGTTCAATAGGCAGGCAGTTATTATCTCTTTAAGTATTTATTGAAACCATAAGGAATAAGAAAAAGACACAATTGTACGTTTTTAGATGACCTTTAATCGCGAATACAAATACAAATTGTAGGGTGACTTGTTACTAGTATTATTCACAATTTTTTACTATATATACTCGTAAAAAGGTTGGAGCAGATGTAATGTCCGTATGCGAGACACATTCATGGTATTTAATATATTTCCTTTATTAGCTTCTGGATACTGATGATTACGGTATGATGAATGTATACAACACTTATTTAAACCTAATACGTATGTTATTTTAAATGTCAGTATGGCACAGCTGTCGGTGGGCACGCGCCTTGCTATTGCGGCACCTGCTACATTCGCCGGCGCGATTGGTTCGATTCCATCAGCAATGTTCCCACACCGCACTTGAAACCTTCAAATAAGCAACATACCTTTTAAATTACTATATAGCCTTCTTATGAAAATGCTATTACTAACAAATTGTAAACTTTTATAATAACGTCATTTACATTTTACGTTTCGTATACTTCTCTTATAGAACTGTTTTTTTAATCGAGAAAATTTTGTAATTATTGTACATTTTTGCCCAAAGCAACAATATAAATCCTTCTAACATTAAATAAAATTTTCTTATGTCAAATAATTGTCAAGTTTTATATGTTAAAAGGATGGAATGGAATTGCTTAATCATATAAGCAAAGCAATCGACCATTAAAACATGCGGGATATAATGATGTAAGCAAGAACGGAAGTATGCAATTCAATAGGTAGCCCTTCGTTAACCCTTTGTTGATAACCTAAGGGGAATATCAAAGGAGCTATAGCCATTGGAATACGCTTACAGACTTAGCGCCTTTATAAGTGTTCATTTATATTTAAATCCTATAGAGTCTTAAAGTCATACCGTGTAAGAATAAATTGGGTGTGATTATAATTGGGCTCTCTTCAAATGAATTCAATAGCTTTAAAGTTACGGAAGAAGTGACCTCTTTTCATCTCGAATGAACGTAACGTTTTATTCCGTTTACCAAGCTTACTTTTGTTACTTTAATGGTGTCACATACAACTTTTTAAATTCTATTTTTAAATATGTTGGTAAATCGACCTGTTAAAAGACTAAAGTAACGTTGCGTACAAACAAAATTCTATATAAGGATCGTATATAAAGATTCTTCGAAATATATGTGTTACCACAAAGCTATCAATAACGAACAGTTTTCGTGGAAAAAGACTACTTTATGTTCAATATTGTTGCATTACGGTGTATGTTTAGCGAAGTATGCAATAAATAAAGGACAGGAAATCCACTTCATGGAAACTTGCAAATAAAACGCGTCGCACGCGTCTCCTCGTTTCCGCCGGTTATGGGGCAGACTAATAAAGTTTTCGAATTTCTTTTTAATCACATTTGTTTTTAGAAGTAGTGAAGTGTTTCTTTATTCTCATCTTCTGACTAAAAGAACTTTATAAACCTAAAGTTGTAAAGAGGATGCGCCATAAATATTTTATTTAATATTATTTATAGTATACATATTTCCATTTAAATATCTGTCATAGTCGGTAAGTCATACGTCACTGTAACTCGACGTATTGTAAATTTAAAATTATTTGCCCGAATCCCTATACCAAGAATGCAGCAGATTGAACAAAAGTGATAGAGGATTGATTTTAGTTATGTAAATAAAGTGATGATTATTATTAAATGGCAAGTAATTAAACATTGGTGATGGAAATATAGTAATTTCTTTGCCATTTAAAATTCAACACGAAATATAAACAAGTTATTTAATCATTTAAAATATTTATTTAACTATTATTATAATATTAAATAATAATGAGACAAATACGTAATGAGACAGTTTAATGTCTAGGGTATAGTCAAAATATTTTGATCAATTTGCTATCCAATTTGCAGAAGTAGAAAATTCTATCAAGGACATTACAAACGTCATCACGTATGTATTAAAATTTTCTATGGCATCACGAGCCTATCTTTGAGGTCAGAATGTTTCCGACGTAAAATAATAGACATAATATCTAACAAAGCATCTCTTATATCAAATGATTGTGTGAATTGTACTGCATTAACTGCAATGTCGGTGTATTGTTGCTGTATTTGTACGTAATAAGGACGATTTGGACGTAATCTGACGGGTGTTTGTTCTATTGAATATCATCTTTTAAGATTACGTTCATTGTGATACAGAATTAATAGAATTAAATGTATTTTTAAGTGAGGATGCGTATGTACATTTCATAGTTGAAATGTTTCGTTCTGCCTACGTAAGTAATAACATGAGCCTCGAACAATGAATGACTTCATTCCGAGTCGAATTTCGTCTACAATATAGTATTGTTCAAAAGCAATATTCAAAACATCAATGTCAATATTGCATATTGTTTATCTTGTCTCGATTATTGTATCAATGTGTTCTGAACCTTGATTGTAATGTGTCGTGTCTATTTGAAATATGACCGTCCTGAATAACACAGCTTTCACCCTTGAGTATTGGCCTAGTAAGTTAACACCTACGTCTTTTAAGATTCTAAAATATTTTAAACTGATTCATTTACGTTACATAATATACAAAGGTGTTTATTACATTATTTATACCAAGCGTATCTTGTCTTTTATTTATAATACCGTAATATATTTTTGAAAAAAAAGTTTTGATTTGACATCTCAACATAAATTTTTAAGTTTTTAAATTTTAGTTGTATATCTTAGTTATATTAATACTGTAAACTACTATTTTTCAAGTGTGAAAAAGGTAAAATTACTTTTACTATATAAAATTCTAAAAAAATACCTGTCTGTTGCTCCTTAAACACGCTCAAAAATAACTGTACAGGTAATTTATAAGGAACGCAGGAGCTGCAATTCGTCTTATGTTTACAAATTTCCAAGTAATTCGGTCAGTGACTTTTGACTGTCGACTCACCGATTTTTTTAACGGTTGATGAAAGATAACAAATCTCCAGTACTTAAACTTGTTTAGATATACTTAGCGAATAAATCATTCAATGTATACATAATGTTTTTAAACAAGTTAAACGTTGTTCCTAAAAGTGAAGATTTCAATTTATTTGCTGCCGGTGTAACAGAATACGCAGACGGAATGCGCAATGTACGATACGCCCCACACGTTCCATTGAAACGTAAGCTTGAACGCGTCAAGTGAGCTTTGTCATTTTGTATTCCAAGCAGAGCCTAGCGCCCATGAAGACGGATACATGTAAATTTGCGTTCACTAAATGTTAACATTATTTTATGTCACTTACAATTCCCTTTTTTGATGAAATGTCTGATCTATCAATGTTATTGTGCTACGACAATTATACAATAATGGATTCTTTTATATTTAATTTATTTCCTTTCTTTAAAAAAGTGAGATGGCAGATTTAGGTACTTGTAAAGGGGGTAACGACGTTCTTACGGTGAAGGAAATCATCGTGATGCAACCTGAGAAGTAATTCAAAGATATGTGTGAAGTCAACCAACCCGCACTTGGCCAGCGTGGTTGACTATGGCCTAATCGCCTTTAACTTAGGGTAGACTCCGAGCCCCTCGGTGGGGACGTATAGTGAGCTGATGATGATGATGAGAGGGGGTAACGTTAGGTAAATCATGAGTACTTTTTATACCCACGTAAACATGATATTACCTTTTGTGTTCTTAAATAACCCTTCGTTGAATAAACTGTTGCAATTACGAACACATAAGCATGATCTTGATGTACAAGTATGATGTTTTAAGGAAAAAAATATACAGTACTCATTTATGAATTATAAGTTTAAATATAAGGAACGATGCATCACAAGCCGTTTAGATTTGCGTTTATAAAGAGCCGTCCGCTGTCTACGTTACATTTGACAACGCGGCTCATATCTATTCCACAACAGTATGCGTTGTAAAGACGGCCGCCCACGCAACAATCAAGCGACAGGAAATAATAATATACTTTTACCGAGACTAACGAACGAGTTACAAAAGCTTTAATAAAACACTCCAAAGGAATATCGTTTTGAGATAATAATAACAGTTACTTGTATGAATGTATCGCTAACAATAATCTATTAGTATATGACGGATAGGTTCTCACGCTGCGTGAACTGGTTCAATGCCAATGGTCTGCACATTATGTACCTACAATGAGTAATGTAATTAGAGTGTTAGGAACATTACCTATAATTCTGATTATTTTGCATATACACTGTTCGCATGTAAACTGTTGTATCGTTCAATATCTTTGGGAAACTAGTTTTTTCATTTGTTTTCTCTTTTCATAGGATTATGTCTTTTATATGTTTTTATCTTGTTGCATTTTCAACAACAAACAACAAAGACAAATTCTTGTGTTGTGTCTTTGTTAACTGAACGATTTTAATAGTAATTCATAACTTTTTTTTGAGTTGTACTTTAACTAAAACCTTACAATCAAGTCGGCGTGTACTCAAATCCGGGAATATGGTAACCCTAGACTTGAGTGGGGCGACGCCCTTTGTTGCCGGTCGACAACTGACCTTTAGGTTACAGCGTTCGGAAGAAAGGGGAACTCTGTACTCTAAGACAACATTTACAAATATTTCGAGATTCGGTAAGTGCCAAGTACAAGCGTAATTATCCAAAACATTGTTAGTTTGTTTCACATTTTTCTAGAATAATTGTGACATGATATTTGTGTACATTGTTTCAGTTATTCACAGTGAGACACTCTTATGTTCTTTTTATCTATTTTTCGAGTCGACTGTGATTCTTTTACTGCTCTGTGTACCTTCTCAAAAGTCAACGTTTATGTGTCCATCTGAATGCGATTTCTAACACTTTGATACAAATCTTAAGAAATTCTCATCGGTTTTGTGTCGTGTCTAATCCTTATAATTGGTGTGTTGTAATCGTTCTTCTTTCATTCTTCGAAACACGTCAGCGCTCGAAGATTCGAAAGTTTCGCAAAACCTCGTGAATATCGATGTTTAAATTGTTAAAGTTAAATACTGTTAAGTAACACTAAGCGTTGCGGTAACAAATAATTTGAATTTATTTATTTTAACAGATATGTACTTCTTTCCATACCGAAATTTTTAATTCCCTGCGTTAATTTGTTATTTTAATTACTATTATGTATGATTACAATATAGACGATTGTGTGTAGTACGTATATACTAACGTAGTAGTTGTATTGCATTGTATAGGCCCAACATACTACAAGGAAGATGGTAGTAGGAAGTTTACAAAACAAACCTATTGTACTGTTGTGATTTGTTTTTAAGGTAAGCAAATAGAATTGTAAACAGATGACAGTATTCCAAGATGGTGGACATTAAACAGAATTCATGTATATAAATACAGCTTACGCAAATAGATACACGAGTTTATTCCATCTTGTATTAAACATGGTTACGTTTGTCACTAAAGAGCAATGAACTTAATGCGTCAAATTAATTCTGGAATTATTAATTGTGAATAACTTTAATTTTGATCAAATAAATCTAAATGTAATTTGTTATAAATTTATGGAAACATGTTTCTTAAATGCTACAATATTTTGCTTTTATAAATGTTATAGTTATGTTCCGTTATTTATCTAGTTATAAAGCTTATGTTATTACTTGGTAATTAAACATACTCGTATCCATCCATTAACATAAACCGTACACGCAGAACATTTACTTACATAAGTTAAAGAAGACATCCAATTGCGTATAATATAAGTGGACTTAGAATTAGATGATTAATTATTACTAATTCAGATACAAGCTTTTAAGCTTTCAACGATTATTTTACGTTTGTATGTATTTAACATGTATTAAACCATTTACAACTAGATGAGGAATCCAAAGAACTATCGGCCAACATCCGTCAACCCGCCCGCGGAGCAGGCATCCGCACAACGGTTTACGTAATGATAATAAGACGCGCGTCTAACCGGCCTCGTACTATGTAACCCTAATGGGTAACGTGTCCGCCAATTGAATATATTATGGGCTTTAATTGTGTAACAGATAGCAGACAGATAGAAAGAGGAATTCCTAACTGTAACACAATATAAAAGTTTCTGTTTCTGTACCGAAATGTATGTAGATTTTTCATTTATTTTAGATTTAATTGGACTGATAAAGATAAGAGGAATAGAGTGTCCAATAGTAAATCTGGAAAAACCATATTAAATGCTTAACCCAGTTTAACGGTATTTACAAAAACAAAATGAACCTATAAAATTCATGAGATCGTAATATTTGAAATTGCTATCGTATTGGAGTGTTTCGTTTAAGGCGCCTGTCCATATCTTGGTGTAAAGCGAGCATGCGTGACTGCGCCGCGCCGGCGATAGTGATTTCGATTGCCGCGGGCTGTCTGGGCACGAGCTAAGATCTCTTTTCCACTGATAGTAAAGCCGCGCGACTCTGTTCGCGTCCAACTTTAGTGACTGTGACTTTGTGCTTCCTATTTGGATGTGTCTTTTTCATAGATGGTGCCGGAGCTCACGTGTATACAAATAACTAGAGTCGCACGACTAACTCTCCGTGAAAAAGGGATCTTGCAAAGCAGTTCCTTTAAACTTTATTAATATTCAGTAAGCTTTTGCTATTTCACTATTAAGTCTTAGTCACTGCGCGACAGATATTAACTAGCTTTATCAACGGGACGTTGTCTACAATTTAGATTGTATTATTTTATTGTAGCGTTGGCAAAATAAACTCGTACACTTTGTTAAACATTTGAAAGGTCAATAATAAATTCGTGTTGCTGTTCTATTGTTTAGTTCAAGAAAATTCTTTTTAATTTTACAACGCATTTTTTAAGCTCAGCTGCAAAAATATTATAAGTATCCCATCGATTCAAGTATACCATAAACATTTGACTCAGGCATTTTATAAATCTCATTACTTTGTATTAATAGAGGGATCGCTGAACCCGACGCCCACAATGCTAATAGATAATGACGACATCTAAAAATATGTTAAGTCAAAGCACTGCCTATTTTGCTCCACGATGCGGCACATTTGCATTTCCGTCAGTCTGTAGGCAGTGATTAAGTATTGCGATACACCTTGCCAGGGTACACTTCGCTAAGAAGTTACTTGTTAAAAATTTGAATTTACAGTTTTAAAGTTAATTATTACTTTTTAATCTGTCTCATTAACGCTTCTCTCTTGGGTAAATTTTTTTATATTTTCTTTTACTTTGAAAAAAAGAATTATTCGGTCCTTGCAGATAGATGGTCTAATAAAATAAGTAATTTTTGTCAAATTAAATAGAAGTATCTATGCAGACCATTTTGTTTAGAATGTTTTTAAAAACTTAACAAATTCTGTCTTTGTTGCTAATCTAAGCTATGATGAATATTTTATAATACCACATGTTGTATTTAGTTAGCTTTGAAAATCTGAAACGATAATACGTTTCATATTTTAATAATTCTGAAGCCATATGTAAACTTAACATCCGTTGCAGTCCATCCTTAGTACAGATAGCATATACATTTTTTGAGTATCGTTTATTTTTAATGTGGGTTAGTAGGTTGTTTGAAATTCCACTTTTTGCCTCGGGTAAGGGGCGTTGCTTTAATCTTCGAACACGATTTTGCTTTGGGAGAGTTCCATCCATAAGTAAGATGATCTAGATAAAGTTAAATTATTTTCTCATCTAGTTTTAAAAATATTAAACATATTATTCAATGTACCATATTAATAACTGTAGTTTTTTTTTTTTAAATATGATAAAAAAACTTTTATTCTTTGGCATTTTACCTCTATATACGTAAGAGAACGTGGAATTGCGTAAGTTCAACATAAAATACGTAACGAACTTTTTAAACCATTTATGTTGGATGATAATTATGTGTTACATTTTAAAGCACGAAGTGTTATGTTGTCCGTACATGAGTCAGTGCTTAATAGATTAAATGGAACACATTAATCCATGTAAGCGCGGCGTCGCTCGCAGCTCGCAGTATGAACGACTTTTATTAGCTGAATAAGTAGTCCAATTGCTGTCATTGTTCTCTCCGTGTACACATGCATTTATGTAATGCGTTTAACTTATTTCACTCTTTCACTCTCATGTTCTTTGTTTCTGATAACATAAACCTTGACAAAGAATTTTCAGCAAAGGGGCATAAACTGTATGTTTTTAAAGTCGTAGCAATAACCTTTATACATTACTGCACTGTGAGGTTTTAACTATGAGTTAGAGAAAGAATTATTAACTTATGAATTAGGAATCCTATGGTAATCGGAAACAAAGAGTGTCGGGTTACATTTAGTACCATAAATTAGTTTGGTCAAAAGCAGACAACAGTTAAATAGTATTTATAATGTAATCAATTAGCAATGAATATAAATTGCTCATATACCATAATGTCTATGTATTATTAACATAAATATTCCGAGTATTGTAATATTATATGTATTTTTGTAGACGGTGCGGTGGGTGCGCTGAGCGGCGCGGCGGTGGGCGTTCCGGCGTCCTGGGAGCCGTTTTACTGCGTGCTGCAGCAGGACCGCCGCACTCTCACTGCCTACACCAGCGAGGAACTAGCCGTGAGTATTTTTTACAATAATTTATCCATTGCCACACTTAAAATCGTTTAAGGCAGACCCTTAGTGTAGAATATATAGTTTTTAAAGATATGTGTAGTTTCAAACTAGTTTTGAAGTGACTCAAAGTGTTTTTATGTGGAGCACTAAACTCTTTTCATACAAACTTTCTGAAAATATTACAAGATTATGTTATTACTGTTATTATTGATAGTATGCACTCAATACAAGACTTTGTTGACAATATGTAAAATGTCTTATCGTGCGGAGTTTTAGGATCATGTTTAACTTGCATTTCGCAGAATATTTTGAAATCGTTTTGCCGCGACTGCTATGTACTTAAATTGTCTATTTCGATGCCGGGCCTGCGATACGATTGTGTGGTTACGTTCCCGAGGCTCTTTTGCGTGCATTCTTCTGCGTTTACACCGCTTCAGATAACAAAATTGATGCAATTTATTGGAGAATTGTGCAAGCGTAAACTATTTTTAGTGTCTTAGCTAGACAAAAATAAATAAATTCACATTCCATTGTATGTTTTAATAAAATCTGTTTAGATTTTATACTTTAAAAAGGCTTTAAGTAAATAATAATGAAGAATTTTAAAATCCTATTCAATTTGATGTTTTTCTTGATGTCAGTAAATAAAGCGAATGTTGATTGACTCAGCAAAGTTTTCTTAGTGTTTATATTAAATTGCATAATGCACAAGCAGGATTACATTCAATCTTTGGTATCATTTATGCATAAGTATTAACTTTACACTTATATAATAACCTATAGGTTGTAAGATAGTAAATAATATTGGTATAATTAACACAGTTATAAATTGGTTACATCCTTAAGGTAAAATATCGATTAAAAATAAGTGTCTTTTATTTCATTAAATAAATGAAATAGATGTGTAGACTAATAACGCCATTTTTAATCATCGAGATATAACGACGTTCTTTACACGAGAAAATGCCATTAAGATGCTATAAATTAGTGATGAGTTTTATTACGAGCCGTGTAAAGGTTTAATAGCTTTACATCGGCCAGTTATTAAAGCAAGTAAAAATTATAAACAAGGTTCTCTTGCAGCGCAACGATTGCGCCCAGTTGATTTACCTTGTACTGTATGTTAATTGCACGTTTTTGTGACACGCTCGAGGACATGAACATTTTCAGTGGACACGGGCGAATCATTAAAAACCGCTTTCATTACGGAAAAAACCGGACGTTGGCGTATTACAAAATATGATTTCAATAGAGCGTGAACTGTATCGTTTGTGCTATACCTCCGTTCTCAATTCAAATTCAACATACCACGCAATCATAAAGGTTCTTAAATATTTATTTGTATTGTAATACTAGCTGTTGACCGCGCGGAATTTTAAAAAAACATAATTAGTAGCCTATGTGTTCTTCCAGAATATGTTCTATATGTATGCCAAATTTCATCGAGATCCGTTTAGCCATTCTGGTGATACCTTCAAACAAAAATCCATCCATCCAATATTATTTAGTAACATGATACTTGCTAAGAAAAACCTAAAATTCCTGTCAACATCGATTCGGATCATTGTTTTGATTTGTTAGTTACGCTTTCGTAAGCTTGTTAACTTAATATGGTTTTCATCATCTCTTTGAATGAGTCGGATAATATGTAATTTTTCACCATAATGATTGCTAGTTAATGTCTTACGTAAGCTTTGTTTCAAGTGATGGTTTGTATTAAACTAGATAAATTATAGCTAACTAACATATAAATAAAAAAGTGTATATAAATAGCATATACAGACATATGTAAATACTTTGAGTAAGAATATTAGATAATTTTAAGTGCCGTAGTGTATAAATAGTTAGTTTTACAAGTAACTGATAATTGATGCTAAAATAATGGCTAGTATAGAAGTAATTTAGCGGTACGACGATAATGTGATGCATTATCATTTAGGAAGTAATCCCTACAAATACCAAAATAGCACGGATGTCATTAAGATTACTCGTTCCGGAACGTTGTGCTAATGGGCGTAGCCGGTCAGGTCGTGAGCGTGCACTTACACCATGTAATCTAATAGAATGCTGTACTAAGGAATACTCGTATCTATGGTGAACCTCCGTAGGGAAAAGGGCAGGGCGATGTTGATGTGATAAACGATTCAGAGATAAGTTTAAATATTATTTGACAGAGATGGTTCCTACGTAAACTATCGTATGTTTGAAATTTTGCCAGACAAAAATTTAAACATTAAAACTTTAGATTTCATAAAACATGAACATACAATAGATAACCAAACTAAAGTTTTTCTTCTTTTTAAAGTTACTTTCAACTTGACACAGATATTAGTATTTATCAAGTTAGGTTAAAACAAGGAGCCAATCGCAAAATTGTAGTTTACAATAGGCTACGTATAAGCCATCGACATTATCAAGAAAATAAATTATCATCTTTTTGCAATTGATTGCTATTTGCGTTCATATTTAATAGAACGTAAAAATATATTTGGTTGTTAGTAATAGATATTATTATATAATTTGTTATTTAATGTCACAACTAAAATTTAACAAGTAAATCATTAATTTAGGAACGTAGTTATTAGCTTTTTAAATACAGATAAGTCGCACATAAAGCACTCCTTAGTCATGAGCCAAATGTGTGTTTCAATGTCAATCACAAACGCGAGCCAGAAAATTAAGCTCGTAGAAAGCTGACGATTGACGTCTAGTTGGCTTTTTTTTTAAAAATGTGACCGATAAACGGTGAAAAGCCGGTGGAAGTGTTTGTGCCCAGGGACCGGTTAACCCTAATCATGCGAGTGAAAGTGCGTTTAAGTGTCAGACGCATGCGTGCGGTCTCTCAGAGCAACGCACACTGTTTGAGTTGTGATTATCATTATTACTATAATTACGGGTGAACGGAATCAGGTGTGTTGCGTCACCGGTTCGCTGGAACTTATTATTGAAAACATTTCCAAGTCTATGTTTTAGTCTGCATTGTCTGAGTCGTTCTTTATGACTTTTACGTATTGCATATCATTAATTTTGATTTGAAGAAAGTTCTGATCGTCTTTGTAAAATAACTGCCAGAAATATAAGTTTTAGTAAGACTCATTCTTAAGGATTCTTTTGCTTGTAGGAGCTAAGTATAGATAGTACTCATTATAGCACTTACAGTATTTCCATCTTTTGCGACCGTAGTGTATCGTGTGAATTTATGTATCTTAATAATTGCGCCTTTGTACCTTCATCCAAATTGGGTTCAGCAAAATTACACCTACGTGTGTCCCAAAGCAGGATGTCTTCGAACAATGAGAACGGAGACAGCAAGTGACTGTTCCGCTTTGGAAGATGAATGATGTTTTAACCAGCACATACTCGAGCTGAAGTGTGTCGATGTTCCCCATTCACACGTCTTCCTACTCCAATTAGAAACGGTTATTAACAAGATCTTATCTGATTTTTTTACTTCTACTTTATACTCTAAGATAACAATTGTACTATAATAGTAGAACCCAATTTGAACAGGAATAACTATTGTTTGTTACCAGAAGTTTATGTTAAATTTCGTTTTAATGTGGTGTTTGTTACATGCTTGGTCTACTACAGATGAATCGAAGATTTATGTGAATATTAATATTTTATTTTTATTGTTACACGCAAACGGACAGTCTTTCCCTGGATTCTATGTGGACCGTAAGGTAAGAAGAGTTTTGCGAGTGTTGACTTGTTTGTTAAATATCATTTAAATTGTCTGTTTGATAACATAAAACGCAGTTTTCAACCTAAGCTACAACAGTGTGCCAAGTGTTATTTTGTTCCGCATTTTCATTTTAATCTTGTTTTGTATTGCGTGATCAGTTTCCCCTTCATTGTATTTAAATCAATGTTTCTCATAATATGACATCTTCATTATTACAATATGACAGTAACTTATGTCTGTAATTACTAAAAGTCAGCTTTTTTACATTAATATTAAGAGCTAAGACATTGAAGCATAACATCTTGTATTTCTAAGGTCGTATATTTTTATATATAGATAAAGTCTAAATAGTTTAGTCTGTGACTCATTACTGTAGTTTAGCATATTTGCTTGTAACCCTTTGTAATAGATATGCTATACGTTAATATCTAAATATGATAATTGAGGAACACAACTATATCTTAACGAAAATATAAATGATCACAGTACTTTGTAGTGCTTTAGCTGGAATTGAAAGCGCTTAAGTCCTCTTTGTATAAAGCAAGTACGGATCATGTACAGACATAAATAAAGGGAGTTGCGTACAATTTTGTTATTGTATATGTGATTTTCTGATTCTTGGAAGCGTCCATATGGCGTATGGCGTCGTACTTAAATGGGAACATTCGCTGTCATGGCGGCCATGTGCGCCGGACCACGGCGAACTTCAACCGCCAAATGCCTTGTGCGATTTAATAATATCAAACATAAGATTTTTTTTCTCATCATACTTCAAATGGCGTAGGTCCAGATTTTTTAATATAAAACGATTCGTACCTGTAAGTGTAATGAGATGTATCAACATTAATTTATTTTCAACTATGCGCGATTTTTATTTAGGTTAATTTCATATCGTTTCATATTTGTATTACACACAAAAATCGTATTATGTACGAGTAAAAGAAATTGAAATTCAACTTTGCAATGTAATCGTGCAGTAAATATCTAGCCTATCTAATAATATAATTCCAATTCTGATAAATTTACGACCTGGTGCGATGCAACTTCTTTCATAACTATAAGTAAAACTCTGGACAGTTTTATTTCGGGAAACATATCTTTGCAATTTTATTTTTACAGTAATTTTAAAACAATAGAGCAGGTTTATGTCCATCTTCGAGATAATAAATCGCACTCACTGCATCGATATATTTACTTGTGATATTTTTTATAACTGGTTTGTAGCAAAATTTACGATTTATAAAGCGTAATAATATAAGTAATCCATACCCCATTTAACAATGCACTAAACAAGTACATATGCAAGTTTTAGGTACATGACTGTAAATAATCTTTTCCAATTAACCTTACTTCAATTGTTAATACCATGCGACAATTGTCAATTTATTTTATTAGGTCAACTTGGTATAAGCATCTCGTTTCTGGGAATCTGAATTTCCTTATGGGTTTAATTTGTCCAATGTCTGTGTGTAGTAAAATATACTTATGTACGAGTATGTAAACACACATACACACACAAGTTCTATTATATTATAATGTTATGTACAAGTAAAAAAGACATCTAGTAGTTTATCGGTCGCTATGTTTATTTACACAAAATATAATTGGAAATGAAGTCCGAGTAGTATCGGTTAGTCCGGCCGTGGGTTGGAAGGTTAAAATATTTCAACTGTTAACAGTCAATTTATCATAATACTGCAAGTGTATTTGAGCGAACCGCACTGACTCATTTCCAACGGTGTCGCTGAACTCGCGTTCAAAAGGTATATTTACCTTTTGCTTTGTTAAGTAAACTACGTATTTCGAATATTTGATTTTACCCGTGAGTTTTCATTGCCGAAACA
This sequence comes from Papilio xuthus, assembly GCF_000836235.2. Lineage (NCBI taxonomy): Eukaryota > Metazoa > Arthropoda > Insecta > Lepidoptera > Papilionidae > Papilio > Papilio xuthus. The sequence continues at coordinate 4,819,002 of NW_013530969.1, forward strand.
TATGTACTCGTCGTCATTTCATTTTTCTGAGGGAGGAAAACTGGATGATAATACATTTTTTTTTGCTTATTTAAGTAATAAGTAATAAGATTACTAATGTTAAAACTTAAGCTTATCACTCATTAATGCAATAAAAGCCACTGCGAAACATAAAACTGATGTTACATTTTCCAAACATGGAAGAAACAGCAGATAATCCTCTCAGTTGAATTCTCCCTTTATGGCGACACAACGCCCTTATAAAATATTCTTCATGGCGTTGTAAAATAAAATAACAGCCCCGATTGAATAAAGCCTCTTTGATTCAATCGACAATAAAACAATAAAGGACTGTGAATTGTGGGCCCAGCACTCGTAGATAGTCGATGTGCCTCTTGAATATCGAGTGACCGTCTCTTTTATTAACCACTGCATCGCATTGGCTTGCTTCTATTTTCGTACTCTTGTATTATTGTGCCTATTTTAAAACATGCCTTATATAAGCATGTTATTACGAAGTGGTTTTAGATTTAAAAGCTTTTCTATCTTAATGCGATCACCATTTCCTACTGCCGAAGCTAGAAACATAATTAAAACTGTTATCGGATTTATTAGACGTCACAATTTGTAGCTTTCTTATTCTATGCTTAATTCTTACGTAGTATGTGTAAATTTTTATTTCAGTGATTTTTACACTTTCATTATGAGGTCTATAGTTTAAAACAGGAAACTAAGGTCTACGGGTTAATAGATTTTCAAAATAAAATAAACTAAAACACTACACCTTAGATTAGCAACAAAAACTTGTTGGTGGTGCTAATCGATGCCTAAAGGAGTTATTTCTGTATGAATCTTTGAATAGCGGTAATATTGATCCAAAACCAAATTTATCTAAAAGTCCTTTATTTGATTATTTATTCATCTTAAAATACATATGAATTGTGGTAAAATTGTGTTTTAGTAATGTTTTTCCAACATAAAACCTTTATAATTTTTTGAGGAACAACGAATGTACTAACCTTTGCATAATTTACAAAGTACATAGTATCTTAGAATAGTAATTCATAAAGGTTTAGAAGAGACTTGGCAACGGAAGATATTGACGGAGGCGTATGAACATCTACATTCACATTACCATACAAAGAGATGGTACTAACATTGTCTTTGATAATGTAGGCGAGGCGTAAACTTAGAAACACATTGATCTCTCTTCAATGAATACCTTCGACAAGTTTATCCGCACCCATACTGACGTTAGAACAGTAACGGTATCGGAAGTACATACTTGTATATTTAATATAGATGTAACGGACACGTGTTCATTAGAAATACAACGACCATCCTGTTAGACTCCTTTTAACTGAAGCTTTGATTCATTCGTTATAATTCTAACGTTGATGTTAAATTCCTTATTACAATGTTTCGGTTTGAATTTTATATTTATACTAGCTGTCGCCTGCGACTCCGTCCTTGCAGGATTAAAAAAAAATAAGTACCTTATATTTTCTTCCAGACTATGTTCTACATATGTGCTAAATTTCATTAAAATGCGTTCAGCCATTCCGAAGATTTTCAAACATCCATCCATCTAAACATTCGCATTTATAATATTAATAAGATTATTAGGTTTCTAGATTTTGTACGTTGGCATTTAGAGATTATTTTTTTAAATGAATTTTTTTATATTAGTATCAGATGTTAACGTTTTGTCTACGATTTCCAATTAGTTTAATGTAAATATTGTCTGCCGTCGAATGGTTTATAATAATTGCTATTGAAATTAAAAATTGTTATTATGGGCATGAATAATTCTGTTGTTCAGAGAATGCGGCGCGTGTAGTCCTTGGCCGGGTCGAAGTGGCATCTGCCCAAAGCATGCGTAATTAATTTGTGGACAAGTTTTTGTCTGCATATTCTTCGAGCGTGACGTAATTTTCTGATGTGTTATATTCATTATATTAACAAAGTGAATTAATCACATCTGTCTGTTTTTAGTATATTTGCATAGTTTAAGGAGCGTCGGTGGCTCAGTGGTCAAGCACTTGACTTGCAATCTGCAGGTCCTGGGTTCGAATCCCGCCATGTACCAATGTGTTTTTCGAATTCCGATTTACATATGTACATTTATCCGACGTTCTTACGGTGAAGGAAAACATCGTGATGCAACCTGCACATATCTGAGAAGTAATTCAAAGATATGTGTGAAGTCAACCAACTCGCATTTGGCCAGCGTGGTTGACTATGGCCTAATCACCCTTAACTTAGGGTAGGCTCCGAGCCCCTCGGTGGGGACGTATAGTGAGCTGATGATGATGCATAGTTTAAAAGAAAAACATTGTAATTAATCTAAACGTTACATAAATATCAATTTTCTATTGAGTCATACAACTGTAATTATAAATTATTCTATAAGCTTCAAAACATAAAGTAACAGAAAATATTGATTAATTATTCTACTGGAAACTTCGCAATTTTGATTGTATATTAAAGTTCAAAAAGCTTACATAAGTTGGGTTATAACTTTTTCAAATAACGGCTTAATAACCGATGGAACTGAAAAATGTTAATATAGATTATGTAATGATTGTGCGATATTACATATAAAAATAAAATCGACTATTAAATAAATAAAATGCTATTAAGCATGAACTCAAACCTGATCTCAGTATATTATTATAACAAAATACTGGTTTTATATTTTCTTACACAATTTGCATAAAAACTGGGAAGCGATTACACTCTTTAAGTTTACGTGATAATAAAAAAATATGGCCTGTTTTATTTTCATCAACTTCGTAACATTTAAAGATTGTTTTAAAATGAATGGAAATAAGGAGCAATTGTTTACTTACGCTAAAGTTCACATTGCCCTTGATTTTATCAAATCTTTAACAAAGTGACTTTGGGATGATATTCTGTTACAAGCGTTAACAGGTTCTTGCAGCAATTGTTTTGGCCCCGATGACGACACGAAATGTTAGTGGGTGACGTCATTCAATAATGTGTTCCCTTTTATATCTAACTAAAACAATTCCAATCATAAATTTAAATGAACAAAGAAACTATGTGTAATAAACTAATTTTAACCTAAATATAACTTCAGTTGGGGATTTAACGTAAACAATATTTTATCTAAACAATCCAAACAGATGAATCATTATGTGGTTGTATTTTAATTTATATGGAGTCGCCGTAACTTTTGACTGTTGTAATGTGTGATGATTTTTTGGAGTTATTTATAGATTTCTATAAGCGGACGTGTTGTCGGATGTGTGTTTATGCTGTATGCATCTCGTCTTCTCAACTCCTTGTAAGTGGGTCACACTCGATGAGTCTCGGATGTTGTGAAGCTAATTTGTACTTTCGTCTTTTTGTGAGGGAACTTGACTGATATACAATACATATACATTTGTACCATGTATTTTATTCTATATTGTATGAACTCTCAATATAATTGAATTGGTAGAAACTTGGTTATATTAAAAATATAGAAACGTTAATTTTTTTTTAAACAAAATAGAACTCATTGGTCAATGACTATTTGTTTTTACTCTTAATCTACGTGGTCAGTATTTGCTATCAGTATTTTTCTAAAATAGCCATAGATAAAAGCTTTAAGTACCTGTGAATCTTGGAAACAATTGACTGTCTTCGGATTTCAAGGCAGACAGCTCGACCCTTGTTACGAAACATGTTGGTGGTGTTTCGTAACTTTATTTATTTAATTTTGAAAAAACAACTTTAGCATTCAGCTGGTGATTTATAATCGTAAATATATAATATGACCTACTTTCTCATTCGTCCTTCTGCCTTAAAATGATTATAGTTATGGATATTAAAATAAAAAGCACAGATAGTCTATGGATTTGTATTTTTTTTTAAATAATTACTTACCATTATTTTTACTTCTTAAGAATGGTCGGCCAGAAACCTCTTGTGTAACATTTAGCTATTTAAAAGCACGTCATTATCTGATGTAAACGGGTACAACCCACTTTCAGAACTCACGTTTTGCTAATTATCGCTAAGTTATATTCTGAATATATTATGTTATGGTGACATTTTATATGTTTATGTTAATTATGTTGCCACATAATCAAATCATATTATTAAAATTGAAAGCTGATCTCCTATGATTAATTTCTCTGCGAAAATTTACTGCTTTTGTAGGAAACGAAAATATTAACGAAAATGTCTTTTTAGTAGACATTTGTATCGGTCACTATCTATACACGATATCAGGTGACTGGTCAATTGAGAACACGTCAGAAACAATTCATTCTTAAGGTTTTAGTCATTCTCGTAAACTTGAACTTATATCTCATAAAGAATTTATAACATTTCTTTATATGGCATATTGTAATAAATGTTGCATAAAATAAATTATACAATTAGCGTAATTGTAGGAATATAATAAGGCTAATATTTATGAAACAGTTGGAATAATTACTTGAATGCTACTGCTATTATAAATCAAAATATTAAGTAGGTTACTAAAGCTCATTTTCGTCATAAAGAAAATGCCTACGATTAAAATAACAGCTTTGAGCTTTGTGTTAGTAAGTAGTTCGTGTATGGCGGCACTAACGGTAGGTTTCTGATACCAAGATCTTCATTTAAAACATATTCTTAACTCTGTTTTGTTAAAGATAGTAACAGGGATGACGATATATTTTATGCAGAGAATTTGAACTAAAAGAAACCAACGCTAAGTAATTATTTAATTACACATCTGCCAATAGTGTCACTCGAGAGTTGCTTAATTTGTTTCGCACGCATTGCCTGCGGCTGCACTACTCCCAGCATAACAGTAATTATACTGCACGGATCGACTACAGACAACTATTACTGGAACCCTTAATGTCATAACTCCTTCATTACGCTTAATGACTAGCTCTAGTCATTGCATCGCTTTGTGAGTAACACAGTTTTTAACTCCAAATATTAGTTAATTTACATTCATCTTGTTTTGTTACAATTATTGGTATTGATGGATAATTGTAATCTTTCTCTTTTAGATTAAAGTCGTGGGTTCACGATCACGATATTACTTCCTTAAGTTGCGTTTCTTCACGATTATTTGTTTAATACGAGAAATATCTGTAGTGTTGTTGGAAATTTTACTGTAAAAACTTATCGAGTTATCATATTGTCATATGTAGTCATATGTAAGCCAGCTCTTCAGCTTCCATTAATATGGCCTTATTCAAAGTGCTTTATATATCTAATTTACATTTTTAAATTCTCTGGAAAAGGAAGGAAGCCAGCCGTTGAACAATGTTTTTAATTTCATATATTAATTGAAAACCCAAATTCCATACTTAGAATGTCCTGGTTTTGTAATTAGAACACACAGATTTCATTAACAGTTTCTTATATCGTATTGACAGTGGACTAAAATAAATTTTTATAGTCTTAAAAGCTTAAGTAGATTTTTTATAAATGTCAAAGTCGGTTGAAGTTAAGTAAATGCTTAAATGTGTTTACTTATTTGCATTAAATCCGGTTAAATTTGCATAATATAAGTCACTAAGCAGTCTTATATTTAAGGAAAAAACAAACTGTGACCCAAGAGGACAAGAGACAGAAAGGAGTCGTCGCCATTATTTTCTGACATTTATATTTAAACATGATTCATTTGCGGTTTAATTAACCTTTTGACACGCAGTTCGTATTAAACTTTATTGCCTTAAGCCCTTAGCGTTAATTTAGTATGAGAAATGTACACTAAGGGAGTGTTTAATTGAATATTAAATTACTCTGGGTTGTTTCAAAAACATACGTACGACATAAGAAACAAGTTAATTTTCATGTCGCAAGCGATATTGCTACCCACTCGTTGCATCCTGAGTTTAATTGCATGCTTGTCAATACTTACTACATGTTTTGTGCAAATGTGTATATTTTTCTCTGAAATATGTTAATCTAATTATTTTTATTAGTTATTATTATCAAATGTCTTTAGTGTAAATAAGTGGAGTCATGTTTACAAACGTTTAGTGCTTACTTTTTTATCCATGTTTCGCTTGGTTGATGTAAGTAGGTATGTGCAGTAAATACTATGAGGGCAAAGGAATCATTACAATCGTATCAATTTTAAAAAATTTGAAAATATCAACGGAATGAATATCAAAAATACAAATTATTTCATAATTAATTTATCAATAAAATTAACAAATTATTTATTGTTTACAGCTATCAACGAATAACAATGGGGAATATTCGACTCGAAGTCTTCCTCGGGTGAGAATAGATGCCGGTTCAAACGCGGGAACCGCTGGGGTACGGTTACGATGTTGGGCAGCGCCACCTTCTATCACCGAGGAAGAAGTTGAAGACGAGATCGAAGAAGATGCCGTGTCTTTACGAGCTGTGCCCGTTCAAGGTAAGACTTTTTATTATTTACTTAAATAGATATGGCATTTTTATTGATAGAAGTATTCACTTCATAAAAATTCGTTGGCACTGCCATCTAGCGTCGAATAGCTGAAACTCCAAAAACTCAAATTAGACCGTTGCTAAATTTCTTAGATAGATGGCGACGCTAAAGTTTTTATTAAAAAAATAGTATTATTTAATAGTATTAAAATGTAATGATATGTACTATTTTTACGCACATACGTAATATACTCTTATTTTTATTTAGTAAAAAAATAAAACAAAAAAGGGAGCTACTTTTAATCAACAGAATACAAACCATGTCTATAGTCACTTCATTATAGTCGGTATTTGAGCGAGGAAAACTAGCAGTATTTTCATACGATGCGGAGATTCTTTATTTATAAAAAAACCTTTTATGAAGACTCTTCAGACGGAAGGATATCTGTTCAAAACTACAGTTACACATTTCTATGTACGTACTCGGGAATATGACGCGAATACGACGTTATAGTCTGGCTTGTTGAGTCGTAGTTTTACGTCTTCCTTATTTATAATTCCACGTACTAGTCACTTCTATTTCATACCTTACGCTGAGAGTTGTCAGATAGACAGGAGTTTTCATTATATTTTGCTTTAAATACATGAAAACATGTTTTGAAAATTTAATAGTCAATGAAAATATCGGTGAAATTGTTAGTAACTGCTTTGTAAACTTAGCTCAGAATTTTACTTACAAAAATATATCAGGTAATTAATATTTCTCTGGTATTACTATTTCTTTGGTAAATTGTATCTGGTTCAAACCAGAGACAATTTAAACATCCCGGTTTTAACAAAACAGTAACATTCGAAATCAACTTCGAATGTTTTTGTTACTAAGCATTTTTAGGTATTCAAACGTTAATTGCAATACGGTGTTCATAAGTAAAGTGACGTGTTTTTAAGTTGTTATAGGGTGTCATTAGCTCTGATTAGGGTGACCATAGTACTTCTGACAGAGCGATCAAATATACTTAATAATGATGTACTAAAATGAAAAAATCTATGTCTTTTTTCTTTAATTTTAATACGGAACTTTAAAATTTCATTCTTTTTTTTGCCATTTGTATAAATGGTGTAGAATCTGTTTAATTGGCCTTTTTTATGCGCTTGACAAGAGCGTAATGATTTTTGAGTGTTTATTATTGTGTATTTCATAGGAACATAACTCATGTAGTTTGAATAAGAAATAAAATCTCAATAAGTAAAAAATGAGTTTGAATCTTACTCGCCAAATTTTCTTTTACCTTCACTAAATAATTTTTTCGGTGCTTTTAAAGTATATTATTTAAAGGATAATGTTACATGTAACAATTTATTTAGTTTAAATTAAAAAATATAAAATCTGCAGCCTATAAATTTTAGAGTATTAAAAATTTAGAGCAGATAGTGTGGTTTTTTTTTAAATAAGGTTATTAGCAAGTCGTCATTTTTTTTGCTAAATGTAGAAAAATACGTATTTATTTTTGGTTTTTATTACCATTTTAACACATTTTTTCCAATACAATCATAATAAATTGTCTCCGTAGTAGTGGAGCTGTAGGGCACTGTTTGGGGAAAGCAGAACGGACATTAGTATTGTAAGGAAGCCATGGCCGGGCACCGTAACGAGGCGACTCGTCGCGCGCGCACTCATCCGGCTCCAATCGATTATTGCCTGCTTTTTACTGTACTCCCGACTCCCGGCCGCATACTTGGGACTTTATTCAACGTCCTCGGGAACAGTTTCAAACAGTGAATGCATTAGTTTGTTGCATAATTGACTTTCCACTGTTAAATAAAAAACAGATTTATTTTATCTTTCATTTTTTCAAAGGAATTGGTGATAAAGGAATTAAGTAACATGATATATGAAACACTTACTGATATATGAAATTTTACATGAGTTTATTTTTGTGTTAATCTGAAAGTTTTCAGGCAGTTCTCTGAACAAACTTTTGTAAATCTTTTGTAAATTAAGTCTCAAACTACATAAAACAACCCATTGATAAACCATTGCAAAACGGTATATAATGTACAATTTTAAATACATAGTATACTACAATTGACGCTATCCCTTCGTCTGGCGCAATGGAGCTAAAACGAGCACAATTACGGGTGTGCCGTTTTTAATTGATATGGCTCCCGTCCTGCGCCGGCCGGCAGAGATACCGCCAGTTCACCTACTGACTACACGATGAGTAATCGGCCAAACCGATACAAACTATTATTGTTGTATGTTAATTAGAAAACCGCAATGTTCATTGTCTCCCTTTTATTTCGCAAACCTCTAGCTTGTGACTTGTGAGTTCGTCGGGGGAAAATAAATATATACGCACATTTCAACAAATATTGTCATAGACATGGGTGACCTATTTGGCAATTAACGATTATTTGTTTATTAGTAATTAAGCTTATGATATGGTCATCGGACAGACCACAATTCAAAATGTCTTCGAAAAATACTAAAAGTAATTTTATACTAATTACAACTAACGATTAATTACTAAAGTAAAAGATTGAGTCATGTGTGTGATTAATTGATGTAGCACACAAAATTGCAGCGACAGGAAGCAGTTGTTTCACTCGATTCTAGTCTAAAAATACTACTCGAAAAATCAATGAAAAGGAAGTTGGTAACGGAGGAAACGACATTTTTACTTTATTCGGGACGAATTATATACGACCAGTGTTTATATTCTGGGTGCCTTGATGCTTTGCTTTTAAATTTATTTTAGTATGTTTACATACATCACAAAATAATCGTTTGTTAATAATGATATTAAAATACACTGATGGTAATGGAAATAGTTCTTTCGTTTACAATTTCAGCAATAATTCCATATTGTAATAGCAAATTGAAAAGATTGGGAGATATCTAATTTAAGCTTTCTTATTGAATAAAGTCATGTTAGGTTTTTTTTTTATTTAAAAACTATGTTCGGTACTTACGAATAGATGGGGTCGAGTGACGTATTTAAAATAGATCACGTACCGTTCTGGCGACGAAAAGTTATTCTAAAATAGCACTAACAAGGATTTCTCTACAAAATTTAATGATAAACGCTATTATGTGTACAGTATAAAATCATATAGTTTAAGTATAGCTTACAAATAAAATCTACAATAAATAATAATAAACCTCAAGTCGTTAGGAAAGCAAATTACAATAAGCCAAAAGCGTCGCGGAATCTTTCAAAGAAATAAAACGTTGCATTCAAATTTGTTTTCAATACAGAGGGCGTTGCCTTTGATTTGTCATTTAACACGAAACCTGAGTCACAGGTGGGACTAATAGGGAAGTAAGATGCTTGACTTACCGCCGGCCCTGTTAGGCGCTCCATGCTCGGCCTGAATGTTAATTCGCTCAAACTGTGTAGTATACATGTGTACGTCCGCTAAAAATAAGTACGGTTTGATGTTCCCAATTGATTTAATCATAAAGAAAATAAATACAAAATAAAGTATACGACAGTGTGTTAAACAAAGTAATCGTGGGTAAAGAATGCGTAGGATTACTGCTGCGCTCAGAGTCAAGCCCAATATTGGAGATTTACGTTAAATACAGTTACGTTAAAGCAGTTAGACTTTTAGTTTATTTAGAATTAGCTGGAATAAATAAAACTAACGTCCGTAAACAAGTAGGATATACTAATTTAATCCATGTCCGTTCGCCTGTGGGGTCCCCTTTGTTTTGTAATAAGTAATCATTTTCCTCGTATTTATTTCTAAGTAAACAAGTACTGGAAACATGGGAAAGCTCATGTCTTCCCAGAATACGGACGTATGTTAAAAGTATGTTTCATTCTTTTTCTGCTTTCTAAAAGAATAAGGAGTCAGAATTCGTAGTATCAAAGCTTAGAGATAAGGGTAGAGAGTGTCCATCGATTGTAGTGAAAGATCGGCTAACAACTGTGAGTTTGCACTGCGGAAACCCCTGTATAAGAACATGTTGTTATCACCGGTTTTCCAAAGAGAATATAAGGAATGTTAATTTGTTTATAGGTAGATTAAATTCATGGTTAAATGTTACTACACAAACGTATAAGAAACATGTGGTTCCAATTTGTATATTCATTTATACAGTCATTGCTATCAAGTTTCCAATTAAGACATGATCAAGTCAACATTTAAGACTTTAGTGGTCGTTATTGAACTTTCTTGAAAGTTGCAGACGGCGTCCGGAAACTATGAATATTTTATCTACGGCCTTAACACTGAGGACGTCTCGTAAATATGAGTTGGTATAGGCTACGGATATTGTTAGAGTTAAAATCTACATTGCTTTACGATTTATACATATTTACAGTGTTAAAAATTTAAAACTTAGCTTAGGAGGATATAATTATATCTGCCTAATTTTTAAGCCCATACTCAGTTGTCTCTGTATGTATGAAAGAACTGTCGCCCGCGACTCCGCTCTCGCGAAATTAAAGAACCTCTTAATAAGTCGCCTACGTCTTTTTTAATCGTATGTTCTACGTCTATGCCAAATTTAATCGAGATATGTTGAGCCGTTCCGGAGATACCTCAAACAAACATCCATACAAATAGATAGATATCTAAACATTTGCATTTATAATATAAGTAAGATAAACCTATGATTTAATTGCTTCAGTTTTACGTGGAAATACAAATTATAGTTCTGTATGGTGTACAACAAGATAGACCTGTAAAAAGCTTTTCATTAATGAGAAAAAAAAGTATCGTTAACTCTGTTTTAATTAAATTTTACCGGCGCTGAAAAAACATTTTTCAAAAGATGATTTTTACTTTAAATTGCCTGTCCTCGTAACAACGTTACTAAATGACTATTACGGTATTTTACAAATGTAGCTTTTTGCGTTCTAATTAATTATTGAATGGATTTTCTCTTATCTTCGCTCGCCATACAACTCACACATTCCTCATTCAAGGTAACTACGACTCGACATTTCAAACGTAATTTCATTCATAAATGCTCGTTGTTTATATGTCTACTAGCTGTCGCCCGCCACTCCGTATGCGCCAAATTTAAAAAAATAACTTAATTAGTGGTCTATGTGTTTATCACGACAATGTTCTATGTCTATGCTAAATTTCAGAGAGATCCATGCAGCCGTTCTGAAGATACCTTCTAACAAACATCTGTCCATCCACACATCCCAACATTCGCGTTTATAATATTACGAGTAGTAAGATTAATATTCTCTTATAAAAATTCGCCTATTTGCTAGCTACAACTGACTTAAAATAATTGTACCGATTACTTTTTAACTACAATATAAAAATCATAAGCAGTACGGAGTACGGATTTGTTTAATGCAAAAACCTTGACATTCAAATTGCAAATCTATGCAAAGTATCTTATTTAATAGAAAACATTAATTGTAAAAAAACGTCTACATAATCTGCAATCGATGAATCCAAACTATCCTCATTACATTTCTCTTGTAAATGATTCACGCGTTTGAACTTGAAAGGGTTGTACGTCGTGTAGAGTGTAGACAATTGAGCTTTTAGTAGTGTTGAGTCAGAGTTTTCAATATTCGATAGGAGTGCATTTGTAGGTTCGTTCATATCAGGCGATGCGGTGCAGCGCGACGTTGCTCTCTACTATTCTATTGTTTGTGTACAATAATAGGGTTGCCACTTGTGTTGTTTTTTATGACGCTTATTTTCATAATAAATAAATTATAAACCTTTCAAAATACTTATATGTTCAAAGATTTTAAAAGTCACCATTGGCTAAGTTTATATGGGAATACATACAACAAAGGATTAGGAAGGTAGCTTAACTGTTTATTAGAAATAGAGATCAAGATATTTGGAGTATCGTGTAATTATTAAAGCTGCATTATAGCCTAAAAGCTCATATAAAGCGATTGCTGTGCAAATACTAGATTTGGCCGAATGATTATGCCTATATATCTATGTGCTGTATACAGCGTGATGGCGTACTCTTAATTCTGTAAAGCGGAAAATTACGCGTAATTATCATAAAGAACACATTTGACGACCCTACATTTCTCCGTCTGCGGCGCGGGCAGACGCGAGGCACGCGGCGCGCGAGCCACAGTGCGCTACACCGCTTCCGACTGGTTGCACACTCCGTCTTTGATCTGCGTTCGATTTTCAAATATTAAAAAAAAACTTTTTTATTTATATAATTCGGTTCAAGGCACACACTACTTTTGTGCAAAAAGTACAAGTGGAGTGTTTTAGAACTTTTGGTTAAAAATGTGCATTTGAATTGTGTTTGTGTTGTGATTGTGATAAGAAATCAGCTGTTAAGTGCGCGGTCAAAATACATCGTAAGGTTTTGTTTAAGTGTTGCTAATGCGATGTTATTGGATTAGTTACCGATACTAAGAAAAGGTCACAGCGAAAAGCAGTTTAAGAATTCTACGCATTGAAACATTACAAACATTTACATCCTATTTAAAACACAATTTATTTCAAAAACTTAATTGTACACAACTTGATAAAAACAAGCTGTTGAAATTGAAATTAAGAGTATTTTTGTTTTTGAAATTTGTAACAGCCCAATACTTTATTGGGCATTGCGAAATCAACGTAAATACACTATTGTACAATTTATGCTGATAACACATAATGCGAAAATAATTTTATGTCGTAATTAATGTTGCATTAAGAACAATATTTTAGACCTTATTAAACTCATTATTATGATAAACACAACATATATAAAACAATTTTTAACGTTCGTTAATACTTCGGAGTGTATAAGTTTAAAAAGTTTCGCAGCAATAAGAATAATCTCTTAAGGAAGAAATTGGTGTAGGTTGGTAGTCATCAAATTAAAATAAGCGAGTTTAGTAATAAATACATATACGAAATACACGATTGTAAATAAATGTTACAAACTAATATTAATAAAAGAACGTTTGATAAGCATACAACAAAACTCATACCGTGTAAGCGCAGCGCCAAGGAGCCACATTCACACTAAGTCTTAATTGCTATAACTGAATTGTCTTTATTCAATTAGAGGTAATGGTCATTACTGCTGACTTATCCATTGTTCTTACTCTCTTCTAAATTAACTTTGTATATATTCAGATTTAAGTTTCTAATTAACAATGCAAAGTAGAGAATATTTTAAGATGAAAGTCACTGTCATTTCACAGATTTAGTTTTCGTTTTTTTTTAAGATTCACTATCAGTGTTTGCATAATATCCATATTATTAGTTTTATTTCATCTTAATCTTACGATTTAAATGCCATTATTTTTCTTGTTTGTTAATTTGAATATCAATATACAAATATCAAATTACATATTGTACTGTTTGATTTGAAAAGTCTGAAATTGCGAAGTTAATAAAATGTGTAAGAATGAAATAACTTACGTGATATTGAACCCGTTAATCTGAACAGAACTCTATAAATGATTTCATAGTATAGTTATGCAACATGCTGTATATTCGTGGTCATTGATCGTTGCATAAATATGTCGTGATGCGATCGCTTTTCGTGCCAAATTCCATAAAACTAACGTACGTACCTCTGATTACCGCTACACTTCCTGATCTTTATAGTGTATCGATTCCGGTATTTTAAAGGTGTTCATGAATCTAACAGTGATATGGTCTCTACTAAACCATTCGTGGATAATCACCATGCGGTCACGCGAGGGATAACCGTTCTCAATAATGTATAGCAAACTTACTAATATTATAAATCCGAATGTTTATATGGATCTCGCTGAAGTTTGGCATAGATGTAGAATATTCCTGAAGAGCACGGACTACTAATTATTTTTTTTAATTCCGCGCAGACGACAGTTAGTTTTTAATATAATTGTTCACATTGAATTATTACTAAACTAAAATTAGCGTTATATAACATATATAACAAAGCATTCTAGGTTAGTTTAATCTCCGGTGGAGAGTACTGGGAATAAATTCGGGTGTTCTGCTAATTAGTGGAGCGTTTATTTTCTGTTTGTTAGTCCTATTATTATACACGTTTCAGAGTTACATACATTCCTAGCATGAGTTATTTAAGGTAACTCAAATTTGGATAATTTTCACTAAGGTCACATTTTTTACATTTAGCAACCCAATTGTTGGGTGGTTCGCCTTCATATATGTTGACCCTCAATCCCCAATGGCTGATCTTTTGAGAGCATTTTAAACTTCAAGACCATGATGACCATCTGTTCATGTCAAACTTGACAAATTGGTTTCGGTCCTTTCTTTTAGAATACTTAATTTTAATTTCATCTCTATATTGTGGTAAGACGACTATGGTTAATTAAATAAAACCAGCGCAGTTAGTAAGCATAGCATTGACTATACAAATAAAAAAACAAACCGAAATTCTCTATAGTAATTGCTTTAAAAATGACAATTTTTCTTATCGGACTTGCATCATATCGTATCCTTTCATTTTTACGTCGTTTTATTATCGATTTGGTAATTAATGACCATAATATTTATTAATAATGATTAAAAAACTGTCAGCTGTAACCCGTCAAACGAGCAAGTGAGAGAAACTACGTATTGGCGAAAGTTGTCGATCTGAGACGTATCAGTGCATTATGGAAATTGTGCCAGTTTTCCAAACGATTACGTAAATTAAAAAGAAATACATTAATGTTTAGTGTCGTGTGACGAGTGGATTGCTCCGCCCGATGCAAGTCAGTGGCCGATGCAAGCGTTTTTGTTTGTACAATGTATTGGTGCTACTCATGTCTTGTTTGTGCAGAATTGTAGAGTGATCCTATTCTCCTACATATTTAATCTCTATAGATTTCTAAAAAATTGTCACTAAGTTTGATTGTAAGCTGTAAACACGGGCGCTTTTCAAAATACCCAAATTTTTAAAGAACTGTTTTTGTGCAATTCCAGAATACTTCTTAATAATTAATCGGGGGGAGTTGATGAACGTAGGGTGGTAATGCCAATAAATCGGGAGAGCACTAGGGGCTCGAGAACAAAGGGGGCGAATATCCCTGACGCAGGTCGCGTCAAATTCATTAGGCAAACGATATGATCCGCTATGCATGGCGCTTGGGGGTGACGTGCGCTCACCCCTTTTGCGACGTAAGGGGATGCAGTACTGAACATGCGTAGTACATTGCGTCGCTTTATAACCTAAACTGTCTGTCTGAACATCAAAAACTGAAAGTGCTTTAAAAAAATTGCAGTATATTATAATTTGATATTAAACTTTTTATCTAACTACTAGATTTGTTACTTGCTTTATTTGATTGAAAGCTAAACTTTTATTAAGAATTTATCAGTATGTAATGATTTTATAGATAGTATTTAATAATTAATTCAATTTATCTAAGACTTGATATAATTTTTTAAATCTATTAGATGTCATCAGATATATAAATTCAGTAATAATTTAATTAAAGTACTTGTGATAATTATGTCCGTGGGATAATTAATGATAAAGATTCGCGTCGCTCAGTGAATTGTATTAATGAAGCTGAGCGAATGAGATAACGATGCCAAGGTTGATACGAACGTTAAAACGTCTGTCCTGTGCTGAGCCGCCGATACAAGCTTCCTTAAGCGGCGCCGAGATGCATCTGTGAACCTTCAAATTTTGTCGCGACACAAATAAGTCACACTATTTATAAATCATCGTCAGACTCAAGTTGAGTTTTAAAAGTTATTTTGAATTTTAACCTTAAAACTTTGATTACAAAAACCCTCTATTATTTACATAAGTGTATAAAGCATATTTATTTATATTGTCTTTTAAAAAATTTGAACATGCTGTATCTAATGTTACATATGTTAAAATAAGGATTATTGTTAAGCCAACAATGCGCTTCTTATCGGCTTTATAAATATAGCATAGTTTAATTGGAACACACATATTGCTCTCTACACCAATGTTCATTTGTTTATATTAATTTCTATATCTAATATTGTAATATGAATATAAAGTGTTTGGTGAAAGTCGCCAAATTAGTCAACGGTAAAGTCAACTTTTTTCACATAGAAATGAATAACTTTACTTTATAATCGTCAAAAAATACACATTTTCTTTACGGTGTTCTTTCTAATTTAAAGGAATTAATACACAAGTTTTTTTTTAATATCATAAGGTGGCAAACGAGTAAGCGGCCATCAGAAATCGCAGGGATAGTAAAGCGACCGTTGCCCATAGACATCCGCAATTGTAGAAGTTGTTTTAGAAAAATCTAGTAGTAGTACGAGTAGCTATAGTACGTGTATACATATACTGGTACGAGTACAAGATGTATATCCCATAATCACGGTTACACAAGCGGACAGCACGTGTTTAGCAAACTGATGTATCGAAGCGCGGACACAAGGATATTATTATTTGATGAACGCAACGGTTCGAGACGAGTAACGATGTGTTCGTGAGATACTTACGCCCACTAGATAATCTATTGGAATCATATAACGCCATATTCAGTGATTATTAAATGTCAATGCGGTAATCATCGTTGATTAATATTATTGCTCATTTTGTACCACTCAATAAACGTTTTGTCAAAATTATTAGTTACTTAATTAAGTGAAGTCTATGTGTGTGCTTTAAACAATGAAACCAGTTCATAAAAAATGTTTTTATACACAGATATTGTTGATATAGAAAACTTTAATAAACCTATTTAAAACATTTAATTCATTCCATTTCAATAAGTAATAATCACGTTACTTTGCTTACATCAAAGTTTAGAATTGACTATTCCAAGTTAAGCAAATAAATCATAAATAAATAAAATAATTCCCTTTCCTTTCCCACTTCGTTCAAAAACATTGTTGATCGAAGCTTTCTGTTTTTCTCTTCAAAAATAAGACACTGATGTAATTGAAGGTGAACATTGATGTAAAATGGCTCCACACGTCCGGTGTCCGGTTTCGCGCGCAATGCACGCTCGCGCCTCGCCGCCATATTTATAGTTTATAGCACGCAGCGCCATAAAGCGTGCGCTAATAATGTAAACAATGGCAGTTGGCATCGGGCCACCTGTCTTGTAAGTCACCAGGCACCATAGCACCGCCATGACCAATGAAACAACTATAGAAGTGTACAATACATCAATGGGTCCTTCAAGAAGTGAGCGTCCGGCAACGCATCTGCAGTTCCTCTGGTGGTTCTAATGTCCATGGATGTCTATGATCACCTCGGTGATCCCGCTCGTTTGCCCCCTTCTCTTATAAAAGAAAATTATTAAATTTGAACACAAAAACATTTTAAATTATATTAATATGGACATCAAATATGTAATTCCTTTTCCCGTCCTTGTGTGTGTAGTAAAGTGAGATAAACCATTAATAACAAAGTGTTAAAACTTTCAAATAAGTTGTCAAAAAAGATATACCAAGGTTTTTATTCGGCGTCCAATTACTGAGTATCATTATTACGTAAATTAATACTGCAGTAGCTACAAGTTTCAGGTGACGAATATAAAAAATATTGACACTTTGTTTTTGTTGGGTTATAATATGATATCAGTTATAATACCTATCTCTGAACACTGAGATATATACTACAAGAGAATTAAAGTTACATTTGCACTGTTTATTTATATTTTGCGTATTTACCTTATCATGTTAGTAAGATGAAGCAACCGAGATAGTATGAGGATAAGAACCGTCGAAAGTGACAGCATAATTAATCGATAATTTAAGTTTCGATCAGCGTCCTATGATTAAACCTTAGCAAGAGTCGCGTGGGCAGGATGGGTAACCTACGCCTTCGGACAGTCGATGAGTAATCTTGCGAGTGCCCACCTTTGTGCGTCAATGCATCATCGACATTAAATTTATATTTAAATGTGATGAAATTAACGCTTCATACATGTGAATTTCTGTCAGTAACGCCCGCATAATCTGATTATGAGCTTCATTATTCTGACGAGATACATTCTAGCAACTTAAAATATTATGTTACAATTTAAAGATATCAATTTCAGAATGGTTCGTGTCCGTTAAATATACCTCTTGATTTATTAACTTTTAATTAACATAGTAATTATAAACCGATAACATACTAATTATGAAAGAATCTTGATTAAATATTCTTACGTTTACCAATGTTCGTAAAGTTTCGTTTTCAACTCAAGAATCCGGAAAGATAAACACTGGGTAATCATGAAACATTTAAAATATACTACTTAAATCCGAACGTAGAACTGTGGATAAAAGTTAAAGGAAGATATTCATTTTTCAACGCAAGCCCCCATTGTCTCAGGACTAATGCAGCTTCGAAACAATGGCGCCATCTTGGAAAATGCGAAAGAAAGAGAAAGCATATCTTTATACTTATAGATGATGAGGTAGGGTCCCTATAGAAAGTTTATAGTACTTGCTACAGTTCATAAACAGTCGGGTCACTTCTCCGACAAAGTATACAGTAATATATTGAGGTTTTACTTTTTATGGACCTGATAATTTATGACCGGTATTATGATTTTTTAAACTAACCTGAAACCTGCAAAATCGCATTACTATACAATGTTTTTTATTACTTACAGGACATAACCCGCACCAACAGTGCAATTAGTTTTTCAAATCCTACTGCTTATCCAAAGAATAGCCCGTTCATATTATTTGACAGCCGGCACGCATCAAAATAATTAATTAATTATATTCACCTTTGAATCATCTCTATACCCTTACCATTGTATTCCGTTGGCGGTGGTCGTGTGACGTATTCTCGCTGGATTTGGCGCAGGTACTAGCAGTCCACTGTTAAGTCTAACAATGGCGACGCTTGAGGCTATCTCGTTACTTTATATGAGACAAAATATTGTACAGACTACATAGGTCATTAATATGTAATTTTACAAAAAAAATAATAGATTTAGTAATAAAGGAGTAATTTCTTTTAAATGGTTAAAAAAAACAAATAAAGTCATGTTCAGTTGTAATATTTATGAAGAAGCGGTAAACTTTTTGCAAACAAAAGACTTGTTTTATAAAATAAAATAATATACGCTGGATCTGAATTAAAATAACTCAATTGAGTTAATTACGAAACATCTATTGATATTTATAAACATGGTTTAAGTATTTTTGATAAATATTGTTTTATCCAACAATTCGCTTTGAAGGCTAAATAAAATCACACAATTAATGCTCGTTTAACCTCAAATTTAATTATGAATTGTACGCAAACTTTTGTTACTGTACTAAGAAAATTTACGACAAAACACAAAACACAATACACAATCAGTAATGCTGTGAAAATTTCGTACTGATTTTAATCGTAGGATAATTTTGTAATAATTATTTAGTGTGGATTGTCTTTGGCAACCAACCAGGGTCTCGTCTGACCTCTTTTGTTTAATTAATTAATAAATTAATTTAAGAGCTAATGAATGAAAATGTTTGACTGTGAATAAAACTTGTAATTTTTTGTAATTGGTCATTAATTTTTTTGTTTTTAACGAAATATTTTAACGGATTTTATAGTGCTTATAACTTTCCCAATTAAAATTAAACAGATTAAAAAATAAATTTAGTACGTTTACGTACCTGTAAAGTATTACAAGCCGTTAGTTGAAACCAATATTGTACAGCACCACTGAACAATACGATTTTGTTTTTGGGCTGACATTGTTATGTGACGTGAAAGTTTAATGCATGTGTTCATACGAAAACACTGAAATATTCAGTCCTAACAAATTCGTTGGAAGTAGGGTTACAAATCAATATTCTTATTTGGACCAGTTATAAAATTAAATAAATATCAAATTAATTGTCACTATCTACGGACAAAAATAAATTGCATAGTTTTTAGATTATGAATAGGAATTCCAGTAAACCAGCAACAGCAAACCAGCGTTTTTACAAAAACTAAATTTAAGTTCCTATTCGTTTCAGTATTGTGCGATTTATAATATGAATTGCAAAATAATCCGGCCGTTGGTGTTGCAAAGGGCAGTGCCCCTATTATTGCCATTGCGTATCGTTAACATCTTAAACTGCTATTCGCTGTGTCAACCAATTGTCGGTGATAACTCAATCTCAATCGCTAGTCCATAGTCCATCAAGTCGCTAAGTAACTATTCATTCAGAATTTGCAGTTTATGTTTTATGCAATACATCCAGTGTTATTAATCGCGATGTAAATGAGTCTCCAAAGAGAAAAACGTATACGTTTCAAGATGTGGAAAGCCATTATAAATAGAAAAAGAAAATACAGTGATGTCCTACCCTGTGATCAAGAGTCCTCTTACGCCGCTCTGGCGGCCATGCAAGGAGGCAACTCGTCGACTTTACCGCCATCTCTCGACGCGCTTCGAGCTTGTAAGTATTGTTGCTACTTGGCGATAGATGTCGTGGGGAAATAAAAACTTGTTTTTTTTAAGGCTAGTTTTGTTATGATGTTTACAATGATAATAATAAAAACAATGTACAGGTAATAATTAAAACAAGCTTTGACATTAATTAACTGTTTATATAAAAACAAATTGGCTATTGGTTACTGATTCCTTGCGCTAGAGAGCGCATGAGTACATTTTGGATTTGTTGTTTTGAATTACTTTGTGCAGTTATTTCAACTTTTTATTGTCAAAATTGCCTCTTCTATTGCAATTTTTTTCGTCACAAAAGTAACAGTGTCTGTGTTATCTTCCAGTCATAACGAAACCTATGAATCACGCTATTGTGTTTGTTAAACCGAGCGCGACAGACTCCTCCATAAGGTTAATCTGCGTGACATTTTTGCCGAGCTTACCTTCGTGACCGCGAGACAATGCTGTAGTACAATGGAAGTAGAGACGGGATCGGCTATCTCAAGGAATCGTGATTCGCGGACACGGCCTAGACGAATCTGTTGTTTAAATATACCGCTATCATTTTTGTTGAAAACTTGTACTTTTGAAATGGATATATAAACGGTAAACGATTTCTTTAGGGTACTTTACTCCTTATTCAAGAAGTAACTAATTATAAGATGATTTCGCTCGACCCACTTTAGTCCTCCATTTGTTCTTTTTATTTGTCTATCTATAAAATCTTTTTTATACAAACTTCTTTAGGCTATTCTATTCTATAGTTGCTACAATGCGCCTCCCACGGCACGGTTTCCATGACTTTACGTAAATCCGCTAATTATTGTGCGTTCATAACTAACAATGAATCCCCGAGCACAATAAGCCAGATAGAAAACTTAAAAATATGATTACGATTTAAAATGTTCATTGTTTGAATTTCAGAAAACAAACAATTTATAAGACAAGGTCTTAGTCTATACTAAATGAATTTAGCTGTATTTTTTTAAACTATTACAAAAATTCTATTGTTTTTATTAATGCATTTTTCTTTTTTTGTGCAATAACTTACAAAATGAAATAAATCTAAAATCACTGTGACCAAGTCAGACTAAAGTATTGTACGCAAAGAGAGTTATTTGAACACGCAAAACAAATGTTACCGCGTATCCAATGGTTTAGAGGCGTGACCCACTTTACGCCGGCCATCGGCCCCACAACTGACACATTCATATTTTACCATGGGGACTTCATTGTATGTTTATATGTGGGCGTTTAATTTAATGTTAAACCTATGTTTTTTATTTTGTTATTAAACTTATTATTATCTGTATATACTATAAAGTATAGAAATAACAAAGTAACAATCAATGAAGTGTGTAATAAAATAGAACAATCTCTCGTTATACGTGTAAACATCAATAAAACAGATTCATGACATAGTAACAATTTTTCTTATAGCTAACAATATCCCGAACGGAAGGGCGTGTGATACTGTACCCATTTTGCCATATAAGTGTAACAAGCCCAGAGAAACTGGCCCCAATGGAAGTAGAGAGAGCGCAGCCACAAAAAAAAACTGGTCGCGTTCGGAAACTGATCATTAAAACATTTTTCATTTTTTATCTACTAAAATATGGCTTGGAGTATAATTTAATTTAATATAATTTAAGTTCACTGAACTTAAGATTTGTAATTTGTGATGATGTTATTATTTACAGCTAGTTATTCTATACGTTGGATACTAATGACCAAAATCATTTTCCAACCATTTTTTATTATCTGTGGTACTTTTCATTTTTATTTCGTTTAGTTTGAATATCACCGATTTAAACCTCCTCATAACAATCGAAATTCATGACCGTTTCGGTGATTGAAATTTTTTTTTATTAGTTACATAGAACGTAATTGATATAATTCTTGGAGCGATCTTAAAGTTATTTTTTTCTCATTTAATCTTTCTTTATTCATTATATTACAAGCGGACAAAAAATGGTAAAGCTATAATTTTACGTTACAAACTGGCTTTTGACCTTACAAATTTAGTACTTATTAGGATACAAGCTAACAAATTATGGTCAGTTATTACAGATCATATACGGCTCATGCGGCCTTTTAAGATATATCTATAGTTTTATAGTCGTAAGATATCGTTAAGTTGCAATGGGAATGCTGGGATCCGTCATGTTAGTTCTAATAAGGTCCGGTGAAAAGTGACTAATGACAGCTTTTATCTCAATATCTCTACTTCCGTCACATGTCCGAGGAAGTAATACATACACGTCTAATTCAAGATAGAGATAGCTTACGCTATATTATATTACTCTATATCGTACATAGCATTAGAGCTAAATCTACAGCTATATATAAATCCGGATCAATTGTAATACTATAAAACAAAATTTGTCTACGAGGAATTAAAATGCTGCAATAAATCGAGTTTTCCCTGTAACCAATTCAATACTTCATTATGTTATGGAAACAACACATACTGTAGATGATAATAAATATTTATACTGATACATTGAGTATTGCATTTGAGTTCAAAACAAACATTGTCTTCGTTGCGCTAAAAACAATGATTCAGGCGCTCATTAGCAAGTGAGTCATTGTATTGTGCGGGCGGACCCTGCGCCTACCACCACAGTCTGAGCTTATACTTAGGGCTGCCAACATACAATAAACGATGACCCAAAGACGACGAAAAACAACCAGTAACCACTTGTAAAACTTTGACTGCTTGGCGGTTAAAAAAACAACATCTACTGTATTATTTTATACTTACTATGATTCTGTGTAACCCGCATCCCGAATATGCATTCAATGCA
Source organism: Papilio xuthus (assembly GCF_000836235.2). Classification (NCBI taxonomy): domain Eukaryota; kingdom Metazoa; phylum Arthropoda; class Insecta; order Lepidoptera; family Papilionidae; genus Papilio; species Papilio xuthus. The sequence continues at coordinate 4,842,427 of NW_013530969.1, forward strand.
AACACTAATAATTTGAATTAATATTGCTCACATTTACAAAGTTGGCAACCCTATTTACAGCTTACTCCCCACATGATTTACTTCAAGTAATCAAGAAGACTATACTTAGCCTTCTTGATTGCTGCCTCAATTCAAATCAAATACATACGTTGTCTTCATATTTAAGTATTTAAAAATGGATATAGCTTTTGGTAAATCTGTTATTATTATCATTGATAATGCTGAAATATTTATAAACTTTCCAACAACAATGTTATGTTAATTAATTATTTTTTGTTACAGGTAAGTTACACTGATTAAATCTTGTTATTTCGAGTGGAATCGTAAGTAACTACTGCATGAAACATTTTATCTAGACTAAGTTCAACCAAAATACTTGATAAAGAGTGTTTATTGATTAAGTATTAACGTCGAAATAACATGAAAAATACAAAGTATTTCCGTCTTATAAACGTGAATACAAGTTCTTGCGTTGATATTAAAGTTACCGGTTCGACGGTCTTGGTTAATTGCTACTTGAATTTCCCAAATTGGGATATCGTATGTTGTGGATGACGGCCGGATGTCGGTGTTGGCGGGGATGCTGTGAATATGCGCGCCGACACGCATCCGCTTGCAGGGCTGTCACCCGCTAATTGTCTACGTTAATTACTGTTCATTGAATTGATAAACCAGCTTTTTATTAAGTTATAGATGGCTTTATAAAACTTGAATATATAAAACTATGATGTAGAAGTCCTTTAGGTAATAGGTGAATAAACGTGAGTAAAGTTTTTGACACCTGATTTTAAACCAGATCAACTGTTATTGCATACTCGTTATTTTCTTAAATACTATTTATCGCACGTATGATAAATACAATTTTCATAAATGATCATAAATTATATTATATAAAACTTAATGTTTGATGGAAGGCAAATTCAAAACAGTAAATTAGATTAAATTATTACAATTTTTTGCATCAATTTACAAAATATTCTTTAATTTTTAGTGAAAAGGCAACCCTTTCAGAAGAACGCATTGGTGGCGCGTTAACGTAGTGTTTGTTTACGAAGTTATTTCGAATTCGACGCTTTCGACGTTCCAAGAACGTTCCGGTGTCGGTGCGGACAACAAGCGGTGGTCGGGCCACACGCCAGCGGGTTGCACTATCAATTAGTAATTCTCTGTTATTGTTACTGATGCATCTTTGATCATACCAGTCCAAATTCAAAGGAGAAAATATATATCCCATCATATACAAATAACAATGTTTCACTATTTCCTTAACGTGGAATTTTACTGCTGTGACACTTGTATAGAGACATATTGTGGCTATATTTTCAAAGGAAATATGAGGGATGACATTACAAATTTTTTGGAAATTCGCAAACCAGTTATATCTTATTACATAATGTAAATGCGATTGTTTGGAGGTATGTATAAAAGGATGTCTGTGAGAACGTATCTCCAAAAGGGATCTCGATTATATTTGGCATAGATGTAGAACATCGTCAAAACGCATAGGTTACTAATTAAGTTTTTTATAATTCAGACAGAGTCGCGGGTGACAGCTAGTTATGAATATGGAAGAAAATAAGAAATATTATATAAAATGTGAATTTGACATTTACGTACCACTGAACTATTAGTTCAAGTAAGACTGATACAAAATACATAAAGAAAAGATTAGAAGCACTAGCAATTAATACGTTAAATAATATCTGTTTACCAGTATTGCTATAATCCGTAGAAATAATACAGAAATACAAGATTTCTACCGGTATCTCTACTCTGTTTTCACATTTAACTCGATATATCGACATCCTTTAATTAGGCTGTTGCACAATTAGGTCACAGAACATGTGTATTGATACTGCAAGGAAACTAGGTTGCATCTGTTACTTTTATACTTTTTTGTATCGTAACTTTTTAAACATTAAATCGGTGTCAAGTTCTTACGATGTTTACACAAGTTTATCGTTTAATAATTGAACATATTGAATATGTGCGAATGAAAATCACAGGAAAATGATTTTGATCGTTTTTTTAAACGTTTATGCAACAACAGAAATTATATCGCCTTTATTTAATAGCAGGAGAGCAAATGCAACATAATACAATATTGCACATTTTTTTATTATAATTGTGCAGTTTTGTATAAATATTTATACATATTGTATGTAATCATTGTCGTTTAATTTTTATACGATAGATGCTTACGACTTTTATAGTTCCTTATGTTCATATGTATGCAATTGGTTATGTAATCTTCAAGAGCAACGGTTAACCAGCATATGTATAAGTAGTATGGGTTTTTAAATGTACTGTTTCTGACCAAAGATATTAAACTCCGTGCTGAATTGGCTCGTTGTTAAAAGATTTTGTGCCAAAAATATTGCACGACGTTGCAGATGCGCTAAATCACGCTCGAACTGGAACATAGTCCGCTTTGTATCAAGCCACCGGCCTTATGCAACCTGACTGATTAATGCCACTGCTAAACATTATATAATGTCTTAGTCCGTATGCAATTTATAAATAGTCAAGATTTTTTCCATCCTTACACTAACGAGATTTTAATTTTAAGATCTAATAATTAACGACTAGAAAATTCACTGATGTAACCTAAAGATCTAATATAACTCAGCTATTTAGCTATTTGTTATCTATAGCACGATTAACTTTACATACTAAGAGGATGTTGGTGTCGTTTTTTTCTTGGTCTTTGTGAATCAATAGCATTAACTGTAGGTCGTAGATTACATTTTCTGGTAACAGCGGGTAATAGTTACCTACAAATAAAGCATGTAGTACACCATTAAATATTCTAAGTCTACATTTACGCAATCGTGTACTTGTTTGTTTATCTCACGGGCAAGGATGTTCGGGCGGGTCTATGCCCGTGGCGTGTGATATCAACAGTATTGCATCTTATCAGTACACGTGCGTCCGAGCAAGTTACACACGACTGACTCATGAATACACAACATTCTTGATACCTTTACGATTTATTCACATGTTTCCACGGACTGGAATAATTCTGTCGGCTAAGTTATAGACATATTTATACGAAGCTTATATAAGTTAAATACCTTTAGGAATATGTTAGCTCAAATAAAACCTAATAAATCAGCTTTCAATTATATTACAGTATATTTTTGCTTTATGCAAAGAGAACTTAACCCTCATGTAAGTCTTGTTCGGGAACTGAATGTCAATCGCTCTGCAGTTAATTACTCTAAGCTCTGAGTTAGTGGTTCGTCTGCTCGTCCGATATTAATGTGTTAATTACAGTTGTTTATCCGATTCATCCGACATTCGCCGAGATAAATCTTTACGAAACGTAAATAGACTTTCCACGTCTCCTCTTGCATTAACTTGTTTAAGATAGAGGTGATTTCATTTTAGCGTTAAATTTATACATTCTTTTCATAGCGTTGAGCTCAATACATACTATTATGTTAGTTTCTCTAGAAAGTAAAAGTTATAGTTCAAACTATAAACATACTTAAAATTACTTTTTGATAACAATGTTTACTTCAAATTTATCAGTGGTAAAGCCACCAGAGCGGAGAAATACCGACCACACAGAATAAAAATGTAACCTAATAGTTTTAGTCGTTTGTTTAGTTGTTGGAGGAGACCAAAATACTGACAAAATCTCTGTAACTAACGAACTTGTAGATATTATGAGAAGGATGGGGTCACTTGCCAGTTTTTATTCCTTTCTGACTGTTCCAAATAATAAAAAGGTTCCAATGTGAAAATATCAAAATGAGCCGGTCTTCGTCTAACGTCGCCCTTACAAGTTAGAATGCCGCAAATAAAACGTGTCTGTGATGATAAAATTAAAAAAGCGAACTGGAAAGTTCATAGGACGAGCATCGGTGATAAGTTATGAGACAGTTATACTTTCTTATCGCGCTACTATCTATGTTGCTCAATTATTGCACAAAAGTTATCGCGCCCAGTTCTGTGGAAGTAAACAATTTTCCCCATATCTATCGTAGGGCTGAGCCTTTTGTACTCTATTTCAAGTTTCCAAATAGTCCAAAATGCTTTTTAATTTATTCGTCATAGCTTATTACTGGCTGTTTATAAAAATAAAAAAGAATACTAAGGAACATTTATATGTAATTATCATTTTTCTGTACAGCGACTTAAAAAAACCTTTTTATTTCTCTTAACTTTTTTTCTGAACCTTTATCAAAATTAGTATTTTGAGGGGGATACCTTAGGGTATCCCCCCTCAAAATACTAATTAAACATTACTCTGTTACTGCATTCCGGCAAATTTCGTGTTGATATGAACAAGTCAGTCGTCAGTGTTTCTTTTCCTGTTTGCATAACGAGCAAGCCATGCTGGTATCGGCCCTGTTGCGTTTAGTAAACACAAGTAAAAAAGAAAACGAACGTTATCAAATTATCGTACGCGCTCGTGTGATCTCGTTTTATGAATCCAGCTGTCTATGTTAATTTATATAAGGGGCATTCGCATTTGATTACAATTGTTTTATACTTATGTTATTACAACTTGTAACAGTCATTTCATTACTTTATACAAAGGTAAATTTTTATATGTAAAGTAATTTAACTTCTATCATTGTTGTGAATATTAAACTAAATAGTAATTTTATTTTTAGTCCACTTTCACAAAATTTTTGAAATGTAATGAGGTTATGCGGGTTCTTTAATGTATGTAATTTTAGCTTTGCATTTATTGGCATGTCGCGGAATATAAATTAACTAAAACTAAATCAAAAGTTGAATACTCACGCGTGGAAGTTAATTATCCGCTCTAGAACACAGTGGAAAGAGGAAGATTATCTTACTGGGAAAAAGAAATTAACTAACATGTTAAGTTAATATTTTTTGGGTTGTATTAGTCAATAGTTCATGAAGTGTTTTTGAATTTAGTTCCATTTAAATTCCCCTCCCCTCCCCAAAATTAGTCAAGAATTTCTATATTTTTTTTTGAAAATTGATTATTTATAAAAATACGTGGTTACGATAGGCAATAAACAATTGTAAGTTTGTAAGCCCTGATATTAGAGCTTATCGCCTCGGTAGTTTGTATGAAAGTAGGGTTCGCAGGCCCAGCACAAGCCCGGTGTAGTGGGTTCACCGCCATCACCGGCCCGGTCGGACGCGGTTTGTAAACATTTGCCAGTTGCCACCGCGCCGCGTGTTGGAACGCACGTGTTTATCGCATTTACGTTATAACATAATATGAACTAACAGTTAGTGTTACCATAAAACGCAGGAAGCTCGGGAGTACCAGTTTCGAACACCATTGTGCCAGTTTTGTGGTAACTTTGCGTTCTTTTGTTGATACGTGGTTGTGCTCAGTGACCGTCACAGTTTTTTTTTCTGTTTTGAAGTCGTGTGCGGTACGGTGGTTCCATTGTTTAATGTGAATAGTGGTACATACTCATATTTAAAAATGCCCAGCCTAAAATTCATACACAACACATAGATGAAGCAAATACATATTTATATTTATGTCAATGAAATATCTTCTAACCAATATTTACAAGCAATTGCATAAATGGTAAACCGCATGATTACAATAAATAATTTCTCGGGAATCATTGACTCATTTCATCGTTTTTTTTCATGTTTTTTATTGAAATAGGTTTTCAAATCTACACTAAACGTTTATTTTTTTTGTAATGTAATAAAGAATAAGGTTAAGTTTAACAGCTGTGGCCTTGTAACTCATTGTCCTTTAATAATTAATTAGTCCGTGATATTGATTAACTGCCCTTAACACCTCACGTCTCAGTGAATCCACTCGGCAAGAGGTCTAAATATAGCAGCCTAGTGTGCCCTAACCCTTAAGTGTTACTGTCGCTACAAGGTTTCACTAGATCCAACGAGTTTTGCTTTGAATATGATCGTGACTTTCTCACGTGATTTAGCTTAAAGACTTGACATGTTGATTGATCATCTATTACGTTATCTTTTCAATTTACACAAGTTTTCTATAATCAGTTAAATTCCTTGTAAAAAAATGAAGCTTATGATGTAATTGGAAGTCATTAAAATCATATTCTTGCTGCAGTTCGGGTTATTCAATTCAGTATTCGACTTCTTTGATTGTTCAACTGTTCAAGCTGTATCAAAGAAACTCGTAATTTTTTAAATAATGTAAATAAGGCAGTAAAAACAAAAGGAAACATGTACAATTATCCGGATACACCTGATCCTTAGTCTAATATTGTTCAATAAAGTGTGGAATGTTTGGTGTTCGGAAATTAACATTGCATCTGCCGCGCCGGGTGGCACAAAATAACTCCAGCACATGCCTCGACACAACATCTTGCATGCGCCCGCATCCCGCTACCTGCTATAGGGTATTGTTACCCTAGTACCCTCCAGCACAATAGACCTTGCTTACTCTGTTTTGTTCTACGAATTACCAAAAAACACTTCTTATTTTGCTTTCGAGTACGTCGTCAATATTCGAGTGGAATGTTAAGTCGGTGTTTTACAACTCTAATGTATTGGATAATATAGCTTTGTTTGGTAATTTACAGAGGGTACGCAGTGTTAACATACATATAGGGCTAATGTAAACATAAAAATCTTACAGCGAAAGAGGTTTTATGTCGGGTGTAATTAGTATTATTATAAAACTTGAACTGTAGTTGTTTGCTTTAAGTATAGATTGAAAATTATTTTTGATTTGGTTTAATCAAAGAACATTTTAACCGTCATTTGAAAAGACCAAACTTTAAGCTTAATTATAAATCTATTCACGTTTATCCAACAAACCAGACACGCGGAATGTTAAAAGAATTTTGTATCGGCTACTTAACGTGACATTTCAGACGCCTTACAGCAAAACAGATTTGTATTTCGTGTAAATATTTATATCCGTTTTAAATGTCAGTCGGTGATAAAAAAGTTGCTTTGAAGTTGCGACATAAAAGGTGTTATTGCTATTTGCCATTAAAGTTTTAGAGTTGCGTTTCTCGATACATACATAAACGCACTGCGAACACTTGGAATAGATAAGTTATCTCCAGTAGGAATTCAAAGAAAAAGCTCATCGTGAGAGTATCATCTTTATCTGTTGTCATCTATATTCCCTAACCTGTGGCACCTTGTATGATTCAATATAATTTACAACATGTTATAAGTCGACTCTTTATTAAATCAGCAGGATATATACCGTAAAAATTTAATTATATATTCGAATTAAAACTGTATTATGTACGTAAATGTACGTGTAAACTTTTATAGATTCTCATACAATACGTTACTCACGGCTTTGTTGAGTACACGAATATATCATTATACTCACGCCTTTATTTCATTTCACATGGTAGATGTAGCTTCAAGGATTTTTATACAATGCCGTGCTACCTACATATTTATTACAGAAATCTAAGAAGTTCTTAAGGTAAAGTTTATTGGCTTCTTTGTTAAACAGCAAATTTATATTTTAATTACATGAAGCGAACCCTGCATTGTTCATATAACGCTATGCGAATGCTACTTTACTGAAAAATATTAATTAATTTCTAGAAAATCAGTTCTTAAATATTTTTTTTTTCGCCGTATACATCAAATCAATTTTACTAATGCACACCAATATAACGTTAATCGAATAATAAGGACATTTTTACTTGTGACAAAAACTGTTCATGTAATTGAGAGTGACTCAATGATAAGACAAAGTTTTGCTAAGGTTATTTATTGATTAGATTATACGGTAACTTGATGTTAAGAAAAATGCCCACAATAAAGTAATTGTTCGTGTATATTTTCTTATATCAAAAATTATTTTTTATTTAATCGTGACCCGTTTTAAAATTACAGCTGGCAACTCTAACTCACACAAAAATAGTAATAGCAAAAAAAAAATTCTTTTAAGTATTACGCTTTGAAATACATATTCGAAATTCAAATATAATTTACAAAATCTATACAACGAAAATGTTGTTAAGTTTTTCTGTTTTGCAAGCACACGCAAAAAAGTAAGAAAACGCGTTTTTACGTAATTGCGCGAACTTTCACTCGTTGGTGTAAAGCCAGGCAGACAAGTTTAAAAGCTTAATATTATCGCTTTATTTGGATATGTAAGCTTATATGATATTGTTTGTCATACGGTTTTGTAACAGAAGATTGTATCGTTTTCATTTCATTTCTGTTTAATTGTTGGTTAAGTGCAAAGTGAAATCCTTGTGAAATTTTCTTATCTGGTTTCCGGTAGCTTGGTGCAATACTTTGTAAACGTTTTAGCTTACTTTAGAATACTCGAACTGTTTAGTTCTTTAACGAAATCATCATAAACGTGAATCGCATAGTCGCTTTAAAGAAACATCGGAATGGAGGTTAATCCTCTGTCATACGTTCCCGGTGCCTCGGTTATACAGTATGTTTAAATTATCTGCGTTATAGGAAATAAATAAATCTAATAACTAATTAGCATTTTCTTTTGAGACACACGCTTTAGATCTCTTTGAATCACATAAACGACCTTTTAAATCGACACATAATAAGTAATGTTTTACACCGCAACACAAGAATCCTTAGACTATTTTGCCGTTATACAAAATGAAGGCAAGGATTATCATTTATGTGTTACGTTAATGATATCAGAATACATGGAAATTTACTTACAAATGTAACCGCATTGATAATCAACATGGTAAAGCTGGGTTAATACTAGTTCCACGTCTCTGAATTGCATTTACAGTTAACAAAGCATCATCGATTCCGCACCGTTAACGTAACCAGATTCAATACTTAATGATCGTGTTAACGTCTATCCGGTACTTTTTTTATTTTACACCGATGTATCTCTTATATTATACCGTAAAACGTGAAAATATTCGTAGTTATATATTTATGGTAGCAATTCACTACATCATAAGCTCTTTTAGGTTATTTCTAATTATAATACAGGTAAAAAATTTCATGAAATGTGACAGATGGGAAGTTGCAAATGGGTCAGCTGGCGACATTCCAAAGAAAATGTTGGAGTTGCCAGTTAACGCACCTAATGTTGCTAGTTTAAACTAATATCAGTGCTGTTTGCATAAAGCTAAAACTATAAATATGTCAACACATGGACTCGTAACTACTATTTTCGTACAATGATATGGGTGTTATAGAAATCTATAAATTTACAATTACTGATCGGTCGTGGCCTGAACACATTCAATTTTATATTTCAGTAAACTCACAACGCTTCTTTAATATAGCAATCATAATTCTAATCTTCTAATGTCGGGGGAATGTTTTACGTAGCATTATAACAGCACTTATAGGGTATTTGTAAGTGCTCGTATTGTATTCGATTGCTTTTCATGTTTTTTTTGGTCAGGAAATGTCTTTATTCTTTTTTTTATAATTTATTCTGATTCAATCGTAGCCAGGTATATAAATGTCAACTTCTTACTCTTCATCCTTATCAGTTATGCCATTTCACACAGTCCTAATCTATTAGCTTGAAGCAACTTGATAACTTATTTCCTTATTACCTTATCAGTTGTAGTTTGATCCGCTTACTGTTATTTGAACCTGTTTATTCTTGAAATCATATATTTAATCCCATTCAATAGTCGTATGAATGTAATACATATTAAAATTAATAAAAATTACTTATCACCACAACGACTACTAAATCTTAACGGTTTTATTTACTTACAATTATTTTATTCTTCGTGCTTGTAAACCAACGTACAAAAACTCTTATAATTATATAAAATATAACTTAAAATGTTGACTTGCGTCCATATTGTGTTTGTCTTTTAATATACCACAGCGGATCCGGTAACTGCCGACTGTGAAATTTAAAGATGAAACAAGCGATAAACGTCAGATTAAACTGCGGCCGCGCTATTCTCTATCGGAGCCAATGTTTTTACTATGTCAGCTATTTCTATCTATGAGATACGATGCCTCTATTTTACCGAAGCAGTTTCTTATGCAACGCGTAAATAAATCGTTATTTTAAAACTAGCTGTTGCCCGCGAATCCGTCCGCGCGAAATAAAAAAAAACCTAATACGTACTCTGTGTTTTTCCAGATTATGTTCTGCATCCATCCATCTTTTCCTTTCTCAATTATATTATAATATTAGTAAGATGTGGTGAAAAACGATTCTATTTTTTTATAGAGTCTGTAACTAACCAGTGTCGAAATGTAAACTATAGTACAAATAGTAATAAATTATATGAATCTGTTGAAGTGCAATGTATTGCAGTTTTTCGCGATAAATATAAATATGATCTCGTTAGTGTGTATGTGTGTCAGAGTGGGCCTCTAATGCAGTGGTAATGCGCGGCACCGTTGTGTGAACCGTGCTTAATCTTCGCCAGACCCGTTGCCCATAAATAGGTCCCTTGTATGAGCTTTTCTGATAAAAGATAGTTCCGTTATCACTATGTTTATGTGCATACATAAAAAGTAATGTGTTTACAATTCAATCGCTATTTATTTTTGCAACTTTGTGTTGTTGTCACTTGTCTTAGTTTCTAGCCTTTTACAATCTCATTGATATTTGAAAAATAAAACGCAAAAATTTCTCTTACTTAATTGTTTACTTGTGATTTATACCTTCACGGTTTGTTTCCAATTGTCTACGCGTTTACTTTTATCATGACATTTGAGATAAATAAATAATTGTCACATTTGATTGATTTGTTCTATTCGAGTATTTGTAGTTATCTTGTTTGTGAGACATCAGTTTCACTGTCCGCGGTAGCTGTAGGAGAGTTAAGCGTGCAGTTATTTGTGCGCGCACGCTTCTCGGTTGGCACATATCTGTTCAACGAAAGTTTATTTATTCTCGTGTTCGTGCTTTCTTCGTACCGTATGATTTGCTCACTCTGCCACCTTTTCCGTTAGTTGAATTTTGTATTTATACGACACAGATTTCTATAGTAATTAAATTAATCTTTAACCCACTTTTAGCGTAGCTGCTATCTTTAGACGTTCCGTTCAAGAGTATCTTGTCTTTTATAAAGAAGGTTAAAGTTGAACAAATTGAGGCAAATTAGCTATTATTTACCACATAGTTGCTTAAAGATAAAACAGTCGGCCAAATTATATAGATTTGGTCACCAAATCTTTAAATGTATCAAGTTTGAATCGATAAAAAATTGTACACGACTGACCCTAAGAATGCAAACGAAATTATTTTTTTCCTACAAAGATTCTTTTCGTGTACTTAACAATATGAGAGTTATTTTATATTTAACTGTATGTACAGACAACGTTACACGACATAACGTGTTAGTGCTCTTATATTATAATACCTATCACTGTTACTTAATTACAAAAACGTGTTCGCATAGGTAATGACATTGCAACAAAAAGATAAAATTAATTTTCTAACATGAAAACATTATGCACATCGTAAGCTCGTAAGCCAAGATCCCGTAGCCTGGCCTGTTTTACGTAATCGTTACCAAGAGAGCCGCCCACTGCCGCCCAAGCTGCTCCTACACATTAGTCAAACTAGCGAGATATAATTACTGACGGACGAATACTGCCGATTCTTATTAGTGTAATCTTTTATTATATTGTAATATAGTCATCATTTCAATCGTCATAGTAGTGTTTGTATGCTCAACCATAGTAGTTACATAGTCCTTTTTAAACACTGGCTCTTGTATCCTTTAACTTTTAAATGAAACATTGAAATGCCAATAACCCAGTGTTAGCGAACAGTTTCACTGTGACTGCTTTATTCACTGTTTCAGACAGATGTTTCACGCACCTGTTAAAAAGCCGTATGTTGGACTATCGTTAAATTCACGAATTATGAGTTGAAGTACCTAAATGTCTGGATTTACCGACAGTGTCAATTCTAAAATCAAATTTAAAAACTAAATAATAGATTTCTTCATTAATTTGCCTCAATATTTTGATAGCGCATGTCCGAATTACACTGAGATGGAACAAAACAAATATATTGATCACTCCGTCTTAATAATAATAACCTCAGTATATATATTGAACAGTACACTATGTACAAATAAGTACATAGATCAGTCAATTGTGGTAACGCCCGTGAATCTACACGAGATGTGCGCTCAGTATAGCCGCAGCTGCCAAGGCCGACCTCTACTGAACCACTGACATACCACCGACCGCTGTATCTCCTCGTACAACTTGTTTTATTTAATTGTTTCTCACGTCTTTTGTTACACGCCTCATGTAATGGAAAAAACTTATAAATGAATAGATAAAAGTCTTTTGATATATCTATCTACTGTTCAGATGTATCTACTATAAGTGCGCGTCTCAGAACGTTGATCCGTTTCGCTTACAATAGACATCGTGGTGTCATCACAGATGGCGCGGCGCGACACTGTGAGACTATCCTCGAGCATGCGGTCGACATTCCAGCCGGCCTCTGTTTGTCCGTTCTCGTCTAGCGGGCTTAAAATAATTACACAAGTGCTGGTGTGTAGCTAGCCAACCCTGTAGAGTTCGTTGCGCCGGCGCTTCCCCTCGTCTACCTGACATTTCTAAAATGGAGAGTAAAAGCGTACAGCCACTTTTAACAGGTTTTCGAACGTCCGTTTTGTGACCGACTATTACGTCTGGGTCCAGCGGCCATTAACACTTTCACTTTCTTAAGCATCGATTACGAAATCTTAATATCGATTTAATTAAGTATTCATTTCCATTTTATTATAATAATTAAATACTCTATTCGAAATAATATTTATAATCAATGGATTTGCAATTACTAGTAACTTTTAATGCAATATTATCATAAACTATCATAAATGCTATTCAATCATAGGTAAGAAATAAAACCATCTGGGCTAGTGTTTCGAACGCGTTCGAATTTCATATTGTGAGTAAATAAATAAACGGTTGGACATGGAAGGCGCGGGTGTGCGGCGTGCGCGCGCGCCATGCTCGTCGTGCTCCGCCGCCAGCCAGCGCTCAGTGCGGCCGCGCCTCCGACTGACGGCTGACGACAGTCGTGTATGTCGCGTGCACATATCGAAGACGATTCAATGTAATAGTGAACGTTGCTCAGGATCGTGGTCAGTGTGCTCTCATTTCGAAGACAATCCCGGTTCGATGTTGTGCGCAGTTTGACTAACAGTTCGCGGTTTCACATACACATATATGACGCGTGGGTTTATTTTGGTGTTGTTCTATTTCGGCTCAGGGCTCTCGGTGTGAATAAACAGCGTGTTTATTTATGCTGGCAACACGCTGACTTTAATAGTAAAATATCTTGAAATAATAAAGTACGCCTGTTAGAATTTTGTTACGAACGTTAAACAGATGTTACTAAGTTCGAAAGATTGAACTAGAAGCAGGTTGTTTCCCCAGGTTCTTTGATTCTTAATAAGTACTGCATCTATTATTTTTTGTTTAATGAATAGGATAAAACGCTCGTGCATTCTACTTTAAAAAATTACATCTACAAAGTCGAAATATTAATACGGATGTCTTCCATGTCGTCTTGTGATATGTATGTAATATTAACCATTAAAATTTATAAACATTACCTACATGTTATTTACATATACTTATTTTACTTGAATGTTTATTTCACACGTCCAGATTCCCGTATTTGTATTAAATCGGTTTTATCAAATTATTGTCACATTCGTATAAAATGATAACAATCGATGTCAGAAATTGTTTATATTACATTTTAATTATGAATACCAATAATATGATGAACGGCACTATTCAAACAATGGAAGTATTAGAATTAAATAATAAAGTAAGATTTGTATATCTTTTTTTTACTGTTGATATTAAAGGATGGATTTACGCAGATTAATCTATCACAGCTTACACATTTAGACATTAGATCGTGCCTTTATAACATCCGTATCGAAACATTCGCAGAAGCTTAGTTTGGTAACATCACATCATTTAAGAAGACGATTCTCAAAATAGGTGATTACGCACGTTGCTAGCTCTACATGTCCCAATGGCTGTATCCGTCGCAAATCGACTGTTTCCTCTGAGCGTCTTTGCTGAGGCTCACCATTCTGAGCATGATTTATACCTGCCACGTCATTAGTTAGCTTGTCAGCGCTTGTCGCTGGCGGATGCGTTTTATTTGCCCGGCCTATTTAAAAGCGTTGCTATTTGGTATCAAGACACAAAGGGCCGAGGCTTAGTCGGTTGTTGGCTTCGTGCCTACCTCTTCACAACAGTCCCATGACAAAAGAATGCATGCTCATGTTCTCCAAAGGCAGCCTTACAAACCACGTTAATATTTAACTTCATATATCTTAGTCAAGCAACTATGTCCTTTTATTTTTAAACCGTCAAAACACAAAGAATAGTGTTTATATTAAAAAGTACAATCACGTGTCGGTCAAAATGAAAAGGACAAAGTTTTGTTACGTACTTCGAATGTTATATTTAAAATAATGGACACGGATAAAGATAATGTATTGTAATTACAATTTAAAATTGTAATTTTTTTTCGTGAACTTGACAAAGTTAGTCGGCACGCGAAACGTGACCATTGTGCTGGAATAACCGCACAATCAATAACCAAAGTTGGCATCTTATCGAGTCGCCATTGTTATCAAAACTTCAAGGTAAAGGCGAATGTCCAACTCAGTTTCCGTATTATTTTGTAATTTTATCGCCCACATCCATGTTATCAGCATTTTGAAGATGAAGTCTTCATTGTACTATTTGCTGTACTATCGCATTGGTTTTTCGTTACTCATTATTTACGTTACTAAAATAGTGATTAATATTTTTAAACAAAGGCCAAGCGCTAATGCTAAAAGACATATGCTATAATTTACATAGCAAATAGCCTCATAAAATTATGCATTTCATAGCCTATAGTTCCTTAACCTTAGTTCCTCCAACTTTATTCAATTAGATATTTTCTGATGTTTTAACATAATGCAAAGCACGTTGTATTGAATCTAGCTCAAATAATTACACCATTTAATACGTCCAGTGTAAGTGATGTCATTCAGCAGCAAGCTGATAAAGTTGTATTAAAATCACTCTAAGATTGAGAGTCGTGTTGCGTGCGGATAATTCTTTGACGCGTAGAATTCCACTGTTCTCACTTGTAATAATACATTATTGCAGTCTCTGTTTTGTCAATGAGATTAAAAGGGATAGCAATATGTTTTAATACAAATGTCACGGCAGTAGAACTCTACCGTGGTAACGCGTAGTCGCTCTGGCACGCGATTCTTGATCCCAGTTGGAGCCTTGACGTCTTATCTTTGGAAAATATCGTTGTCGTGACGGAAAACGTTGGCCGATCGCCAGACATCGTCCATGCTCTCATTACGAAAACCATACTCCTGCGTCATAAATGTACGCCGTACCACGTATTGTACGAATTATTTTACATTTATTATGCTGTCGTGTTTCTGTTTGTTAATACTAAATTGTAGATTTACTTTATATTGATTTAAGTAAAGGTGTGAGAGATGAAATAAATATTATTTTTCTCTTTAGAAATGAAATTACATGTGATAATTTATTTACTAATACATGCAATGTTCAATGATCTTATGTTTACTTTGATTACGTCACTGACAAAATTTCATCATTGTTTATGTGAATGATGAGTGAATATTATCGATCCCTTATTATTATTACAGCCAAATCATTCTAAAAACAAAACAACAATCAAACCTACTAGTTAGTTCTAGTTTAAATCAAAACTGGGATTGTTTATTGCTTATTCTCAAACACTGCAATCGACGGCATCCGTTATGCTTGATGGATCTCCTTGAGATGGCCTTAGACACCGCCTTGAACTCTTTAAAATAATTAGCGCGTATCAATCGCATTGCTTTATGTTTCCTCATAAGACAGCTAACTTATAACTTAAAGTAAAACAAGATGGCCGCACCACAGAGTCAACGCTTTATAGAACAAACATAATGATAAAATGTCCCAAAACTAACTAGGAGAGTTAAGAGCTAAAAGTGCAACTAAATGTAGTTGTTGATTTAGTTTTCTCTGCGGGAGAATAATCTAGTCTATTTGGAGACTTACTTTTGTATGAATTTATAGACTTTGATGAGTTCTAATTAACTATTGATCCATCCAGGTATGTAACACATCCGTATTCTTCGTTGTATAACATTTCCAATGTATTGTTTACAAAAAGTATTTCTGAATACAATATCTTGTGTAACAAAATGTTACTCATGGAAGTAACTTTAGGTACGAGTAATTCAGTTATTTTCTCCTTACAATTCCGTGTCGTCTGACTCCCACAACAAACTTTCCATCGACACAACAATGGATCGTTTGTAAATTTCACTTTTTTTGCCAACACATGAACTATGCGCGGAGATAATTAATTTTGAGTGCGTCTATACGTCTTCCTTGATTCATGTTTTTGTTTATGCAAACTCTATTTTATGTAATCTTTATTATCCGGTGTATTGTTGTTGTTTTATATACTTTGAATTTCGCATATTTGAATGTAATTATGGTAATTGAACAAAATATTTTTTTTTGTTTTCCATTAAATATTTAATAATCCTTTATTGACATTCCTAGGAAGAGATTACGAATACATTCACATTTAGTTTAACTATTTTGTTATTGGAATAGTGTCGGTTCGCACGGCGATGTTTTTATAATAAGTTGAGCAGAGGCAAGGATAACTTGAGATATACGAGTTTCACTCAACTAGAGCGGTCAAAACATTAACCAAGAACTTGCTACGATGTCTGTCCGGTGTGGAAAAAGATGGATCTTTTAAGTATTTTTTTTAGACTTTATATTACAAATGCTGAAAATACACAAATTCTCTCAACTCCTAACTCTTATAAAGTTAGATTTTATGACATTGGTTTTAGAATTTTACTATCCCAGATTATGTTTAATTCAATGTAATAGACAGACTACGAAATAATACCGACATCAGAAGTATGAGTAAATAAATAATATAGTCGTATTCACGCAGTGAGCTCACGCGTATTAGCTCATTTAGAGGCAGAAGGTGTGCGTCTCAACGAACTGCAGCTTGGCGCTGCGATAAACAATTTCCTACTTAGAGGAATAAATTCTATGAAGTCTAGCTTACTAAATAAATTACGTTCTAATTCTTGCATTTGATGCTTCTTAGCTATCTTAGCTATGTTTGTCTCGTCAAATTATTTATCACGAACTGAATCTTTTTAATAAAAAATCAAAAAATCTAAAATTTTAATCAGAACTTTTTAGTTAAAGAATGTTGTATGTTTAAAAAATTGGTAAGAGCAAGTTGTCATGCAAGTCTCGAACCATGTAAGAAGCGTACAAAGATTTGAGTCTTTTGTTCCAGTGCTATTCATTAGCCGAATGTGGTGCCAGTAGTCCACACATTTTAAAAGTGCGTTGAACCTCCGCGATTGTTTCCAGGCGGCTCCTTATGGTTTTTATAGTACTGTCGCAACGTGTTTTACGGGTTACGTGTTTAACAGTCGAGTTTTTTGAGTATCTTCTTGACGTGGTGCAATCGTTTCCAAACATGTCAGAACACAGGTTTTATTTCATCCGCTTTATTTTCATTCGGGGAAAACATTTATAATTAGTTCATCGTTAATTTGTAATGAAACGGTGTTAACAGGGATTTTAACTTTCTTATCGTCTTTGTATCATAATGATAAGATAAAAAGTATTAATGACTTCATACTAGTACCGATCACATTATTAACAATGCAATCTTCTATTTAGACGCAGAATTAAAGACACTACACATAAAGAACTTGAGCTGAAATAAACCAATTTACTATGACAAACAGTGATAGCCCAATTAAATAATCCCGTAACTCGTGTGATAATCAAATGTGGTGAAGTGAATACGTGATATAGTGTGCAGTGTTAGTACTATAGTTTTGTCCCGGGCATGTGTGAGGATGAGCACGGAGCGTCGCCTCTCCCGGAGTTTCCACTCGTGTCTGAAGGGCTCGTCGACCGAGGAGGCGGTGGACGAGGAGGACACCTGCTACCATTCACTGGGTGGCCGGCACTCGCTCGCGAGACAGCCGCAAGTCTACGTTGAAGACCTCACCAACATCACACTCGCCGACTTCGATACTACACAGGATGATATTGACGGTTCGTATTGACTTCTTAAAATATTATTATATAACACTCTGTGCCACGGAGAGTGACTATAGGTATTTAATACTAACTTGAAATAAACTTAATACGGGGTTTAAAATTATTTTCAAACGGTATTCCTTATTTAAGCAAATGAAGGAAATGTTGTCGAGCGCATTTATGCCACGGCCATACGTGGGCTGCGCTAACTGTCAGTGGTCCCACAACCAACCGCGGAATGTCTATACTTGATAGATAGAGATAGAGTAATATTGCATAGTTGTATATTACACCTAAAAACTATGTTGAGTTTATATAATACGTGGCGTACACCTAACGTCGGGTCGCATAGTGAAGCCATAGTTAGTGCCAGAGACAATAAAATACATCAAGTGAACGATAACGCAGATTTTTGGTTAATTATTAATATTATTAAAATAATAGTTACGTTATTTTATGTTGTCGAATATGATCTTGACATTGAAGTAATGTTAATTAGCATATGAGTTAGTCGAGTGATTCACGTAATACCGGATACGTTACACCTCCGCTAATTTCAAATCTCTATCAACGATTACAACATTCGCGTGAATGAATTCATGCTAGTCACGTTTTAGTTTTTATTCCTTTTATACCTGCTACTTAGGAAATAAACAGAATATTTTCCTTTCTGAAATATTTCAATTGGAATACCAGACTATAAATAAATTTAATAATTTTTTGTTACATGCAATTTGTAGTATTCTTATAATTATACATTTTTCCTTAATGGCGTGAGAATAACTCAATATTTCTCTAACATTTATTTATAATATTTTAGTTGCTTCATCGCTTTATGTAAAATACGTGCTTCGATCCCAGTATTGTACTAAGTATGTGGAATTAAACGTGATCGCAAAGTGACCTAAAGACCATATTAATTTTAAGCGTAACATGTCATGTTTGTGGACAATCAGTTTCTGCAGCTTCTTCTGAAGACTACCAGTATAACAAATTTCACACACTTCTGCGCCCCCGATATTTTCAGAAACGTTACCGTTGCTTCAAATCTTAAACTATATTCCTGTCATTATCCCCTAGATAAGTAGGATAAGGGCAGGGAGATGATGATTCCATTAACTCCATACAAATTAGTTACAATAGATTGATAACAATCATTAAAGCTTATATTACGTTTTAGTCACGTACTAAGATAAAATGATTTGGTGCACAGAGCGCGCTAGCAACACACCTGTGTAGCGTTGCGCAGGCGCAACCACCTCACATCCGCTTCCTGTGTTCCTGTCTCTTTCCTATCAACCCTTTTCGTACAACGCCGCTTCCGCCCCGCTTTGTAGTGCCATGGCCACACGCACAATGCCATTGTTTGTTCATAATCAGTTTTGGCACGTTCATGCTCTTGATATTATTTGAACTTTGCACACCCATCGTTTTGGTTTTAGTTTTTTCCTTTAATGACTACCAAGCTTTAACGGACACACTCAAACTTAAACGACCATTAAGGGAAGTACATAGATTTCGTATGGAAAACTACACCAAGGGACTGCTAAGTTACCATTAAAGGGCCATGAGTGTCTTATTTAAATCTTAAATTACCGTCTCAATTCTTTCTTAGCTTAACAAAAACCTCTCTCAAGGTTGTATTCTTGAAAGACGGAAATTCGTGTTAACGTTTAATTATTCCTTATTGCCAAATAAATAGTCACTATTCACGCGACAATACAAACTATAAGAGGTTTTGTTTAAGCCAGATCTCTTTCTATATTATTTCTCACTAGTCATACTAATATTATAAATGCGAATGTTAAGATGGATGAATGGATCTCGATGAAATTTTGCATAAATGTAGAACATAGTCTGAGGAACACATAGGCTACTAATTAGGTTTAGGCGGACGGAGTCGCGGGCGACTAGTAGTCAAAAAGCTGCCACGATAATTACTTTGTATGTTTATATAGTTACGAGTTATAACTATGATTACAGTTCACTACACTTTGTACTTCGGTATTTTGCTCGGGACGCAAAAATAATTATTAGCATCCGTTTCCAGTTCTACTAGTGTCGATAGCATCAATCGTAAGAGGATCTACGGCATGCCACCTCGTTTGCGGGAGCTAGTTTTTGTTCACGTCCACCTTTATAGTCGGAAGACTGAGTACATTACAAACATAGGTCAGGCGCTTTCAATCTCTATGTAATTTCTAAGATCGGTTTGAATCTAAAGTTACTTTACAATTCATATCCGTCTTTCATTCTTCAGCATCGTAGAAATTAATTTTAATTGACGCGACCGATTAAATTTACGATTTTTTTCAATGTTTTTACCAGTAACGCATGATAGCTAATCAATGTTCATAAATGTATTTATTTCTTATAATACTTTCTCATATTTTATATATAATTAATAGTTTGAAAGCTTTTAGACCTTTCTTGTACCCCTACCTTAATAGTAGACATCTGCGTATAACGAAACTGAGCGGCGAAGCGTTTAATTGTCAAGCATATTGGCACAATTAAAATGTTCGTTTCGCTCAGCCGCTCCAGACATGAGGTCATTGCTTAGCTAAAGGGAATTTGTAAATTAAATATTTTTCATACAAGCGTTAGTCCATAAAACGTAAATTATCAATATTTACTCACATTATGTATTTGTTAATTTTAGAGTCATATTAGTCATTTATTTATGAGCACTGATCTTTTAGAGTTCTAAGAATAACATTTGCGATAATTCCTGTACACTTAACAT
Organism: Papilio xuthus; assembly: GCF_000836235.2. Taxonomy (NCBI): domain Eukaryota; kingdom Metazoa; phylum Arthropoda; class Insecta; order Lepidoptera; family Papilionidae; genus Papilio; species Papilio xuthus. Next base: position 4,863,188 of record NW_013530969.1, read on the forward strand.
AAATAATGTTATGTATGTTCATTCGTACCGATTTCAGTATGGAATTTAAAGTAAATAACAATGTGCCTAGAAAGAGGGCAATAAAGTATGACAACGCGACGGCCATTTTAGTTTTATCTTTGTGTGCAATGTGTGCCGTGCACAGGAAGTGATAGTTCGCATGTAAATTCCTCACATAAATTACAGAAATTTGCAAATCAAACTAATGAACGCGTTGTCATTCTATCGTTATTATGCTTCTAAGATAATTATAACTAAAGCCCTTACAAAAAATTTCTGTTCCAATATAATATACAGCTACATTTTTAAATTCTATTCATTGCAGAATATTAGTTCTATTTTATTAATTTTATTGTGATCAAACGCAGTTTCTTAACTGAATTTTTATTTAAACTGAGAGCCATCTATGCTTCGACGGCGACAAACTAAATCATTGCAGTAGTTCTACTTTTCGATGCTAGGTGGCGCTGCTCGATCATTTTTTTCAGTTTTAACTAAATATGAGGGACCAGTTTATAAATGTATTTTTTGTAATGTTTAAACATAAAGATGAGTACAAAAATATTCAATATTATTACGTTCAATAGCATTCACAAAAAATCAGACTAGTTACTTTTGTTAGCCCTTTTTGTAGTTCGCTGGAAAGTTTCCCTCATTTACATAATATGTTTACTAAGTTAAGTATTTACTATTTTGAAGCTCAGTCCCAATGTTTCCAATGTTGATCCCGATTTGAGATCAGAACAACACTGGCAGCGGACAAGAACCAGTTGACTGGGTTCATGAACGGGGATCGCCTGCATGACGGAACTGTGGGTCGAGATATATTTTACGTTTTTATGCCTTCTGAATTAGTACTGATCAAAGAAAGAAAGCCCCCCCGTATTAAGAGATTTGATTAATAAAACTTTTATAAACTATAATATATTAATAATTTCACATATTTACGTGTGTTATAACGATTGAGATTATATATTGCATCCTACACTATTTAAAATACATTATTTTAGATAGTTAAACTAGTAACTAGCAGTCGAAGCTTTCTTCAGATTAAAAGATAAAGCGACTTCCTACGAAGCTCCATGTTTCAGTATACGATGCACCCGAAGTTAACCGAAGTGTAGCGATATGAACCGAAGTTTTCAAATATGGCGACGGTTCGGCTCCCGCTTGTCAACAAAGTTACTCGAGTCTCGTCCGGCAAGTCCGGTGGTCGCGGTGCGTTGGTTCACTTTTGGTTCAATTCCAATACGGATTTTTTTACGTAAATACAAAAATACAAGTGAAAACGTGATTGTTTTGTGAAACGACGTGAAAGTGAATGGTGTTTGTAAAGTGCTAAAGTTTTTTCGCTGTTAGATTAAAAGTTGGTTTAATTTTGTATAAAATTGCATTGGTACATGTATAAGCTTATTGATATATTGATAGATGTATCATTCAACTGATTAAAAATAGTAACACTTTTTTATTTTAATTATTTGTAAAAATATTCATCTTTATAACCAGTGTCGAAAATGTTCTATATAACTGTTACACACATGTTATTTCACTAGACAGCACGTTTACTTTGTTCATTCAAGTTATCAACAAACAATAAACGACTATTTCCAGTTTCTTTGGCTAGTCAAGCGAGTTCTATTGGATAGCGCGGCGTAGTATTGGTGCGAGAAAAACTTTTAAAACAATCTAAAGGGCCTTAGGAATAATAATAAAAAGTTTTTCATATTTTAAATTTAAAGTAAATTTATATGATTATTGTTAGTTATAAATTATAAGTCCAAACAAGTTTTAAATAAAAGTTTATTTCTAATTCCTTTAACACAATTTATTGATTTATTTCTAATAACCATTATTTTCGAAATTACAAATAAATATAAAATGCAAAATAAAGTTTTTGTCCTTAAATATAATTTCCGAATAATATTCTGGGAAAGGACACCAAGAATTAGGTCAATGTGCATAAACCGTTTTATGTCTTTGTCTAAAATATTTTGTTTGTCAAAGCGGAATGCCGGATGAATTCCTGCCCACCCCTGTCCTTTGGGGATCTATTTAACTGGCTCAAGGAACGTGTGGGAGCTTTATACTATTGTGGTCAAAGCTTACACGCATTATGAAAAGACCCTTTATTTTTTTCGCTACTTATAACATATTAAAAACTCAAACATATCTTTAAATGTAAATGTAAATTGTATTTTTGAACAAATATACTAACTTTATAATTTAGAGCTAAATAAAGTTGTAAATAACTTAAGAAAATAATAATACTTTACTTCAACGATAACTTAAAGTAAGCCATTATGTAATGTATATTATGTTATATGAAGTGTTTACCTTCGAGTCATTATATCCGAAAAACATATACAGTTGTATGTTTATAACTTTTATATACATTCTAATCTCTATTAAAACTAAGTCTGTCTAGACTCTACAGATAAGCTCCAACTAGTTAAATTGCTAACGATATTAAGTCGCTTGATAAATTCGTATCTGTCAGCTCTCAGTTCCGGACTTTAATCTTCTCAGCTCAAAACCCAGTGGCTACAGTCTCACGAACTCTAAGATATTAATTGGCCGATTCACTTTACCACGTTTTATTTATTTTCTTTCGTGTTAAAGAAACCTTATAAACTGCAGTAATAAACAGTCAAGTTGTTGTTGCATTCAGATTAAGGCTATTTGTTATTTAAAAAACTTTCCCTTATATGGTCAAACAACCATGTGGGCGGGATGCAGTTGTGTAGTGTTTTATTCATTTCTTCATCTCATACATAAAAGTAGATTCTCCAGTTACATCTAAAATAGTTTTATAAAATCACCGGATCGTATATCTGAAATTTAAATACGCAACGAAAAATGACGTAAATTTGTAACGTAAATAAAATTTATTGATCTTACAAAATGTATTATTTATTTTGATGAAAATTAACGTCATCGCTTGGTATTTTATTTAACGTCAGTCATGCAACAATACTACTACTAAGCAGATATTAATAATGTTTACTATTAAAAAAAATCAAAATATATGGAATAGTTCTTTAACTAATACGTATTTAGGATACTATAAGATGTGGCAAACACATAAACGTGGGTGTGTACTCGTGTTTATCAATGCGACCCACACTCCTCCAACTTTCTAACTAAAGTCGGTAACGTACTGTTATTTAAAAAAAAATAACCTCGCATGAGTCAGTGATTCGAGTCCCATCGAGACCTGGCTCACATTCCAGCCCTGTCCGACGCAACGACAAACCGGACCTAGATGCGACTCCATTGGGCCCTTTGAAAAAACATCACTCGCGGCGTTGTCTTTCGTAACGGACAAAAGAATATTTAAATTCTTGTTAGTGTTGTTAATAAGTTATCTTGATTGATACGCAACATGAAAACATGTTTAAAATAAAAGAAAATACAAGTTGCGAAACAGTAATTGCTCTTCAATCTTGAAAATACATTTTGAGGTCAATGAACGTAGCATGTGGGAGCAGGGAGTTTGTTCCCTTTTGCATTTACAGGAATATGAATTATATGCAACGTTTATTTTTTACCTTCCTTTCGTATCTTTGTGTACAAATATCCTTCGAGAATGAATACTCAGAAAAATTAAAGTTTTGGACTATTCATTCTGTTTACAATATTATGTATCACCGTAAAACACAAAATAAAATATGTAAAGTGCCATAGTTAATTTACTTTTATTAAGTCTATAAAATTTAGTACCCTTTTTTCATAGTAATTTAGTCGTTCTGTTCATTTGGATGTTTAGAAAGCTTTCAAATCTGGCAGAGGGTTGCATGTCCCATTTCGCTTTGTGTGTAGTTTCCGGTGGCGGAGAGTCGTTGTTTTTTTGTTCACCATCTGCCGTTGTGCAGGTGACGCTGTACATGTAAAGCAGGTGAATCGAACACCTTACTACATAATGAATATTGGTTATGAAACGAGAGGAAGATTATTTATGAAATATCTCTAATGTAAAATACATTTAATTTTGTACTAGCTAAATTGAAATGTTTTAAGTTTAGGATCTTTTATAGTCTACAAAAACATTTTATTTATAAAGGCTATTTTTAAAAATAGAATGGTCTATATTCTGTCTAAAGAGGCGTGAAATACTAGCAAAGTGCAGTGAGTAATATATTGCGAGGTTCAACCCACGCCTCGACGTCGACAAAGAGGTGGTGCCTTTTCTTGCTAACACTATAAATAATATCCTTGGAAAAATAGCTTGCTACTAATCAACAAAATGTTGCTGTTACCTTATGCTGTCTTTTATAAACGGGACTCTCATCATGAAAAAGAAAACTTCTCATCACTAAAAAAAAAACTTTCAATAAGTAGGGTACTACTAGATGGTACAAGTTGCCATAGTTACCTAGTAGTAGTAGTAGTCTGATATTATATAGGTAAAAAGACAGGAATAACTGCAATTTTATATGCAAATGAAATGAAACCCCCTGGGAAACAATGCATGTAAACTCAGTCCGCTGTTTTAATATGTCTGTTTGTTCGCCCATATGTCTTATCATGTTGGCGACATCTGTTGAGTTTTCCTGTTTGTGCCCACTAACGAGCGTTTAGTTAATTAATTATTCTATAACTTGATAACTATGCGAATAATAAGCCGAATGATGAATTAGGTAAATGCTTTGCTTGTAAAATAAATCTGTTTTAATTTTGATACTAAATAAATATTATAAATAAAAATGTTTATCACATTATTTCTATATTCGTGCTGAAAAGCTCCTGTGATATAAAAATATTTTGTATCATATTTGATATTTGCTTTAAAACTTTTGATGTAGATTTAGTCGTTGATAGCTTAAACAGATTAGAGTTATTTCAAAGAATTTAAATGCGGTTATATATACAAACTTTTTAATGGTAATTTCCAATGGGCTATTTTTTCTTGTAATTTTGTAAACAATGCGCAACATTCTCTGTGGCCTACTTCGACATCTGGTGACCACTGATTGAATTGATACGGAACGGAACATTTGCCTTTTGAAAAGAGA